>NC_090929.1:185878785-186182581 GCF_040938575.1 Ambystoma mexicanum
TCAAAAAACTGAAGATCTCCAAAGCAGCGGGCCCGGACGGGATCTCAAACATCGACCTGAAAAATAACTGTCAGGAATGGGCAGCGCTGCTAGCTTCCATCTTTCAGAAATGTTCTGAGCAGAAATCCCTGCCGCCGTCCTGGACAAAAGCAATCATCGTTCCCATCTACAAAAAGGGGGACATTTCTGATCCCCGAAATTACCGTCCAATTGCCCTGTTGGACTGCATTGGCAAAGTCTTTGGAAGTCTGCTTCTGAACCGCTTTCAATCTTGGGCTGAATCTGCCCCATGCAACGACAAATACCAATCGGGCTTCAAGAAAAACATGGGCACGGCGGCAAACATCTTAGCAATCAGCACTTTGAAAAGCAAAGCCTGGGAAAAGAAATCTCGAATCTTTATCGCCTTCATTGACCTCTCACAGGCATTTGACCTTGTCGACAGATCTCGCTTATGGGAACAACTGGATAGGTGGAGCTGCCCACAGGAAATACTACAACCAATCAAAGCTCTCCATACGGACACTTCCCTCAGGGTTCGACTTTCCCAAAGAGGCACCCTATCAGACAAAATTCAGATTGGGCGAGGGGTAAAACAGGGATGCCCGCTAGCTCCTGCACTGTTTCTTGCATATATCGGCGATTACAGGGACTCCGAAGATCTGGAGCATACTTTTCCACCGGCTCTCGCATCCTCGAAAATAAGCCATCTGTTGTATGCTGACGACTTAATACTCCTGGATCAGACCCAGATCGGCCTCCAGAGACAGCTATCCAACCTCTTGAGCTACACTGCTGAAAACAACTTAAAAATAAACCAAGAAAAAACAAAAATAATGATATTGGAAGGAGGCCAGAAGAAAGAACAAAACCTCTGAAAAATTCAAATGGTTCCTTGAGGGAAAAGAGATCGAGAGGGTCACTGACTATAAATATCTAGGCGTCCAGATTGAACCCTCGAAAAATGAATTATCTATGCAGAGCGCCCTGGAAACCAAGCTAAAGAAATTAGCCTCTCAAGCAAAGGTGATCGATTCAAAATTTGGCAAATTTTCATGCATCCCTGCAATAGACTTTTACAAGAAAAAAGTTGTCCCTTCAATTACCTACAGAGCTGAGGCTATTCCAACAATCCCAGAAAGAACTTGGCAAAAACTGGAGAGCAAGTTCTGGAAAACGGTCCTGAGTCTCCCAAATTCCACATCCATTGCTGCAATCCGCCGGGAGCTAAGCTTATTGTCACTAACAGCAACAGTCAACCTAAACTCACTCAGGTTATTCAGGAAATGTATCACGGCCGACAGTGAGCAAATCTTTGGCCTGTTGAACAAAGAACTACAAAGTGGCAAAGTCAAAATGCTAACAACTTGGAAAGGCAAAAATACGTCCCTTTTGGATTCAGTGATGTGCTCGGAAGCTGACCTCATCACAAATCCTTCGAGAGTTTACAAGAAATTGAAAGAATTAGACTGGATCCAGACACAAGATCTAGCCACCAAAAATAAACTTCTTCTTCATCTTCCCCCCTCGCTCTCTAAACTAAACAAGCCGATGCAATACCTCCAAAAATTCCCAAACAGGGGGGGCACGAAACTACATGCTAAGAACCAGGTTGAATCTGCTCGAAACCAACGAGATTCTAAACATCAGAGGCCTATCTGACTCCAACACGTGTTGTCTGGGCAACGCCAAAACAGAATCCATCAGGCACTTACTGCTCTCATGCCCAGAAACCCTAGATCTGAGATCGGCCTACATAAAGCACTTCAGCTCAGAGGAATGTGGGTGGGACGAAGACATCTGCTGGAAAAGACTGATAGGAGGGGATCGAACCTCCTGGCTCCTAGCAACAATCAAAATACTGCAACATACTCTGCAGAGGATAGAGGGTTGATGGTCCCACCCTTGTGCAGTTACTGGACTTTTGTTTTTGTTTTCTCTGCGCAACTATCTTCTCGTCTTTTTGTAAAGTTCTAAATGAACATACACAAATAAAAAAATAAAATAATAATAAGCACTTGAGTCTGGTTACTCGTGGCCTTGGTGCGACCTGCAAAAACCCCTTTCTGATAGCATTGACCAAAACCACTGAGCTTCACTGACAAGAAATAGTTTCCAGCTCCCTAATGTAGTCGATTTCCCTGATTACCTGACCCTATTGAAGAGGAAAACCTGGGACTGGGACCGCATACATTCTTTGAACCAACTGACCTTGAGGAGGCACTACACAGAGTTCACACAGCAGGCATTCAAAATCGACGTCCCATGCACCTACCTGACCAGACCTTGCTCCCAAAAAAATGTGAGACTTCATCATCTATTTACGTTTGAACATCTTACCAACTTACGAATATATTGGGAGCTGGTCGGGTTTGGCCCTCGAAAAGCAGCTGTGTAGGCTCTGTGGTAAGCATATTGAATCCAGCCGTCACATAGTGACCCAATGTACCACTCTCGTCCAAACATATCGCAGGGCATATTCAAGCTTGGTCTCCAACTGTGACAACATCCAAGGTAACCAATTCTGGTCTGCTCTATACGGAGCAAATTCCCTTGTGATTTGAGGGGCTGCCTGTATGGAAAGAAGTGGAAAGAAGTGGTAAGGCTCCTGGTGGGCGTCACATGATGCACTCTATCCTGGGCTCCTAATAAGCCATAGTCAATGTGTCAGGGTATACTGCAAGTTTTATGATGTAACAAGCAGAATGGATCCGTGACCATATTATGTTATTGTGTTATATTGTAAATGTTTCTTTTATCTTGTGTTAAGGTTATTTAGTTTAACCAAAATGCACAATAAAAAAAAATGGTAGCTTTGCTATAGTAGCTGGTTATTTCATGTTACCTCAGATGCATATTATGCCCAGTTTTGGTATTTCGTATCACATTAATACATTCGCGTTCAAGTCTGGTGACATGTAGAACTAAAAAAAACACCCACAGAATTATAGATTTAAGTAGCACTGATTTCATGGAAATGGCCCTTATGCCCAAAGCAAACCTACACAAGTAAGCCGATAAGCAAACTCTACAGCCCTGTTCGAGCTACGAACTACCTGCTGCCCTCTTTTAACAGGACTAGGTAACTGCAACGCAGGATTTGTAGGGTAAACAAGGCTGGCTAAGGCTTATTAACTCCCAGAAGGTCCCTGCCTTAACCCAAGAGGAATCCCACCTCCCACACCACTATAACCATCCCCATAAAGCCCCGAGGAGGGCCGAATAACTTCCAGGAAGTCCCGTCCAGTGCATGGCTTCCAGAGGAGTCATAATTAAAAACCCACTGATTTCAAAGTGCCTGTCCACTCAGATTTCCTGTGCACAGAACTTGGTTGTTTGTTGCCTAGGGATTGAGGAAAGGGGTGTTTCTCCCCTGTTCCCTTGCATATTGTTTTAGGGGCCCATGAGTAAGTAGAAGGATGTTTCCCCACATGTTCTCTTCTGCTTTGTTTCTGGGATTTGGAAGTAAGGAGAATGGCATTTTCTTCCTCAGACCGTTGTGCCTTTTTCCAGTGCCTTGTGAGTAAGTAGTAGGGTCTTTGCACTCTGGTTCCATTGCACATTGTTTTAACATGCCCAGGCTCTGAATGAGACCCTTAGGATGCTGATGGAAGGCCTCATAGCCTGATCATCCCTGATCCAAATGCATACCCGCATCACTAGAACATTTCACACAAAAGGGTGCCAGCCTATCATTGCATACAGAAGGACAGATATCTGCCCCATTCCTCACTACTTACCCTGTCTATCTCTGTCCACACTTGCCTTTCACACAATCTATTCTTGACATGGTCAGTAGCCGTGGCAATCCTAGAATAACTAAGCAGGAGTTTATTTTGAGGGATCAATGAAACATGCTCCAAAGCAATTAAAACAGACTCTTTTATGGGTGTACTTGATTCAAACAGTCCCAAGCCTATCACAGTGCCAATTTAATGGGTAACTAAGACAAGACACATGTGCTCCTTGTCTCCTTGCACATATTCAATCTCCTATCAGTAAAGATATTCATTAAGACACATTGTTCAGTATATTCAAAGAATTTGAGATTGTAATGTCCAAAGACAGTCAACACGTGTTTCGACCCAAGCAAGGTCTTCCTCAGGACAACCTCAGGGCAATCTCAGAATTTCGTTCTCTTAATTCTTCTGAACAAGACCAGAAGAGCTTAAAGCATTTTATGCAAGGTTGTAGTAGGAGAATGGATGAAAAAAGGAAGGTGGGAAGCAGGACAGAACAGGTCACATGCTGAGAGATTCTGCAATGCAGTCAGTAGTCCTAGCAGGGAATGAATTTCCCCATGGTCTGCTGCCGGCATTGCCCAGACCTTAGTCCAGATGAGAGCTTCATAGGAGCCTGGCTCAACAAACCCCCGGTGCCTGTAAGTGAATGCTGTGTGTTAGAAAGGGGAAACCACACTTGGACTGAACTGTTCCGGTACTGGTCTAAATGTCAAGGTACCATAGTGCTGTTTCATATTGTTTTTTACAGCAAAACTAGTTTTTATGGTGTAATTTCGGGGTTGTGGCACTGATGCAGGGCAGTTCATTTACTGTGTGTGCTGCCACATGTGGTTTGCCATTGTAACAAATCAACTTCCGGGGTACCAGTGGTCCAGTGGTGAATATCGGTCTCAAAACAATTAATCAGCCCCACCCCTCTTATGCATCCGAAGGGATACAAACAGAATGGAATAACAAGCAAAATATAAACCTTCTTGTCCAATTTTGGTAAGGTGGATGGATTGGCAGGCTAATCTCTGAAAGATAGTGGATTGTTGGTTAGTCGGAACACAGCGAAAATACAATTATTACCCAATGATAAAAGGGACTGTCCAGTCAAGGTTGTATCAAAAATATCTACTTTATTTATGCACAACAGGCAGTACTAGGAACACTACGAAATACCAGCCACCCTGTAAATGAATGCAAGGACAGAGAGTTTCAAAGAACGAAAAAGGATGCACACTGAATAATGACAGGAGGATAGTTGATATGGTTGATAACCACAACAGTTGAAGGTTACTTGGCTTCAGCACAAAGGGAGCAATGGGTCTTAATGGGCCTCATTACGACCTTCGCGGAACGGGTTAACGGGCTCTGCTAATGGAGGCGGACCTGTTAAACCCATTCCGCGAAATTACGAGATCCCCTCATGGGACCCGGTAAGGGCGCCTTGTAAAACCAGGCGTCGTTACCGGGTCCCGCGAGGGGAAGAGGGAGATAACAATGGGCCGGTCGTAATCGGCCCATTGTTAGCTCCCTCTCCCATTCCCATTGAGCCCAATGGGGGCTCAAATGGGAATGGGGAAGGTCGGGGCCCGGGTTCCCTGAGGGAGGAATTACCGGGCCCTCCGAACTCGGAATGGCCCGGTAATTCCCCATTTAGGGAACCCGGTAAAGGAGCCCGGTTTGGCGGCTGCTATGGAGCTAATAGCTCCATGGTGTGGAGGGTTTTGACCCATGTGGAATCATTAGACGGGGTAAATATGGGGATTAAGCTGTCGCTGCCCATCATTTTACCCCAGAACAAAAATAAATCATTGGAGTGGGTAAAGATGGGGATGCGCTGTCGCCGCCCATTATTTCATCCCAGAATCCAGGAGAGCTGCGCAGTTGTGCGCACACCAAAATGGTTACCTAACTTGCCACCCACCAGTGTAAAGAAAGGTCTTTGTTAACAAAATCCACTGTTACTGATGTCAAAAAGTTGCTGAAATCGTGACTCATTGGACCACTTTAAAGATTCAACCCTTTTTGTGGGGTTCCACATAACCATCTTACTGTAAGGAGCCCCATCAAAACAATGTTAAGCAAGGATTTACTACCATGTAAGAACCATTCCTGTTTAGAATGCATTAATCCAAGAAAGATCCCAAAATTGCATGCAGTACCAACAAAATCCTCAAGGCGGCACTAGCGGTCTAAACTCTGACAGGAGAGCTGTCTTGCAAAACTGTCTAGTGCAAAGAAAGGGGTCTCATTTCATCAAAAGTTCAAAGGGGTTGCCTGTCCTAAGAACTCTTGACACTTCAGAACTCAACACAAGAAGCCAGGAAATCACAGGGTTCTTTTAATTAAATGCAAAGTGGCTCCCTGGCCTCCTGATGTCAGCTTCCCAGAGACCACACAATGGCCCCTCTCCTCTGAAAGGAATATGTTGATTTTACTGTTTTACTGTCAACAAAGGCCTGCCTGCCAGAGGATGCATGTGACTGACCCACCCAAGTCTTGGAGGCGGACTCCAACACTTTGAGGACTGAATTGAAAGTAAAATATATATTTTACAAAAACACTGATAACTCTTTGTAATCAAATGACAGAAATGTATAACTTTGAGAGACTTAATTTAAAAAATGTACCTTTAATTCAAGCCCAAACTCCAAATTGTGGGATATTCTGGGACAAAACCCTGCTGTTTATTAATATTACAGACTCCCTGTTTCAGCTAGAGAAACAAAAATGCATTGGTATGTGGGTAGATATCTGAGGAACAGTTGTATAAAATTTAATGAAGATCCAATGTTGTTAGCACATTAAAAAGTGCTAAAAGTTGCCATTTTTGAATGCAAGCTCTTAGAAACAGCAGATTTGGGACAGAGTATACCTCATGTGATATGTGACATGGGTATGTAATTTCAAACAACTGTGTAACTGTGAAATATGTATTTTGATCATATATAGATTTGGGTGCACAGATGACAGGGGAGTTTTTTCAAGAGATCATAAATGGCTGACATCACTCTGACACAACTTAGCTCCCCCAATCAGGGGAGAAATGAAAGCTGGACCAATGACAAGTGAGAGGGGCAAGTTTAGTTATGACCAACACACACACCCACTTGCAGAACATATAAATGGACCACTGAAACTTAGGTAGAGACCTTCATTTCCATCTGCAGCTGGAAGCTCTGCCAGAAAAATCCATACTTACCTCCGTCAAACTTCAAAGAGCCAACACTTGGACTCCAAGATAAACAGAGACTTCAGAACCTTAACCAAAAAGGCCACTGCCAGCAAGAGTATTTGTCAGCAGGCCTAAAAATCTTTTTGCAACTGAACTCTTCAGACAGCCGGGCGAGCCGTCTGAATTTTGCCAAGAACTTTTGCAAGAACCCGGTGACAGAAATATCCAAAGAGAAGGCAGGACCCGACCCAGAGAACCGGTGCCTAGCAGAGACCAGGCCATTGTATCCAGAGTGCTGACCCCGATGCTGTGAGCAGTTCCAGAGGCCAGGCGCTGTCAGCGGAAATAGGGAAAGGCCTGACCAGACTGAAGTCCGTGACCAAGTCGCTTTCCGGTTCAAAATCTCTTGTGAGTACTCAGCAAAACTCAGAACACATCTCTTAGTTAGAATCATATAATTCAATCCATTTTTAATCTAAGTAGAACTGCAGCTTAGAAATTGTGTTATTCTGCCATCATTTTAAAGCTGAAAAAGTGTTGCGTTTAAAATTTGCAAAACCAAAAACGACCTCTACTAAATCGGTCATAACTCTGTAACCGTTTGGGCTAGAGACTTGCAGTAACTTTCATCTGAATCTTTTAATCGCACCAGGAATCACATTCCTACCCCTTATAGTTTTACCGCAATCGCGGAACACGCATTCGCGAATTTTGCCGCGATTTGAAAAGTTCTCCACTTGCAAAAAAAATAGCTGCTTTTGCTTTCCTCTGAAAAAAATCGTTTGCCTCAGAAAAACTATCCCTGCATCATTGCTAGTGTGAGCCTGGACTAATATTAACTAGATACCACTCACCCTGAACCTCTAGAGGGAATTAAAAGCAATTTAGCATATTTTTCACTAAATTGCCAGCACATATCAAAGCATTTTGCCTGTGTTGTAAACTTCTGTAGTCTAAGTTGCTGGGGTGAACTGAATTACAGTTGATTGCATTTCTGAGAACTGTGTGCCTTCCTTCCATTTCCTTGCATTGCATAAAAGGGGGGGTGAATTGTCCAAGAAAGTGATTACATTGTCTTTTGCTGAAATCCTATCAAGTTATTTTCTGTACTGCATTTCATTCCACATTGCATCCATTTGAAACCATAAAAGTATTGTTGCTATCCTATCCATTTCATGTCAACTCCTTAGTGATTATAAAGAAGTGTGCTAGTGCCAGATTCTCCGTTGTTAATCTTTATCATATCAGATTAAGTGTGATATTCTATTATTAATTTATTATAAAGCGTGATATATATATCTATTGTTTAAATTATCAAATAAACCTTTTAACTTGCAAAACAGAACTACTTCTTGGCTTAGTGGGGTCAGGAGGATTCCAAGAGAGGGGTGTTATATAGGGGTAGTCATCCAGAACGCATGAACTGGACATAAAGGTATATCAATAAGGGTTTTCATTCAGTCCTATAAACTAGGCGCTGACTTAGCTGTAGTGTTGAATTGAATCCTCTTACAAATTGGGGGCTCGTATCCGGGATTCTGGGTTAGAATACCACTTGTGCAGCTTAATACAGTGTGCTAACTGATGGGATACATACATCCAGTCGGATCACCACGCTGCATTACGCTGTGAAGCATTCCTCAAAAGGGACACTCCAAGAAAAGTTCTGTTCTGCAAAAATAAAATACTAACTTCTGTAAGTCAGGACAGAGACCAATCTCTAGAATGACGACCTTGGTAGATATGAAAATAGCCAGAGAGCACTTCTTACATAAACTATTTGTGAGAGGTGAATGGGCTGAGCAGGGCCAGGATGCCTGGTTGCAGGCCATCATGCGACAGGTCACTGAAACAGGGTCAGACTTATGGAGAGATCAGGGTCCATTACATGTGGCCCTGAGTGAACTATATATGGCTCCCAAGGCCAAAGATGAACACGACAAGATCGTTAGGATAGCGGCATATTTATATTTATATATGGGAGCCATACAGAATAAATGTGCTGAAGGCCATGATCTGGCAAAAAGGCAACAGATGGCGTTAGAGAAGGCCCAATCTGATCTGGACTCTTCTGAGCAAAGGCTGCACAGAAGCCAGGAGTCAGAAAATGAGACCAGACAGTACATCACTAAAATAAAGGAGGATATGGATGTGCTGCAAAAGGAAAAGTCAGAACAGGATACCAGATTTCTGGCCTTGCAGAAGGAACACCAAGAAGGTTTGGACTCCCTACTGCAAAGCCAGAAAAAGCTGGAGCAACAGCTAGACTTCAATAGGGCATGTGCTGAGCAGGTAGTCACCCTGCAAAGCCACCTAGATAGGGAGAAGGCAGAGAGCAATAAACTGATTCTGAAAGACCTGGATACCCAGGCAGAGTTTGATCAGGAGCGCCAGAAAGCTGGTGCCTTCCAAAGGCAAAGGGACGACCTGACGGTACAGATGCAGACTCTTAGTCAGGAAAGGGACACCTTAGGCCAGGAAGTCTGCCACTTAAAAAGAAACATGGAAGAAAATCACCTGGCCCACCAGGGACTGGGTGACCTCCAAAAAGAACACCAGAACTTGCTAGAGCACACCAGGAGGGTGGAGGATGCTCTAGCAAGAAAGGAGCAGGCCAATAGGGACACAGCTCAGGAGGTAACCCTCCTGCAGCAAAGACTGGCGCAGTTCTCCAGGACCAACCAGGAAGCACGGAGGGAAAATGAGGCTCTCTGCCAGCACAATGAGAGGCTCCAGCAACAGGTAGCGATGCAGGAGAAACTGATAGAGTCGAGTAAGGCCTTAACAGAGGAACTGAAAGCACAAATGCAGGCTCTTGCATTGCCACAGGGAGCAGGGGCGGATAGAGATGAGGTCCGCTGGGAAAGAGAGATTCCTGACCATAACCGCAGGAGCCCTAACACCAGGGGCCTTCATCTCCCCCAGTCCCTGGACTCTACCACCCCCATGCCCCTGGCGCACATGAGCACAGGGCCACAGGGATGGCAGATTACTATCCAGCTAAGAGTATTGGGCTCATAGGCCAGTACCACTCAGGAATGGAGGGGTGGGCATCCGGGTATGGGCACCCAAGTACAGTACAGTTCAATGGGGAACCCCAGGAGAGTAGGCCCATTAAGGGCATCCTGAAAACCTCTGCCCAGTTAGGTCAGTGGAGGGGGTACCCATCAAATCCTGGCAGCAAGGAGGAATCTGAAGACTCCTCTGAACTGCGCAGGACACAGGAGACCAGGTCCCCACATTCTGCCAGCCATTCCCAGGCTCGCAGAATCCGGTAAAACCTGGAAGAACAGACGGGAACCTCTGGGAGCAGTGCCTCTGAGTCCGAGGACGAATGGACAAGGGTTACCCGAACCAAAAAGGCCAATAAGGCAAAAAGGGCCTTGCTTAAGGACCCCTTAAAGCAGATTAAGGCGATCAGGATCGTCATCACGCCTTACCATAAGAACGCTAAGTATTCTGTTTGGGAGCACTTAGAGTTGTTTGAACAAATGATGGAGACTTTCCATTTGAAGGACAGCCAAAGCTGTATTCAATATGTAAAGTGGACCTTCTCCCCGGAATACTCCAGTTTCTTTGCGGGGCTGGAGGACCAAAATCATTTAAGATGGTCCACCTATAAGGCGGCCATCTTGAAACATTTTTCTGTTCACAGAAATCCTCAAGAGGCTCGCAAGGCAGCCTACAATTTGCAATGTGGGGAGGATCAGGCCCCACAAGAATTTGTGCAAGAGTTAAAGCGTGCTTTTGCACAGACCACAAAAAGGGTGCGCACGGATAGCAGTGAATTTATTAATACGTTTTTCCATGCCTTGCCCAAATATATCATGACCCAGCTCGTGAGGGATTTTCACGAGAAAAGATCTTTAGACTGGGTCATTGAACAGGCTACCCGGATCTATGAGGTGCAGAAACCGATAGATAGCAAAAGTAATGCCCAGAAAAACCCCAAAGCCAACAGCACCCCTGCTGCTGCCAAGGTGGCAGAGGTAAAGGTCACCCCCGTTTTGGATTTGGAGATGGGGGGGCCTAAAAACCTACCTGCACCTAATAATGCTAGGCCCAGGAGGTCCTCGGGTCAGTCACAGACAGGGAGCCAAGGAGGCAGCCCCACAAATGGGGTCCCTCGCTCTCCTGATTATGTAAGTCCCCGTTACAAGGGAAATCGACCCATCCTGGGTTATGTGTGGACTCCTCCAGCCCTAGGGGGGGGGATCCAGCCAAGCACCTAACCCAGGGAACTTCCCTCCAAACTTCCCACAGGAGGGCAGAAATTTACCAAACCCTGGGAAGAACTTTTTCCCCAGATATCCACCCGACTTTCAGCCCCAAATCCATCCATCCTTCTTTCCCCAATTCCCTGAGCCCAGACCACTGAATCCGGGAGAGGGGAGGCCAAGGGTGGAGGGGTACCCAAATCTTCCCAACCCGGGGTATTACCAGAGGAGGGACAGCTACCCTTCCCGGGATCAGCCCAGGGGAGAAAACAGGGCCCCGTATCAGCCTGAGCGGGTTTCCCAGTTAGAGCGCCAGGTTCAAAACATGGCGCGGGATATGGGTCACATACTGAGGGCTCAGCAGAACCCTCAGATGGGCGTGCCGGCGCAGAACGCACCCAACTCTGGACCTGGTGCCCCAGAACAATGACGGGGGCAGCACCCCGATAACTCACCGGTTCCCAGGAAGGAGGCACAAGGGGAAGGGGGGTGTAAAGCCTTGGAGGAAGCTTCCTTCCTCACTTGTAAACAGCCCCTGGAAACCCAGGAACCGGAAACAAAATCTCTTGCCCCTGAAAGTCTGCCTCCTAAGGAGCAGAGGGGGGGTAGGAGAAACAAAAGACCCAAACAGACTCAGTTTGAGGAGGAGGTACAGATCTTCCAATTTGAGGGAGAGGGATCCTCAGAGGATCCTGGGAAAAGGATCTTCTCCTTCGGAGAGGGGGGAACTCCTCCCAAAGAAAAATGGGTCCCTAGGGATGCAAATCCAGACTGGGGAGATGGGGAGACTGAGCTACCGCCGCCCACCATCTCATCCCAGAACCAACAGCAAGAAAATCCCCTGGTTCAAACCCATCCTGGGGACTGCCTCCAAAAAGGGGGGGGCGGCCCAGAACTGGAACCAGGGGAACCCACCATGGCTCTGATCTCCAGTTGCCAACTTTTTCTTTCAGATTCCCAAGGCTCTCCACAGAATTCTGCCCAAATTTCTTCTCTTGCAATGTCCAAAACCAGAAAATTAGCCCACCAGTTGTCCAAAAATGTACATTATCTGTGCCCCCTTGAGGAGAAGGAGGGAAGATATTATGCCCCGGTACAAGTACAGGGGCAGGGTACAATCTCGGCACTGGTGGACACTGGATCTCAGGCTACCCTTCTGTCCAGAAGGGCCTTTGACGAACTGAATGCAGGAAGGGGAGAGAATTACCAAATTCCTCTCACCTCTCTTCCTGGACAACTGCAGAACTTTGACGGGAAGGAAATTCCCGTCGAGGGGACGGCAGACTTGGACATTAAAATTGGGTGACATAAGTTGAAACACCCGGTCATAGTTGTGACCCCAGAGGGCACCCCTTGTTTACTAGGGAATGACCTCCTGAGAAGGTTGTCACCCCTAATAGATTGCGTAAACAAGGTCCTCTGGACCCAGACTAGCCGACCAATAAAATTAAAAAAGAGTGTCAACCATGTTAGTTTAAACGGCACCTGCCACATGGTTGAACAAAAATCTGACCAAGTAGAATTTCACTTCCAGAACAACCAAATTCCAGACGTGACAGTAATAGCAGTAGGACAACAGACTGGTGATGGGGGGTCCTCTCTATTTCTGAAAATCAACCTTCCTTCCAGTCTAAAGTGGTATTCCACGCTGGAAGGAAACACTCTGAAATTCTATACTAATCCACAATCAGGAACTCCCACTCCTATAGTCCAGAAAGATGTGAAATCAGCTCAAAGCCTGGCTGATATTCAACAAATTGGGGAGCAGTTGTTCATCCCTGTTCAGTTAAATGATGGGAAGGACTCTGTTCTCGCTCGAGTGTGTGTGAACAACGGTAAGAGCTTCATCAGCGAAGCCATGTTTCGCCAACTCCCAAAGGATCCAGCCATTCCCACCTTCAAACTGATAGACAAATGGGAAATGGACCTGGAAGCACCTAATTCCAAACATCTCCTGCCAAGCAGGTGTATGCTCAAAATCTCCATTGGCAACAAGAGCATAGTCCACAATTGTTGGGTCGTGCGAGACGTCCCTGCCGCCTTTTACTTAGGCAGTGACATTCTCAATCGCTTTGCCATTAGTTTGGACCTAATAAACTTCAAAGCTTGGTCCCGATTAGCGGATAATCCCATGAGCTTTGATGATCCAGAAAAAGCATTTAGGTCAGCTCAATTGCTACCTTATGCAGTTGAAATTCAGGTTAAAGAGGAAGTCACCATCCCAGAAAGGACCCGACAATTCTCCCTGGAAGTGAAAGTTAAAAGGGGACAAGAGTTGAAAAACCCTGATGCTTACATACATCTAAATGCTTCTCTCTAACAGCAAGGGTTGGGGGTAAACCCAACTCCATTAGTCAACATAGAACATGACACCATTCCAATAGAGGTGGATAACAGCGACTTAAAGAGTATTACTCTAGCCGCAGGCACCATTATTGGAATGGCGGTTGATGACCGACATTTTTCCATCGACTTAGTAAATGAACTGTTAGGACCAATCCCCAAGGACTGTTTTGACAGTGACAGTGATGACAACGCAACACCAGACAGGATCTTTACCCGGCATGGGGGGAACTTCCTGGTGTACACTTCCTGCCCCTATGGTAAGGAAGATGTGACTTGTGACTTCAGGAGGGATGAGGTGATTTTCCAGGTCCATGAGGGCTGCCTTTCCCACCTGAAGCCTCCAGTCCAAATCAGCACTCTGACCAGGGACTTCTCCACCCAGCTGGAGGAGGCCGCTGAAATAGCCAAACCAGAAGTCTTTCCAGGCTTCAGGCAGATGGTGGAAGAGAGAGTCAACCTAGCTGATGCCTGTGTGACTCTGGAACAAAAGCAAAAGTTGAAACAAGTTTTCTTGGATTTCCAAGATCTCTTTGCGGTAGACTCATATGACTGTGGTCGCACCGACATCCACACCACAACAATCCCCACGGACCCTGGCATGACTCCTGTGTTTGTGAAGCAATATCGCTTGCCTCTCGCATCAATGGAGTCCCTCACTGAAATAATCAAGAACCTTGAGTCCCGGGGAATAATCCGTCCAGTCCACAGCACCTTCAATAATCCAGTGCTGGGAATATTGAAGCCAAACGGCCAGTGGAGACTCTGCGCCGACCTCAGGGAGCTCAACAAACGGGTCCATACTTCCCGATGGCCTCTGCCCTACATTGACCAAGGGCTGGCCCAGATTCAGGGGTCACAGGTATTCACTGCAATAGACCTGACCAATGGATACTGGACCGTGCCTGTCAGCAGGGAGGACCAATACAAACTGGCTTTTACCTTTGGGGGCCAGCAATACACATGGACCCGGACTCCCTTCGGATACCTCAACTCCGGCAATGAATTCAACATTTTCCTACATAAGGCCATGCCCGACCTGGGTGCGAGGGGTAACCTGGCTTATGTAGATGATGTCCTCATCAAAAGTTCATCTGTGGAGGAACACATAGCGGAGATCCGTTATGTTCTGACACAGTTGAGGGCCGCCGGAGCAAAACTTTCCTTTCAAAAAGCACAGTGGTGCAGAACCCGTGTTAATTTCTTGGGGCATGAGATTACTCCTCAGGGTCTCTGTCCCCAGGAAAAGAAAGTGGAAGCACTTCAGAAACTGAAAGACCCCACAACTCTGCGGGAACTAAGGAGCCTCCTTGGACTGACTAATTACAGCAGAAAGTTCATTGAGGGCTACGCAGAGATCACCAGACCCCTGATTCATCTCCTGAAGGGGGGGGTCAAGTGGGAATGGGGTCCAGAACAAGCCGAGGCAGTAAGACAACTCAAGAGAAGCCTCTCACAAGCGCCTTGCCTAGCTTACCCTGTCAGAAACAAGGAGTTCTTCCTGGAGACGGGGTTCTCTAATACGTGCTTGACGGCAGTATTATACCAAAAGCATGACAAGGTCAATAAAGTAATCTCCTATGCGAGCAAAACTTTATCCTCTGTGGAGGAAAAATTCAACGATTGTGAGAAGGCACTCCTGGCAACGGTGTGGGCATTGAAGAATTACCGCCCGTTTATCCAGGGGGAACACATCATAGTGGAGACTCCACACCAGCCTCTGCAATATCTCCAAAGTGACAGAATCCGGGCCGGAAATGTGAGTAATTCCCGAATTACTTCCTGGATTCTGTCAATGCAAGGCTTTCCTGTGGAGGTCAGATATGGCCAAAACAAGAAGAGTCCCCTCGCGCAAGGTCTGGCTGACTTGCATGATTGTGCCAGAGAAAACTGTCTCGAGGACGAAAGTCTAAAAATAAAGGACAACATGGAGGCATACCTTAATTCCCCCCACAAAGTCTTTGAAGAAGACAAGTGTGAGGGAATGCCCACTGTGTATGTGGATGGATGCTCTTACCATGTTGACAACAGCGGGGAGAAAGAACTGGTGGCTGGCGTAGGGAATGCATGGGTGAATGAGTCCCCAGAACCCTCCGCTGGATACAAAATTGGTCCCCGAAGTAGTCAGGTGGCAGAATTGATGGCTGTGCATCAGGCCATCCTCACTGCTGTCCAGCATCAACTCCACGAACTGGTCATAATCACAGATTCGGATTATGTACGGAACGGGTTCGTGGAGCACCTGGTTAATTGGAAAACCAGAGGCATGTTATGTGCTAACAACAAACCCTTGAAACATGGGAAGTTGATCCAAAACATTGATGATCTGGTCACATCGAATGGGATGACCATCTACTGGAAAAAGATTAAGGGTCATTCCAAAGTAGAGGGACCAGACAAAACTGGAAATGACTTAGCTGATCAGCTGGCTAAAACCGGGGCCATCCAAGGGGATCTAATGGAGATTGAGTCCCTGTTGGGGGAAATCCAGGTCACTGCTATCACTAGGTCCCAGACAAATGCTCACAACGACCTTTCAATTGTACAATGGAGTAAGGAGACCCCTGATGCTGATTTGATTACCGCTCAGAAGGGGGATCCAATTATTGGTAAATTTTACCAGCACCTTGAGGACCCTGAGAACTTTCCCCTGACGGATACCGATTACATTGGGAAAGAGGACCTAAGAGTGTTGATGAAATGTCCAAAAATGTTCCGGATCCAAGACGGTTTGTTGGTAAGGAAATCCAAAGCTGGCCACGATCAGTGGGTGGTTCCTACCTCATTCCGAAGCCTGATGTTAAGTCACGCCCATGATGCGGCCACCGCCGGTCATAGGGGGTTTCACACAACATTGGAAATCTTAAGAGAGGTTGCATAATGGCCACACATGGGGCAGGACCTTGACCAATACTTGAAGGGGTGTCTTGTGTGTGCACAATTTCAGCCATCATCCCTCACGCACCGTGCGCCTCTCCAAAAGAGGGGGATGACACTGCCATGGTCAGATTTACAAATCGACTTTGTAGGCCCCGTGATTCGCTCTGCTAGGGGGAATAAGTACATGTTGACCGTCACATGCTTGTTTACCAAGTGGGTGGAATGTCTCCCAGCCCCAAATTGCAAGGCAGAAACGGCAGCTGCCTTGATGATTAACCACATCTTTTCCCGTTTTGGTCTACCTCAAAGGATTGAGTCAGACAGGGGTAGCCACTTCACCAGTGAAGTAATGACAAAGATGTGGGAGATACTGGGGGTCAAGAGAAAGCTACACATTGCTTACAGGCCAGCTTCTTCTGGGGCAGTAGAGAGATATAACCGAACCATTGTGAGCATATTAAAGAAGTTTGTGGCAGATTCTGGGCCAAGTTGGGATATCCGATTACCTCTGGTCCTAATGGCTATCAGATCTACCCCTTCATCTGCAACCAAAATGTCACCATTTGAGTTGATGACTGGACGCAAGATGGTGCTTCCCCAGCATTTGCTCTACAGGACCCAAGAGCAGACACTGATAAATGCCTCCACTACTCATGAGTATGTGGAGAATTTAAGGAAACACCTTCAACATGCTTTTGCTTATGCTCAGCGAAATCTAGAAAGATCGGCTGATAGCATGAAGACCCATTATGACCTGAAAACTTCCAGGAAGGAATATCAGGTGGGAGACCGGGTCTATCTATACAACTTCCAAAGAAACCAGGCCAAGCAGCGCACATATTTGCCTACATGGAAGGGACCCTTTGAGATCATCGACAAGATCTCCCCTGTGGCCTACAAAATCCACATCCCCAAAGG
The DNA here is from genome assembly GCF_040938575.1 of Ambystoma mexicanum. NCBI lineage: Eukaryota > Metazoa > Chordata > Amphibia > Caudata > Ambystomatidae > Ambystoma > Ambystoma mexicanum. The sequence goes on from NC_090929.1 coordinate 185,896,050, forward strand.
TTCTTTGGCAGCGGGGGAAGACAAGTGGGTCCACATAAACCAGTTGAAGTGTTGCCATCCCAGGCACGCTCTGCAACAACTGGAGGAATCCTCTGGAATCCTAGCGGGTACTGTCTCAGACTAATTCAGTTCCAATCACAAAACATACCACATCTAGTCTCTAAAATATTGTGATTTGCATGAAACTGTCTCTTAGTTATACTGTTTTTTTTTTCAAAATAAGAATGTAATGTTTCGTTATGATGAAATGCATATGCTGCCCCACTATCTCAACAGTGGTGGAAAAACGTCTATGAGTAGGTATTGCCGCTCTTCCTTTGTCGTCCTAGGAGAAAGAAGACCTTGAGACTGGCCAAGGAGGACGATCCGGAGACCGGGAGCAGAGACGCAATGGGCTCGGGGTACCGCTCAATATTCCCATCAGGACCAACGAGGCGAACCCATCGATCAGTACCGGATGGAGAGGAAGATGCTGAACTGTGCCATCTACAGAATTGGAAGAAGATAATGTGGACATACCAGCGCCAGGGTTCAAAACCTCCCTTGCAACCGACTCCCCCTCGACTCAAGTCAAAGCGCAGTCGGGCGGAGGGGTTTGTGGAGGGTTTTGACCCATGTGGAATCATTAGACGGGGTAAATATGGGGATTAAGCTGTCGCTGCCCATCATTTTACCCCAGAACAAAAATAAATCATTGGAGTGGGTAAAGATGGGGATGCGCTGTCGCCGCCCATTATTTCATCCCAGAATCCAGGAGAGCTGCGCAGTTGTGCGCACACCAAAATGGTTACCTAACTTGCCACCCACCAGTGTAAAGAAAGGTCTTTGTTAACAAATTCCACTGTTACTGATGTCAAAAAGTTGCTGAAATCGTGACTCATTGGACCACTTTAAAGATTCAACCCTTTTTGTGGGGTTCCACATAACCATCTTACTGTAAGGAGCCCCATCAAAACAATGTTAAGCAAGGATTTACTACCATGTAAGAACCATTCCTGTTTAGAATGCATTAATCCAAGAAAGATCCCAAAATTGCATGCAGTACCAACAAAATCCTCAAGGCGGCACTAGCGGTCTAAACTCTGACAGGAGAGCTGTCTTGCAAAACTGTCTAGTGCAAAGAAAGGGGTCTCATTTCATCAAAAGTTCAAAGGGGTTGCCTGTCCTGAGAACTCTTGACACTTCAGAACTCAACACAAGAAGCCAGGAAATCACAGGGTTCTTTTAATTAAATGCAAAGTGGCTCCCTGGCCTCCTGATGTCAGCTTCCCAGAGACCACACAATGGCCCCTCTCCTCTGAAAGGAATATGTTGATTTTACTGTTTTACTGTCAACAAAGGCCTGCCTGCCAGAGGATGCATGTGACTGACCCACCCAAGTCTTGGAGGCGGACTCCAACACTTTGAGGACTGAATTGAAAGTAAAATATATATTTTACAAAAACACTGATAACTCTTTGTAATCAAATGACAGAAATGTATAACTTTGAGAGACTTAATTTAAAAAATGTACCTTTAATTCAAGCCCAAACTCCAAATTGTGGGATATTCTGGGACAAAACCCTGCTGTTTATTAATATTACAGACTCCCTGTTTCAGCTAGAGAAACAAAAATGCATTGGTATGTGGGTAGATATCTGAGGAACAGTTGTATAAAATTTAATGAAGATCCAATGTTGTTAGCACATTAAAAAGTGCTAAAAGTTGCCATTTTTTAATGCAAGCTCTTAGAAACAGCAGATTTGGGACAGAGTATACCTCATGTGATATGTGACATGGGTATGTAATTTCAAACAACTGTGTAACTGTGAAATATGTATTTTGATCATATATAGATTTGGGTGCACAGATGACAGGGGAGTTTTTTCAAGAGATCATAAATGGCTGACATCACTCTGACACAACTTAGCTCCCCCAATCAGGGGAGAAATGAAAGCTGGACCAATGACAAGTGAGAGGGGCAAGTTTAGTTATGACCAACACACACACCCACTTGCAGAACATATAAATGGACCACTGAAACTTAGGTAGAGACCTTCATTTCCATCTGCAGCTGGAAGCTCTGCCGGAAAAATCCATACTTACCTCCGTCAAACTTCAAAGAGCCAACACTTGGACTCCAAGATAAACAGAGACTTCAGAACCTTAACCAAAAAGGCCACTGCCAGCAAGAGTATTTGTCAGCAGGCCTAAAAATCTTTTTGCAACTGAACTCTTCAGACAGCCGGGCGAGCCGTCTGAATTTTGCCAAGAACTTTTGCAAGAACCCGGTGACAGAAATATCCAAAGAGAAGGCAGGACCCGACCCAGAGAACCGGTGCCTAGCAGAGACCAGGCCATTGTATCCAGAGTGCTGACCCCGATGCTGTGAGCAGTTCCAGAGGCCAGGCGCTGTCAGCGGAAATAGGGAAAGGCCTGACCAGACTGAAGTCCGTGACCAAGTCGCTTTCCGGTTCAAAATCTCTTGTGAGTACTCAGCAAAACTCAGAACACATCTCTTAGTTAGAATCATATAATTCAATCCATTTTTAATCTAAGTAGAACTGCAGCTTAGAAATTGTGTTATTCTGCCATCATTTTAAAGCTGAAAAAGTGTTGCGTTTAAAATTTGCAAAACCAAAAACGACCTCTACTAAATCGGTCATAACTCTGTAACCGTTTGGGCTAGAGACTTGCAGTAACTTTCATCTGAATCTTTTAATCGCACCAGGAATCACATTCCTACCCCTTATAGTTTTACCGCAATCGCGGAACACGCATTCGCGAATTTTGCCGCGATTTGAAAATTTCTCCACTTGCAAAAAAAATAGCTGCTTTTGCTTTCCTCTGAAAAAAATCGTTTGCCTCAGAAAAACTATCCCTGCATCATTGCTAGTGTGAGCCTGGACTAATATTAACTAGATACCACTCACCCTGAACCTCTAGAGGGAATTAAAAGCAATTTAGCATATTTTTCACTAAATTGCCAGCACATATCAAAGCATTTTGCCTGTGTTGTAAACTTCTGTAGTCTAAGTTGCTGGGGTGAACTGAATTACAGTTGATTGCATTTCTGAGAACTGTGTGCCTTCCTTCCATTTCCTTGCATTGCATAAAAGGGGGGGTGAATTGTCCAAGAAAGTGATTACATTGTCTTTTGCTGAAATCCTATCAAGTTATTTTCTGTACTGCATTTCATTCCACATTGCATCCATTTGAAACCATAAAAGTATTGTTGCTATCCTATCCATTTCATGTCAACTCCTTAGTGATTATAAAGAAGTGTGCTAGTGCCAGATTCTCCGTTGTTAATCTTTATCATATCAGATTAAGTGTGATATTCTATTATTAATTTATTATAAAGCGTGATATATATATCTATTGTTTAAATTATCAAATAAACCTTTTAACTTGCAAAACAGAACTACTTCTTGGCTTAGTGGGGTCAGGAGGATTCCAAGAGAGGGGTGTTATATAGGGGTAGTCATCCAGAACGCATGAACTGGACATAAAGGTATATCAATAAGGGTTTTCATTCAGTCCTATAAACTAGGCGCTGACTTAGCTGTAGTGTTGAATTGAATCCTCTTACAATGGCTACCGCCAAACTCGTAATGAGGCCCAATATGTCTCTAGGGACCTTCTGGGAAGGACCAGGGGACTGATCCACAATGTAGCTTGTGCTATAGATGTTGTTGGTGCTCGATGGGGTTGAGTCAGCTTCAGGGTGCTTTGCAGGCTTCTGTGACAGAGTTCAAGATGGGAGTAAGCTGTGGGTATCAGGCGGCAAGATGGTTCGGCGAGCGAAGCTGGATGAATGGCTGCAGACTGGTCTACATGGTGGCTCAGGGTCAGAAATCGTCTCAGTGCTGGTTGGTGGTACTGAAGCACTGGTCGAGAATTCTGGGATGTCTTTAAGTGACTGTGGCTTGACATCCATCAGCGTCACAGTCGGTTGCAGTTTGAGGAACCCGACTGGCTCGAAAATGTCCTTTAAGTCAGACGTCGGGTAGATGCTCATCTAGGCACTTCTCCCAGCTTCTTTAATGGGCTTGTGTCATCCTCTAAGGCACATGGCCCAAAGCTGAGGAGTGTGTTGCTGCCTTGTCCTTGGTTTTGGGTTCAGAGACCTTCTGGCACTTCCTACCAAGGAAGCTTGCTGCAGAGCGTAGCAGGGCACGTGGTGTGCTGACTGGGTACCGGTTCTGGAGCGGCTAGAGGGTCCTCTGGATTCAGTATCTCCCACTATTGGCTGTGAGATGAGGGTGCTTGCTTCCCTCTTTGGAGGTCCTGGACCTCCTTCACTGGCAGAAGATGTTAGGCTGACTGTATCTTCAGCCAGGGTCCAATGATGAGTTCCTCTTGCTACCCCTTGCAAAGTCTCTCTTTTAAAGCGGGCCACAGTGATTGGTGGAGGCTTAAACCACTTTAATGAACCAATCCTGGGGTCCCACCAACAATCTCCTGTGTGCATGAGGCCATAACCAGAATGCTTTGCAACAGGAAAGGTAAAGAGGGGAAAGTATGTGATACTTAGTCCCACCCATCTTTCTGTCTTTTGTTGATCAAAGAGCCTCTCTTGTTAATGGATTCCTCTGTAGTTCATGTTTAAAGTTGCAGGTCTCTCTTGAAGCTGTGGTGAGACCAGACTCTCTGGCTCCTGCAAACCACATTCTTTTACCTGATGAATGGGGTCCGCCTACCGGGGGGGCTTACTTTAAATACGCAGTCCCAGACATGACAGTTCACTGTCAATGACACTGAGGACAGGAGCTGGCTTCAGGTTGACACAGTTGCATATGAAATGTTGTTGGAGTTTCCTGTCTCCTTTCTTAACCTCTGCAGCCAGTCCCTGTGTCGGTCTGTTTGAAGTACACTCTATTAGTATGAAATCCACTGCCACCAGCTGCAGGGCCTAACAAAAGAACGGGGATGGATCCATGGACCCTTTGTTAGCAAATCAGGCTGGCAATGGCAGGGGTAAGCTTGGACCTCCCCCTTCCTCAAGGGGACATAGTATACTCCTGGCTGTCACATTCCAACTAAATATGACAGGACAGACTGTGCCTGTAGGTTGTGTGCAGCCAGAGTACATGGGTCTATGCATTTGTTGTGGTGTGAGCATAGGAAAAGGTGTGTGGATTGTCCCACACATTTTCCTGGGGTTGGTCTACCATCATTCCATTTAATTAAACATTTCAAAAAAGCCCAGTTGAGTGCACACCCATAGTGTGGGTGGTCGAATTCCTCACAGCCATTGGTATGGCTGATCCATCAGTCCCTGGGTCTGTACCCATTCCTCTGTTTTTTGGGTGGCTGCTTTGAAGTGCCCCCACCAGAACTATCTGCAAGGCTTTCTGGGGACTGTGACCGCTCTACCTCCAACTTTCTCTTAAAAAACATCTTCCTTCTCGAGCTCTCCACTCATACACTCCCAACTCTCTGAGGGTCAGACACTTCTCCAAGCAGAGAGTTGGGGGCAGATCTATCTCCTCGGCTGCGGTCTCCCTCTGGAACAGCCTCCCTGCCTCTCTCAAGCCTGAGCAGATCCATCTCTGGTTTCAGAAGCAACTCAAGACCTTCCTTTTCGCTTCTGCTTTCTCTCTTCCTCTCCCCTGCTGATGCACCTGACTGCTCCGCGCACTGGTCACCTGGTTACCCTCTGAAGTCCATCCCAGACACCTGCATGTCCAGTTGCCCTTGCTCTCCCTCCGGACTCCGCAGCACTTAAGGGTCTGTATCTGCAACCCTACAGTCCGTTCTCTCTGCACTTATGAGTCACCCACTGGCCGCACTTGTGAGTTAACTTCACTTCCCCATTCCCCTCCCCCCTGCCACTTCTCTCCTTCCCTCTTCCCTGCACTTGCACGATCTAAATGATACAAGGCCTAGTAAGAGTGTTATTTTGTCCTCCCTTTGTTTAGTTTAGTTTATTTATTTGTTATGCTCACCAAGCCCAGCATCTGGGCGCTATGCTTACAAGTTACAGCAAAGTATAATAACAAAGAATACAGTGAAATGATACAAAAGGGTTACAAATGTGCATAAGTCGTAGTCTGATACAACGTTACAATTATACAGGTGATCCAGAATATACAACAAAACAGCAGACAAAAAATTACTGAGTTAAGACTTTACATTTCTACAAGGCATGTCGTGATTATTCGACCGAGATGAGGTCTTGCTCAAGGAGCCATACTTTGAATTTTTTCTGGGAAAGGAGGTAAGAAGGTTCCTCTCTTAGAGATAGATGTAGGGCATTCCGATTCTTTGCAGTGAGGACTGGGAAACTAGCCCCGCCTGCTCGTTGTTGCTTAAAACGTGGGATGTTGACACAGTGTGTCTGGGCAGTTCTAGTAGGCCATGTGGAAGTATGGCGGGAGATAGTATTGGTCAAGTAAATGGGAGCCTGATTGGATAAGCACTTATGAGTAAGGGACAATGGCCCTCATTACAACCTTGGCGGAGGACCATGGTGCTATTAGCACCATGGTCCATGCCGCTAAGGTTACGATTCCGCCATGGTGGATGGCGGAATTACCGCCTCATTCCAAGGTGAGTGGGGCGGTAATTCCCCATTCACCATTTGCCCTTCCCCATTCCCATTTTTGCCCCCATAGGGCATAATGGGAATGGGGAAGGCGCTAATTACGGCACCGTAAATTACGGTGCTGTAATTAGCTCCAAAGTCCCTTTGCGGGTTGGATTTTTAACGCCTGCTAAAAGCAGGCGTTAAACACCAACCCCCAAAGGGACACTTGTAATCAGGCGTTAAGGGTTAACGGCACCGACGGCGCCGTTAAACCCTTAACGCCTCAGTTGTAATGAGGGCCAATGTCTTGAAAGCAATTCATTGGTTGATGTTAAGCCATTTTAATGTGTGTCTGGTTTCCGAGATGTGTTGATTTCTAGGGAGGTTCAGGGCTGCTCTGATGGCATTATTTTGCATGACTTGCATTTTATTGAGGTTTTGTTGTGAGGTGCCAAGATAGAGTGCATTACAATAGTCGAGCTTGGATAGGACAAGTGCTCTTGATATTGTGATACAATTGGCTGTTGTCAGGTAGGGGTGGCAGGCAGTGATGAGTTTACAGGTGTAGGTGTATGAGGAAGCCAAGGCATTGGTTTGTCTTGATAAGGTTAAGGTGCAATCAATGTAGATTCCTAAGGTTTTGCCAACCTTGGAGACTTTAAATATATTGCCGTCAATATTGAAGGAAGCGAATAGCATGTCCAATTTGTTCAAATTGGCTGGTGAACCCAAGAGGAGTAGCTCTGTCTTATCATCACTAAGACAGAGCCCATGTTTCGCCATCCATGCTTGTATAGTAAGGTAGATGTCATTGAGCGTCTTACTGTCTACAGCGTAGTCACCAATGATGGAGATGAGTATCTGGGTGTCATCTTCATAGTTCATGTAAATGACACCCAGATGGTCGAGGGCATCAAAAAGTGGCTTGGTGAACACATTGTAGAGAGTAGGAGACACGCAAGACCCGGCAGACCCCCCTCCTTGTCCTGTCGCACCTAGAAACACTTGTGTATAGGCGCTTTAAAATGCCACATCATATATCATATCAATGGCCACAATTCATTCTGGTATGTGTCAACATGAACATATACAGGTTGTTTGCACATGCTCATATCATCATCATCACATGTTGTTTGATGTCACACGTGCATGCGATTGATCTGTAAGTTTGCATGCTCGCATTCGGTCTTGTGGTTGTTATGCGAGTTGCAACTTTGATATTAGTCTAATATTCAGGCCTGAATGCTTGTTCATGATGTGTGGTGGTTTCTACCTGTGTATAGTGTAACACACATTTGGTGCCTCACTTGTCACGATATGTGGCTTCATCTGATGTGTCCATGCCAGCAAGCTCTGAAACAAGTGTCATAGATGTTCACACTCTGTTCCTCCTTTGACGGCCCCACTTCCCATGGTGGCACTTTGCTGGTGCCCTAGCTGTAGTAGTTGACCTCTGCAAGTGTCTCTGACTATTTTCTTTTAGTTCATGCCATCCTGGTTTTATATCGGCTAGGGTCCTTCTTGAGCCAACAACGACATTCGCCTCCTTCACTCGGTTGCCTTATAACCCTGCCTTGCTCGTTTTTTGGGACATTGCCACGAAGAGACGTCTTCATTGAACTCTGCATCAATTAATATAAATGTTTTTTACTAAAGCAGCATTCTCCAAATGCATGCCTTGTTGCAACACAGACCGTTGTGGAATTTCATTGGGGTTTTTATGCCAGAGCTGTTTGTGCTAGTGGCATGAATACTACTACATTTTGGTCCAGTTATTGTGTACACCATGGCGCATTAAGCCCTTTGCTACTGGTGGCATTCGTTTATACCATTGGGCCTCATTACGACCCAGTGGTAACCATGGCGCTATTAGTGTCATGCTTGCCGCCGGTAAACTACCGATTCCACCATGGTGAATGGCAGAATTACCGCCCCATTCCAAGGTTGGCGGGGGCAGTAATTCCCCATTCACCATGGCCCTTCCCCATTCCCATTTGAGCCCCCATAGGGCTCAATGGGAATGGAGAAGGCGGTAATTACGGTACCGCAAATTGCAGTACCGTAATTACCTCCAAAGTCCCTTTGCGGGTCGCGTCCTTAACGGCTGGTAAAACCAGCCATTAAGGGAGGACCCGCAAATGGACCTCGGAATTGGGCGGTAAGGGCTTACCGGTACCGGTGCCCTTACCGGTACATGTAATCCCTTACCGCCCGGGCCGATTGTCTTTATTTCTGTCTTTTATGTCTGATTCACATATGTTGTGTTAAGATTTACAGAGCTTTTATGCTGCACACATCACCATTGTAGTAGTTTCAAAGCGCTGACTCTTCTCTGGATTTTGACAAATTGTGGCTCCACGGGGGTTTCTATATTGTGGTCTCTGGAGGAAAAGGGAAACGAGGGTGGGGTGGTAAAGTAGGTACAAAGTTACACGAACACAGAGAGTTTTGGAGAGAAACATGCAGGGAGGAGGGCAAGAGTAATCCCTGGAGTTTTGCATGCATGGTATTCCTACAGGCACATCAAAGAGAGAGAGAGTGCAGAATTAGGAATAGGAATTATAATGGATCTGTACTTGTGAGGACTGTTTTCACTATAGCAGTTTAAGAGTAATACTAATCTCATGCTGGTATCAGTAGTGCGTGGTTGTGCTCAATCGGACCTTTGTAGTATGGAAGTTAATTTGTTTGGGCTTGCTATTACTGACCCAAAACAATCCCCCAGAATGATAATTCTGGGGATGCCAACCTGGCTGCCAGGTGCAGCAGGGCTAAGAGTAGACTGTGTAAAAGGAGAATGTGGAAGGATAAATAAAGGCTGTGTGGAGAAAGGATGGGTAGGATTCTGGTTATTTTTGTGCCATGAGTATTTGGCAATATAGCGTATGAGTCAGCCAAACCTATAAAGGAGTGGTGAGTATGAAACCTAGAGGTAACACTGGTCTAGCTGACAGAATTATGCATAAATGCCTACTTGGAGACTTAACCTGAATGGTTGTAAACTTATACTAGTATCATGAACCCTAAAACTCTTCTATCTGAATAGTTACCTACAGGAGAAATGAAAAAAAGTGCAGGAATGAATGTAGTTGGGAGAAGTCTAGGAGTAAAATCGCAGTGGTAAAAAACTGTGGTAAACAGCCCAGTGTAGCCAAACTAAATATGGCGCAATCAAAAGGGCAAGACTACAATGAGCGACAACCTAGCAAGTTCACAAAAGGGACAACCCAGGAGTAAGACCACAGCAGTGCTCAGCCGCAGAGCAAGATCACAACACTGCAGGATCAAGGCCACAGTTAATCACAATGCAAGGGCAACATTACAACGGGGAGTGCAAGCAACAGTAGGACACAACATAGTAGCAAGACCACAATGAGCACACCCTAGCAACAAACCCACGGGAAGACCAATGCGTATAGTAAATGTGAAGTAGACAATTATTCCACGTGTGAATAGGGGACAGGAAATAAGAGAGGAAGGCATTCAAGGCTAAACTGTGATGCCTAATATAAATCACAATGTATAACGGACAGTTTCCCAATGGGGGGCCTTGCCTGCAGTCAATGCCAGCGGCCTCAGTGCACTAGTTGGCTCCTAGAAGGTCACCCCGAATCAGAAGGTGTAAGGCGATTATAGGATCACGGTGCCCATTCTGCCAAACAGTTACCTCGTGGGCCTCATTACGACCCAGGCGGTAAGTTACTGCCTGGGTCGTACCCTTACCACCATGGTGTAAACTACATTTACACCATGGTGGACGGCGGATTTACCGCCCCATTCCAAGGTGAGTGGGGCGGTAAATCCCCATTTCCCATTTACGCTTCCCCATTCCCATTTTTGCCCCATAGGGCATAATGAGAGTGGGGAAGGCGCTAATTACGCCACCGTAAATTACGGTGGCGTAATTAGCACCATGGTCCCTTAGCGCCATGGATTTTAACGCCTGCAAAAAGCAGGCGTTAAACTCACCATGGCGCAAAGGGACCTCGGAATCAGACGTTAAGGGTCGGCGCCGTTTACGGCGCCGTTAACCCCTTAACGCCTGACTCGTAATGAGGCCCACTGACTCAGTGGCCGTCTCACGCTTGAGTGGCCCCCTCGGAAAACCAAGAAGAGAAATGGGGGTGCCAAAGGCATGACCAGAAACAATGATTGGCTGAGTAAAGGTGAACACGCAAAACACAAAAGAGGGAGAGGGAAGGAAAACAGGGATTCTCGCAAACATCCAAGAGGTATACCCAGTTTGCAACATGAGAAGTGGTGAGATTGAGTCATCAAGCAGCACTTTCCACTGTATGTTAGCATTATAACATCACATGTTAAATGGTGCACTGCAAAATATTTATGATAAAAAATGGTAGACCTCCCTCGTTGCAGCTACTACTTGGGAAAGGTGCTGAGGCATGAGAAAATCCCCCACCCATAGAGATAAAGACCTTCCCATACCATGTGTGATATTTGAGGTTCAAAAAATTGAAGAGGGATACCTAGGTGTGGCCCTCGTTGCACTGGTCCCGCTCTCATCTCGACAGCACAGAAATGAGAGGTGTACATCATTCCTGGCCCCCTCCTCCCCATCATCGAACGTATTGTTGATGAGAGTAACGTTACTCACTCAGAAAATCATTTAGAACCTACCCTGATGATGTCATAGAAGAGAAACAGTTGCAATCAATGGAGCAAGTCGACTGACTGTAAACACAAATGAAGCTAATGACATCATGACTAAGACTACGATGTAGATTCCTATACGACGTTATACAGCCACTTAGGCAGCACTGCTCCTAGACACAGAAAACATGCTTATGGCACACTTAGCTAGAGGATGGACACACCTTTGCTATGCAGTAACCGGAAGTTGCACAAGGATGCATATGAATTGCTTGCTGATGCTTAAATTCAACTAACATGAACGACTATGTAAAATAAAGATGGAAGCCACAGTCGCATTGAATTAAATGGAGGACCCTGGAAGGGATCGAGAATACAGAGAGAGGCCTGACATCCTGACTTTGCTGAGACGCGCAGACCAGGCTGTCAGTGCAGCTATTGTGGACAGGCTTGCCAAAGTCATAGAGGGAGGGAAATGTTCTAATTAATAGAAGAGATAGGACACCTGCAAAAGTAAAAGCCGAATATCCTCATAAACGCAAGCAGGAGAATTGAGTTTGTGGTCCCTACACACGTGACTTGAAACCTGCAAGACAGAGCCTATTCATTAGAGCCAGACAGAGACCATTGTTACCATTCAACTGAAGGCAATGTGGTACAAAAGTAATACCAGGATGAAAGATTAATGTTCTGTCTCAAGGCCTAAAGGATCAGAGATGGAAACTTGTTCGATACAATCAGGACCTCTGTGGCTGTTCCTATCACCTTGAATAGTTGCTCATGGGCTGGTACCCTTCCAAGGTGTCAAGGCTGAGGCGCCCATGCTGACCAATCCCTATCCACTTTCCACACTAGCTCAGACTTTGTTGCAAGACTGAATCACAGCATGCTAACCTGACCTACCTGGAGTTGTAACATTTAATTGGTGGACACAGGAGCCACCACATACAGCCTAGCCAATAGGGTTACTAACTCTGTATGTATTCCATATTTAGTTTACCTCACTAACCAATCCGTGTTCCCTTTGTTTTTTTGACAATGCATTTTGTGATGTCACTGTGCCTTAAAAGACCATGACGAGCCTGAGAACTATGGGAAAGTACTGGAGAAGTGATTGTTGTCCTTTAACTTGATCCGTGTTATGAGAGCTTTCAATAAACAATACATGTTTGTCACATTGGTAAACTCTTCTGTTTTTGAGTGTGGCGGATATCCTCTGCCCACTTCCTCTTGCTTGTAATCAGGGAGATTGATCTTCCCTCACCCTAATTCAGGTGGTAGCAGAGGATGGTCTCTAAGAACCCCGGCGCAATTACTGTTTTTTCCCGGGATGCATCACGACCAGTGAGGACCAGACTAACTAACAACGCATGGATACTGAGAAGTTCATCAGGAGCCCCTTTGGTGAAATTGCGGCCTGCTTCCCGTGGGACGCAGAGCAGTCCAGAAGGCAGAGTGGCAGATTATGGGAGTGACTACCTCCGAGGGCTTCAACGGATCCATGGAGTGTTCGTATAAGTCCACCAACTCGACAAATTCAGTCTTCCCACTGCTGGTCATTTTAGGGACCAGTACCACTGGACTGGCCCAGTGGCTGTGGGATGGCTCTATCACTCCTAAGGACAACATCTTGGAAACATCCTGCATCAACCGGACCTTATCGGACATCCAGTGAATTCTACTCTTCACCGGCTTACTGTCTCCAGTGTCCACATCATGAGTGCACCAATCTGCGCGACCAGGAGTCAGCAAAAACAGACCGGCAAACTGTCCCCGTAAATGGCGACAGTCTGTCATCTGCTGTTCTGTCAGGTCAGTTGCAAGTTTGACACCTTCGACTGACCCATCTGTGGCTTCAGTGTGCAGGAGGTCTGCGATAGGATCGCGGTATCCTGTCAGTCTCTCTGTCAGTCACTAACGCCATGACCAATTGTGTTTTAGCCGGTTGACGTGAAAGACCTTGCACATCTGTTTAGGTCCTTTGCCATCAATGAGATAATTCACCTCACTGACCTTTTCCAGCACACAGTAAGGCCCAGTCCACTCTTCCTGAAGGGCACTGGGTTTGACAGGCCCCATAATCCACACCCACTGGCCTGGAGAATAGACTGTCACTGTGGCCTTTTGGTAGTGCCAGTGCTTCATCAGCTCCTGACTGGCCTTTAGATTCTTTGATGACTGTTCCAAGTACTTTGCCATTCTAGACCAAGGCTGAGTACATAGTCCACCACATCTCGTGATGGGGAAGAGGGTTTGCTTTCCCATCCCTCTTTCACTAGTCTGAGGGGACCTTCTACAGGGTGTCCAAACAGAAGCTCAAAGGGGCTAATCCTTAGTCCCTTCTGTGGCACTTCCCTGTAGGCGAATAGAAGGCCAGGCAGGAGAATATCCCATTTTCTCCTCAGGTGCTCTTCCAAGCCACCTATCATACCTTTCAGGGTTTTGTTGAACCGCTCAATAAGCCCATTGGTTTGTGGATGAAAGGAGGTAGAGAACCACTAGGTGACTCCACACTCTTCCCACATAGCCTTTATATATGCTGATATGAAGTTTGATCCCCTGTCAGAAACGACTTCCTTAGGGAATCCAACATAGGAGAATATCCCAATCAGAGCCTTCTCAACCACAGGGGCTTTGATGCTCCTCAGAGGGACAGCCTCAGGTTATCTCGTGGTGTGGTCCACCACCACCAAGATATATTGGTTCCCTGAGCTGGTTTGAGGATCAAAGGACCCACAATATCCATGCCTTTTCTCTCGAAAGGTCGCCCAACCATGGGTAGTGGGATTAAGGGGGCTTTTTGGCACCACCTGACTTGCCAGAAGCTTCACAAGTCGGGCAAGACCGGATAACTGGTCTGATGTCCTAGTCACTCCCAGGTGACCCGCTGAAGGAATTTGGTGAGCCAAATCCAAAAGGAACTTTCTGTGGCTTTCGGGAACCACCAACCTTCTGGTGTCCTCCCCCTCAGAATCATATGGCTCACTGTACAGGAGTCCATCCCACCAGTACACTTTGAACAGTCCAGGGGCCTCACCCTTTGCCTGCTCCTCTGCCTGCATCTGCAGACCTGCCAGAGTGGGACACTATTTCTGGGCTGTGTAGAACTCAGTCTGATCTGGGCCCACAGCTGATGCGAACTCATCCAGCTAGGGCAGACCCTTCTGATCTGTGCCCACCTGGTCCTCCACCTCAGGTTCCTGTGCTGCACCAAGCAACTCTGAAGTCACGGGGTCCCCAGCTACCAAAGTAGGCTCTTCCATGGCTAGTAGCCCCTCTCCCGCAGGAGTAGGCAACTAAGTAGTCTGTAGAACTGGACTAGGTGCTACCAGCCAGACCGGTCCTTCCAACAAACCCTCTGGAAGCACTCCAGGCCCTAAGGCTTTCACAGCATTGAATCTGGCTTTCTCTTTGGCCCTTGGTCGTGTAGCCGCTGCAAGTCTTTTTGGATCAGGAAGATAATTACCCAACAGACAAGGGACAGGGATGGAGTCTTTCACTGCACCACAGCGCTGGGTCATTACACCTCTCCAGCTGAACTGAACTATCGCCAAGGGGCACTTACTCTTACCATCAAATCCCCTTATGCACAACTCAGGCCCATCAATATACTGGACTGGCTGTACCCACTGCAGGGTGATAGAGGTGACGCTAGCTGCGGTGCCTCGGAGCACAGGAGTTTTATGTCTATTGATGTACACGTGCTCTAGATAGAGTTGAGTATTATTGGGAACTGGGGTCTCTTCTGGAGATCCGATACCATTCCCACTCAGTGTAACCATTCTACATTCAGCCACTCCCTGACCTAGTGAGAAACCCTCCTCTGAGAGACACACATGAACGATGGCCTCCTCCATCAGTCCAACATTCACTATGGCTTGCTTGGGTAAGCCCTTGCAAGCAGGAACCCCTTTCCTATGGGCCAACTCCTTACACACAAAACAACCTTTGGATGGTGAAAATGCAGGTGTCCCAGTGTTAGACGTACCCACACTCTTCTTTTCGGTGTGCACGGCTGAACTAGAGTTTGGGGGTTTCCCTTCACTCTTTTGGGGACCTGACTTTGAAGAGGATTGGGTTGGACCTTTGTCCTTCCCATCCCTGTTTATTTTTTTGTCCCCAATTTCACTTCCGGTTTAGATGTGCTCATCTGAACCTTTTTCTGGACTTGGGTACTCACAAACCTGTCGGCAGCCTTTGCAAGCACCTTAAGATCTGTGATAGTCTTGTCCACTAGATGCTGGTGTAGGTCAACCTCACAATTTTTCAATGCATGCTCACACGCAATCAAGTTGTACATCCCTTTAAATGTGTCAACTTTGTTACCAGTCACCCACCCACTCACATATTTCGACAAGTGTGTGAACGCTTATAATGTCTGCCCACTTTTCTTTCCGAGCACTCTGAAGCTCTTTAGATACTGTTCTGGGGTTTTACAGAACTTTGTGAGGAGGGCTGCTTTCATGGTCTTATAACCGGGCCGTTCCTCAGAGTTAACTGAAAAATGGCATTAGTCCCTAGTGTTGGTAAGCGACTCATCAGGGCTGTACTTCACAGTACCTCATTCACCTCCTGCAGCTGGAATGCCAAGTTGGGCGCCCCAAACTAGTTCAAAATATCCTTCCCCACTTCATAAGCCTGTACTAAGTCTTTGTGGATGTGCAGTCGGGGCTTATCCCAGGCACTCTGGTTTGAGCCACTACTTCTGCCTTCACTAGAGGCGGACCTGTTGGCATCTTTCTTCTCTTCAAGCATCAGCTTGTGCAGCTTTATGGCGGCCCTGTCCAGCTCAATGTCGACCTTGTCCCACTGTTTCTGTTCCTCTAGTGCTAGCCTCCTCTCCTCGAGCAGGAGCTTTCTAGCCGCTACTTCATTAACAGCCGGAACAATTACTGGGTCCCTTACAGACTGTGCTGAGGCCTCGGACTTGCGGGATGCCGCACTAGCCGCTGTCCTCCCTGACACTCTCGAGTGTTGAGAAATCACACTTGCCCACCGGCAGGATGATTGGCGAGAAACACTGCTCATGCGGTCGCCCTTGTCATTTATCCCCTCCGGAAGGTCTTATCCATTCGGGTACACAGGTCCTAGCCCGTCCCCTGAGGTCTCCTCCCCAACCGCCCTCGCTTCTACCCAACCTAGGAGGCTGGTAAGCAACTCAGGTTTATTAACTCCATGTCAAGCTCCATGACTATTACAATTACCTAGCAATCAGTAAACATTGCCTTCAACAGTACTTTTATCGTTGGGTGACTAAGCTGTGCTCAAGGCTTCAACTGCTCCGATTGCTTGCCACCAATGAGACAAATCAAATTCTGGGGCACCCGTGGTTCTGGGATGAATATTGGTTTCTAAACCATCAATCAACCCACACCTTTAGTACACCAGAAGGGATCCAAACCGATTGGAATGCAAGTGAATTAAGACCTCCTTGTCCAGTTTTGGTAACGTGGACGGAACGGCAGGTTTATCTCCTCAAGGTCATGGATCGTAGGTTAGTTGCAACACAGCGAAAATACAATGATTACCCAATGATATGAGACACAGTCCAGTCAAGGTTGTATAAAAATATCAACTTTATTATTACTACAACATACAGTTCTAGCACACTACAATTACAACCCCAACTGTAAAGGAATGCAGAGGACAGACAGTTTCACGAAGGAAAGGGGTGCACTCTGGATACTGACAGGAGAGTAGTTGGTAAAGCAATCAGTCTTACTGTTAGAGGTTATTTGGTTTTAACACCAAAGGGGAAAAGGGTTGTAACTGTCTCTAGGGGCCTCCGGATTAGGACCACGGGGGCAGAACCACAATGTACCTGGTGCTGAAGAAGGTCTTGGTGCTCGACAGCATTGAGTCAGTTTCAGGGTGCTTCACAGCCTTTGAGACAGAGTTAGTGGCGGGAGACAGCTGCGGGTACGAGGCGGCAGGCAGTTCAGCAAGCGAGGCTGGACGGACGCGTGCAGGCTGTCCTGTTCTGTGCTCGGGCCACGAATCATTGTCTCTCTGCTGGTTGGTGGATCTGGAATGCTGGTCGAGTCATGCCAGACAGCTCTGGTGACTGCGGTGTGACAACAGTCACCGGTGCAGCTGGATGCGGATCAAGGACTCGACTGTCTCGAAATTGTCCTTAAAAAGATGCGTGCTGGATGAGGCCTGTGTGGCACTCCTCTAAGCTTCTTCGCATCACTTGTGTCCTAACAAGGAGGAGGGGCCAAAGCTCAGGAGGGTCTTAGCAGGCAAAAGCCTTGTCCTTTGTCCAGAAACTCTCCAGCACTTCCCACCTAGGAAACTTGCTGTCAGGACCTAGCAGGGCACTCTGTGTGCTGGTTGGGTATCAGTTCTGGAGCTGCTGGACGGGACCTCTGAGTCTGGTATCTCCCTCTGTTCCCTGGGAGATGTTTAGAGGAGGGATCTTGCTTCCCTCTTGGAACTCCTGGCCTTCCTTCACTGGCGGAAGATGTAAGGTAGACTGTACCTACACCTCCAGTCCAAATGAGTCCTTCTTCTTACTCCTTGCAAAGTCTTCAGTGAGGGGCTCAGCCCTATTTTAAAGCCAAACAGGGCCCAGGGCTTGGTGTAGGCCAAGCCTAACTTAAGTGAGCCAATCTTGCCAATCTTGGGTCTCCACCAACAATCTTCAGTGATGCTTCAGGTCAGAACCAGGGTGCTTGGCAACAGACAGGGGAGGGATGACAACCTATACTTCTAAGTCCACCCATCTTTCTGTCTGCTGTACATCAAATTGTCTCCCCAATTAAATGAGCCCTATGCGACAGCTTGATCACAACATGGACCTCCTTTGAAGTAGGGGGTTGCAGGCAGACTTTCATCTCCTACAATTCACATACTTCTCTGCTCTTAAAGGAGTAGTTCCAAACAGGACATTCTCTGCCCTTTTATACCAAGGAGGGGTGTTAGTACCAGGTTGACACATTGCATTCCAAAGAGGTGTTGGCATCTGGTCTCCATTTTCACTTCCTGCACCCAGGCCTTCCCTAAGGCCTGCTAATTAACATACTTCTGTATTCGCCACCTCCTGCAAGGTTTGACAATGGAGATGCAAATCCATGGGGCCTTGAAATTCTAATCAGGTGGCCCATGGCCAAAGGCTTTTGATGTACCCACGGCTGTCAGGTGTCAGCCAGACATCACAGGGTAGGGCGGTGCTGGTAGGCTGTGTCCTCCCAGAGTACATGACTATTATTCTCCTGCACAGTGAGCGTGGAAAATGTGTGTGATAATCACCCCATCATTCATTCCTTCACACAAACAAAAAAAGCCCAGCTGAGCGCACTCTTCCCGTGCGGATGGTCGCATTCCACACAGGCCTACAAGTCCCAAAACGCACAGTGCTATTGGATAAAAAGCTGGGACTGACCAATGGGTTCAGACAAAATGGGCCAACTTGATAGCTTCTAAGGAGTCAGTTACATGTCAAGTTCCAGCTATCAACCCATCGGAAATGTGGAGATTGCCAAGTAGACTATTCTGACCAGTGTTTTTTTTTCCTGCTGTTTTCTATAGCGCCACTAACCCATACGCCTCAGTGCGCTCACAAAGAAAAACATAGAAGACAATAAAGGCGGAGGAAACCCAAGGCACAGAAAAGGGGCGAGCCAAAGAAAACAAATTCGTTTTTTTCTTTAACCAAGTTCTTCATCCTAGAGGAACGTCTTCAAATGCTTGTGCCATCCTTTGAGGTAATGACTCCTTTTCAAGGGATGCTAAGAAAGGGCAAACACACTTTGGTAGTATCTCTGAATAGGTCTTCGGTTGCAGCATTTGCAGTCAATTCGCACCATCCTCGAGTCTTTACTGGCCGTATCTGTGGGTTTGAAGATGTCATGAAAAGTATCTAGGCACTTGCATTAGCCTGCACTTGCGTTGACCTACTGAACTATCCTGCATGTATTTAGAGCTTATTCGAAGCGTGGAGGAAAATGCTGAACCAGCCAGGCCTCTAAGACTCAGTGAGCCAGCATGCTTGCAAGGGGTTAACTGCGAAGGCCCTTCTGGAGACATAAATATCTAGTTTTGCAAGAAGCCCTGCTCAGCGTTTAGGAGCCAGGCACTGCCATCCTCTTCTGCGCTCTGCACTTGTCAGGTGCACTGATAACACAGGAATGTAGAAAGGCGCTTCCCACAACAACGTACACTGAGCCTGAGAGCCAAGACTGACAGTAACTATCCAGTAGAAAACATGTTTTGCTGCATGGAAGGTTTTAGACTAGAAGATTCTCGAAGAGCTGGTATGTCATAGTGATTAACGTGCAGCCCCTAATAAGAGAACTTTACCTGGGCCAGTTAGGGAGGGACTCTTCTTGGGCTGTTCGTGAGACGCGCGCACAGAGAGAGACAGCGCCTGGATAACCAGCCAGCACTAGAGGGCAGAGGTTCCTGGCATCACATCCCCGCTCTGGTGCAGGCTTTCAGGGGACTAGGCCAGTCCTGAACGGTGCCGGGCACACTGAGTGGCATGGGTCCTGGGTGTGGTTCTATCGTATCGCCATCAACGATTCCTAGGAGCGTAAGATTCATTGCTTATTCATCTGTAACTGATCATTTGTATTATTCAGCTTGCACTTTCATTCCCATATTATTGAAAACTGATGCTTAATTCTGATTAGTCACTGTAGTAATAAATGCAAGAATCAAATATTCTGTGTGATTGGCTTTCTTCCAGACTGAGTTCATTGTGCCTCGCATAGATTCTTACTTGTGTGGGAGAGTGATTAGGACTGATTATTGCACTAAGGGCTGAACACAGGAGGGTGCGGGTTCCCCTTTTCACTACATTTGGCGTAGTCGGCAGGACTTGCGAGCACAATGCCTTTCTGGAAGAAACAGGGGAAGGATGAATGCAATGAAGGGGATAGTGCACTCTGTCACATTCCAGGATGGCTGGCAACAAATGCATGGTCGGGTGCAGCAGATATTTTCCGTCGGTACTCTGTGCCGAGGGCATGGGACATGCTTGAAAATTATGTTTCCCCGGCGGTAATAAGTGAGTGTTTGGAGAGTTGACTGCTTGGGAAATCCAGAAGGGAGCAAAAAGCAGCAGGAAACGTGGGCTGGTTGTTCCTGCAGACGCTCAGGAAGTTGCATGAGAATGAATTGCTTAAAGATGCACAGATTTGTAAATTAAAAGATGAGATTTCCCTGCTCCAGGAGCAACAAATTATAATGAGAGAGACCTTTGAATCGTCCGTTAAGCGGGCTGATCAGATCGAGGACAGGTGTGCCTCTTTAGTTGTGCGTGTAGCCACACACAAGCGCAGACAGCGGCGAGGCAATTCGTCAACGATAAGGTTTCGAGCATTAATTAGGAAAGATGCTTGGGACCCAAATTCAGGTTCTGGTGAGGTTAGCGATAGCGAAACAGAACAGATGTTTGACTGGGATGAATCCATTGAAGTCAGACTTGCAGAGCTAGACTGTTCTGAGGGAGAGGAGCTGGAATGTGCTCCAAAGAAATGTGTTTTCATCCAGCGCGGCCGTTAATCACTAACAAATCAAAAGGCCAAGCTGGCGGTGGAAACATTCAGAATACTAGGATTGTTCGCGATTATACACAGACAGAGCTTTTAGACATTGCCAAGTTTGGACAGCGAGCAGGCGAACCGCTTTTGAAATGGTATTTGAGATTGTGGGATACCGGTGCAGATGGCATCTTCTTAACCCCAGAATAATTATTAAAAATGGGTTCAATCACTACTAATGTAATGCTGGGGCAGATGGTGCGCGGCACGCTGGGGCAGCAAGGATCACATTCCTTGTTTAATTGGCTTCAGACTGCTTTAATAAATTTGTATGCAAGTCCAATGAATATGGAAGAAATGTGGGGCCCTTGGGTTCACTACCTGAAGCGACAGATCAGCTTAGAGAGATGGGGTTACAGTGCGCAATGTACAGTGCAAATTTTGCAGGGCCTGATATGGAACTTTTTACTACAGGCATGCGTGCGCGCTTGCTGAGGAATGCCCTGGGTCATATGAAGGGAGCATTGCTTTCATTCCTGGGTCCAGCACACGGTAAAGCCATTGATGAGGTTGCACTGCTACTAGGGCATTTAGAATGGCTGGATGTACACAAAGCCGCGCGCCTAGTGGCGGCGAGTAATGATTCAGAGAAAAAGCATGGCAAAAATGCAAAGTCTAAAGAGAAAACGGACACTATGAAATTACACGCAGGCAAATGTGGGTGGACCTGCAAAAAGCGGGAATTCCAAAGGAAGAGATGGATGGTAAACCCACTTCTGTGCTGCTTGAGAAAGGGAAAAAATTGCAGAAGCAGGGGTCAGGCAAAACTAAGCCTTCTGCACAATCTGAGGAAGAGGTGTTAAAGCCCAAAGTGCGGGCAAAAGTATACCCTGATTTGGCAAAGGACAAATGGGAGGTCCCAGACCCCATTTTTGATTAAAGGGCTGGCTCTGTCTTTGAGGTATGGTTAATAAAGAGAACCAGTCCCAGAGACAGATGCCCTTTTGTAAAACTTACTGTGTATTTGAATGACAAAGTGAAACAGGTTTTGGCTCTTTTAGACACGGGAGCTGAGGTAACCATTTTGAATGGCAATCCCAATAAATTATCTGGTCCCAGAGTTTTGGTCAATGGCTATGTGGGAGCAGAACTGGTTGCAAAAGCATTCAATGTAAACATGTCAATTGGCAAGGGATTGCCTTTCACAGTAAATGTCTTGATTGCAGGCATACCTGAGTATATACTGGGAATGGATGTGTTGTTGGGCAAAAGTGTGACTACAGATTTAGGTGAATTTGTTTTTGGTAATCGGAAAATCCATGTGAGAGTTGTTAACCCTGTGGTGGTTGGGCATGCAAAATGGTCCCCCGTGCATTTACCTCCTCCTGCTGAGCCAGTGTGCGTGAAACAGTACAGGCTTCCAGGAGGGCACAAAGTGATTGGTGAAACTATTGAGTCATTGGTGAAAGCTGGCATAATGAGGCCGGCAGTCAGTCCATTCAACTCCCCGATCTGGCCTATCCGCCGCCCAGATGGGGCGTGGCGTCTGACAATTGATTTTCGCGCCTTGAACAAGAAGGTGCCACCCTTAGCTGTGGCAGTGCCAGATATCATTACTCTGATTGAAAATCTTACGCGAGAAGTGGGTGAATGGCATGTAGTCCTTGACTTGGCCAATGCATTTTTCTCCATTGATATTGACGCTGAATCACAAGACCAATTTGCTATCACTTGGGGAGACAGACAATTTACATTTACTAAATTGCCCCAGGGGTATTTACATAGTCCCACTCTGTGTCATGGATTGATTGCCAGAGACTTGAAGATGGTACAGTTGGATGATGTGTATGTTGCCCACTATATTGCTGACATCATGCTAACCAGTGTTGAGAAAGAACATGTAGAAAAAGCTGCTGAAAAGTTGATCACACACATGCAAAACCGGGGTGAGCCATAAATCCCAAAAAGGTACAGGGCCCGCTCAAGAGGTGACATTTTTAGGTTCAATCTGGTCTGGGTCAGTTAAGAAAATTCCTGTCCCTGTGATTGACATGGTTCAGCAGATGAGTCCACCAGCAAATAAAAAAGAGGCACAAAGGTTCATTGGGTTAATGGGTTTTTGGAGAAATCACATACCTCATTTAAGCCTGTTACTGAAACCCATCTACAAAGGCACCAGAAAGAAAGATGATTTTACATGGGGCCTAGAGCAACAGTCTGTCTTTCAGCAGGCTAAGGTCGCTGTGCAGCATTTCATCACGCTGGGCCCCATGACGAAAACTGATCCTTTTGAACTGGAAATTATTGTCTACCATGATGTTGCTGTGTGGAGCTTGTGGCAAAAGCAAGGACAGAAAAGAGTGCCGCAAGGTGTCTGCTCAAGTAAACTCACTGATCCTATGACAAGATTCACTCCGCTTGAGAAAAAAGTTGCTGCAGTATACTGGGCTCTAGTTGAGACTGAAAGAATCACAGGCGAGCAACCAGTGACCATTTGCACAGACATTCCGATCATGGGCTGGGTGCGCGACACTGCTGCAAGCGGAAAAAGTGGCAGGGCGCAAGATGCCACTCATGTCAAATGGAAATGGTATTTACAGCAACGTGCGAAAGCTGGCCACACAGGGGTTTCCAGACTGCAAGAACAAATGCTGGAGGCAGTGGATCTGGAAGCGATGCCTGAACTGAGCTCCCCAGTGGCGTTGCCAGAATCTCCCTTCAAAGTCGCACCCGCCTATGATACATTGACAGAGAAAGAACAAAATTCTGCATGGTTCACGGACGGCACCGCAAAGTATGATAAAGGGCAAAGATACTGGCAAGATGTTGCATTCCAGCCCCACCGAGAAACACTGCTGATTAGAGAAGGTGTGGGAGGATCCAGTCAATATGCTGAACTGCAGCGGTGGCCTCTGTGATTGAACAGGTGAAAGAGACAGAGACTGCATACATATACACGTACAGTTGGCCACATATCAGGGCCTGATGCATTGGGCACCGGCATGGAGAAGAGACGGCTGGCAGATCAAAAACACTCCGATCTGGGGAGGGCCGGACATCTGGGAAGAGATGTGGCGCAAAGGTGAGAGGTGCAAAATCTACATTGGGCATGTTGATGCACACATGCCCCCTGACTCCTCACTGGCTGCCCTGTTCAACAACGAAGTGGATCAAATGGCAACGATTCGCCTAGTGACAACACCTGAAGAAGCTGAGGTATTGCAAGGAATGGGGGACTGGGCACACCAAACCTCTGGGCATCTAGGGCAAGCAGGAACCTATGAATGGGCTAAGAGGAGACAATTGCCCATTACCATAGATTTTTTTTTTTTTTTTTTTTTTAAATAGATTTTTATTGATTTTTCACCACAAACAACGATACAAACCAAACAGCAGTGCAATAAACAATATTCCAATAAACATTTAACCATTAGTGCGCACTACTCCCCTGATCCCTCCCCCCTCGCGAGCCATTTTCCATGTCTTGTTCCGCTTCTGTAGCACATGAGCGAGCATCGTCATCATCTGGATCTCCCAAAACCCCTGTCCCGAATATGCAGGATATCAATGTCTTCCATGCCATCAAAGAGCCCAGTTCCTCCTCCCAAGACATACAACTCGCCTCTTGCCACACCGCTGTCTCAGCCTCCGCCCATTTCTGTAGGTCATTCCACCACACCTCAACCCGTGGCTTGCTACATTTTTTCCAGCCCATGGCTATTCGTCGTTTGGCCAGCACATACGCTAAGTCTTTCAGTTTGCTTACATGTTTCTGCTGCCGAGGTCTGGGAAACCCACCCAGAAGGCATGCCCAGGCGGTGTCTATGGCAAACGTGACCCCTCTCCCTCTCAGCTTGCGCGCCGCCTCCCTCCAGAACCCCTCAATCACTGGGCACGCCCAAAACATATGCGTCATGTCCGCATTTTCCTCGCCGCATTTGGGGCACGCCTGTCTGCCTGCATTCCGAAATTTGGATATCCTCAGAGGGGTCATGTACGCTCTATGCGTGATGTACAGTTGTATTTGCTGCAGTCTGGCATTTCGAGACACTTTCCTGTGGTACCCCAAAGCCCGTTCCCACATCCCATCTCCCATTTCGATCCCCACCTCACTCTCCCATTCCAATCGTAAGCATGTCAGTTCCTTCCCAACTTTCAACATCACCATCTCATACAGCCTAGAAATTTCATGTCCCCCTTCCGTTGTATCATATATCCCCGCCATCGTAACCTCCGATTCATCTGCCATGATATTCTCAGGCCACAGTTCCCGAATTTTCTTCCCCAATCTGTGGTATGTAACATATTGGCCTTCGTGCAATCCAATCTCCTCGCTAAGTTCCACAAACCCCTTAATAGCACCCTCCTGCCACACATCGCCCAATGTCACCAACCCCACCGATTCCCAGTAAGTCCTAAGCCCATTACCATAGATCATGCCAAGCAAGCTGCCTCCCAATGTTCTGTGTGCTGCGAAGTGAAGCACTACCCACTGGAGAGGAAGCCTCAAGGCCCTTTGAGAAGAGGAGAAAAAGCTGCTAGCGTATGGCAAGTTGACTACATTGGCCCTCTGCCGCCCAAGAATGGAAGGCATTATGTGTTGACCATGGTAGACACATATTCTGGACTGCTGTTAGCCTATCCAGTTGCCCATGCAGATCAACGGGCTACCTTGCAAGGAATGGAATACCTCATCTGGCACTAAGGCATTCCGGATGAAATCCAATCAGATAAAGGCAGCCATTTTGCTGGACATAATGTGCAGAACTGGGCGCTAGAGCAAGGTATCAAATGGACACTGCACATCAGTCGGTGCCCAGAATCCTCTGCTCTGGTGGAGCGCAGCAATGGGCTGCTCAAGCAACAAATAAAGAAACTAAGACTCACACCCTCAAGTGGTGGTCCAAACACCTGGCACAAGCACTGTTTGAACTGAACAATCGTCCGTTGGGAAACCGGCAGACACCCTTTGTGAGACTGACAAGTGAGAAAGTAGAATCCACAAAGACTCTTATTGTGTGGAAAACCAACAAAGAAGCAAAGCTGCCTGTGCAAGCCACGGCAGGCAGCATTGGACTTGATTTATCTACCTATGAAGATGATGTTATACCAGCGGGGCAAACCAAATCCATATCGCTGGGTATTGGTATCAAATTGCCGACTGGCAGTTATGGACGCATTGCTGCACGATCCAGCCTGGCGAAAAAAGGCATTGACATTTTGGGAGGTGTGATTGATCCTGATTATCGAGGGTCTGTTTCGGTACTTTTACATAATGCTGGTGCATCTGCGGTACCATTAACCAAATATGACCGAATTGCACAATTAATTTGTGAGCAAGTAGTTGTTCCCCTAGCGGTTGAAAGTAAGCAAGCCCCAGACACCACACTGAGGGGTGAAGGAGGCTTCGGTAGCACCGCGAAAAAGGTGTGGGTTCACCATCCAAACAAAAAGCCTGAGGCTGGGGAGGTGTTAAGTCAAGGTGTTGGAAGTACTTATGTTGTCCTATTGCAGACTTCTGACATGCCTGTTGATATCCCTGCTACTAGGCTCACACCACAAACGTAGTGCAGCATGAAGGGGATGGGACTTGCCTTGCTGTGGGTGCTTCTGACCTGCCAAGCAAACGCTTTCTCTGTAAAGAATGGGTTGATGCAAGACGCTACATGGACTCTGAGAATCTCATGCACTACACCTGATGCTCCAGTCCTGGTGATGACACAAATTGCACCGTCACCTGTGAGAAAAGTGCTACAAATGAGTATCCACATGGAACTGCTAATGTACTGGCTTGGCATATTGTCGGATACCTTTTGTCACTGACTCATATGACTGGTGCTTATGAAACCCTAGGCCCAAACGTTTCAGTGAATGGATCCAACAATTTGTTTGATGTTTCATGTTTTTTCTGCCCCAAGAACTGCAGTAAGTGTACTCGCCAAGATTTTGTGGACTATAAATTGACTAAATGCATTCGATACAATTGTGCGTTGAAACAGCCACTGCCGGATGGTAGTATGGTGTTTGTATCTAAAACTAATATTGTATTTGGCAGACATGCCACTTGGAGAATGGTGTTCTTTAAATCACACATGGTAGAAACTGTGAACATGCTAGATTTTCCAGTAGTAAGACAACATTTAAATTGCAGGCACGTAATGCACGCCTCTATTATTGCAGAGGTATACTTAGACATAGATTTATCACGAGGCAATGTTTCATTATTACAACCAAGCTGCTACAAATGGAGTCAATTTCTGTGGCCCATCGCCAAATTGCGCTTAGCTAGGGGGCTAGATTCATTGATTGCGGGAGCAGCGGGGGTGGGAACGGGAACTTTAAACGCCTTTGACATAGAAACTGTGCGCAATAAGTTAGCTACTATGGGTTCTGATGCCAGCGCTGCTATAAAACCTCTGGCCCAGTGGGGCCCATTGCTAAGCCCTACCCTGCGAAACACTGCTACAAGTATTGGCAACCACTGGAGATGGCAGAATTTTAGCTATGAAGATATCTTTTCTGCCATAGGGCAGGTCAATAAGAGTGCTAAAGACACCCGATTCATTTTATGGCAAACCTTGTTAAATCAGCAGGTGTCGGCTTTTCACTCCGAGTGGGGGCGACTATCCTCAACCCACTGGCACACAGAGCTACAGTTACCAGCAAACATATGGATTAAACTGCTTGCTTTTGATTGCATGAAGAACACATGCCACGCTTTAATGCAAGTTAGTAGAACCGCTTATGCTTTAGAAATATGGTGTCCTTTTATAGTATTGTCTATGAAAATAAATGGTTCCTGGTGGGTTCCGCAGATACGAGGGGACTGGTTAGACAGCCAAAACTACACCATCCACAGTCACACCTGCATGCCCTGGGATCAGGGGTGGGTGTGTCCCCAAACTGGGAGGATTCCGGACCCATGCATGCATCCCATAGCCAGGGAGTGCACCTGGATGCAGTACCACATTAATGGGAGTGACATTTTCCAGATAGATCAGCACAAGGCCTGTATAGTTACTAATCATTCCTTGCTTATTAATAATTATAGGTTGCTAGGAAACCCTCAAGTATTTTGTGTAGATCAGGTCGTAACTATGTTAGACCTTGATACTCACACCTTATATTCATTGACCCGATGGTCTCACACCACTCTGCATGCCGAACTCACGCAACGGCTTAACTGGACTCTACCCTATGGAGTAATCACTGCCAGGCTTCAAGCTATTAGACAATTTGCTCAAACCGCTTGGAAGGATTTCCAAACGTTAGCTACCTCGGTTATCTCTGCAGAGTGCAAGAGGATGATTGACAGGAATCAGTTAATCAAAACTGCCGATCATCTGCAATCAGTTATTACTCACCATTGGTGGGATGTATTCACAGGATGGTCTCCCTCCTCCACAAGGCTGCTTAATATAATGCTACATCCCTTGCTGTGGCTGCTGATTTCCCTGATACTGATTGCTGTAGTTTTCATTGGGCTCTTGCGCAGAATGACTTTCCTCTATAATAGAATGACTGCGCTAGAAAAATGTTTGATCAGCCTACAGCACACCGTACATGCTTCTAGATCATGGAACTGAGTCCGCATTTTCAGGCCTCACTTTGAAAGCACTTCCATCCTCTTCTGCACTTTGCGCTTGTCAGGTGCACTGATAACACACGAATGTAGAAAGGCGCTTCCCACAACAATGTACACTGAGCCAGAGAGCCAAGACTGACAGTAACTTTCCAGTAGAAAACATGTTTTCCTGCATGGAAGGTTTTAGACTAGAAGATTCTCGAAGAGCTGGTACGTCATAGTGATTGACGTGCAGCCCCAAATAAGAGAATTTTATCTGGGCCAGTTAGGGAGGTACTCTTCCTGGGCTGTTCGTGAGACGCGCGCCCGGAGAGAGACAGCGCCTGGATAACCAGCCAGCACTAGAGGGAAGAGGCTCCTGGCATCACATCTCCGCTCTGGTGCAGGCTTTCGAGGGACTAGGCCAGTCCCTGAACGGTGCCGGGTACACTGAGTGACGTGGGTCCTGGGTGTGGTTCTATCGTATCGCCATCAACGATTCCTAGGAGCGTAAGATTCATTGCTTATTCATCTGTAACTGATAAATTGTATTATTCAGCTTGCACTTTCATTCCCATGTTATTGAAAACTGCTGCTTAATTCTGATTAGTCACTGTAGTAATAAATGCAAGAATCAAATCTTCTGTGTGATTGGCTTTCTTCCAGACTGAGTTCATTGTCCCGGGAGGATAGCTCAGCAACAACGTGTTTGCCTTGGAAGCAAGACTACGTAAAGCAACACAGGTTCGATCCCTGGGTCCGTGCTTAGAAACCTCTGGGTATTTAAGCGCGTTATAAATACGCAACTAAGACAAAAAAAAACAATTACGCATCTAAAAAGAAAAAAAAAACAATTCCTATAACAGCGCCTCGATGCCCGCGGGCTGTGTGAGTGCTTTAAAAATGCAAATAAATAAATAAAATAAATAAATTGTGCGTTGCGTAGATTCTTACTTGTGTGGGAGAGTGATTAGGAGTGATTATTGCTGGCCCAAGGAGGTTGTGAGTTCCCCTTTTCACTACAGAAGACTTGCCCAGCAAGCGTCGTATGTGATGGTGCTGAGCAAGGCACAAAAACGAGAATTGCAGCCCTAATCCCTTCGTAATCCCTTTGCAATGTGTAAAAAACAATGTGATATTATGAATGGGAGTCACAACTGCAATAGTTGCCTTTTCTGCTAAAACTATTAACTAAAACTATTAACAAACACATGTACTCGTTGCAAAAAACACTCTTTTAAAAGTATAAAAGGCACCACCTATTGAACACAAAATTCCTTTCAATATATCAATCCAAAGAAAACTTCTTTGTGAGCGAAATTAATTTTTGTGAACAGAAACCAAGGAAAGACTCCCTAAATACCAAGACCTTATGTAACCTTATCTTCTTCAATGGTGGGGAGGTTAACAAAACACAGACTCGGACCCCAGCTATATGCTGCTACGGTCAAGAAGCTCAGCCTACAGCTACTCGGCAGTGCTGTTGTGATCAAAGAAAGCGAGCGATGTCAGCATTCCAACGGGTCAATCCATTATAGGGTGCTCCAACGTCCCCCCTTTCCCAGCACTCCTGCTTACAGAGCCAATCCTGGTGTCATGCTCCACCTGTGACTTAATCCGCACAGGTCTCTGTAGCAGGTGCATTAACCCCCTGCGGCCAGCGTCTGCCTATCGGCTCGGTCTTGGTTTCAATTTAAGCAGCAAGCAGTGAACGGTTGGAGGCTGCAGCTCGTTTTGGTGTCCCAAGGACAGGGAACAGAGATGTCAGGAAAAGGCAGGGGTGGGGATTGGGGAGTCGCCCATGCCCCACCTGTGTCAGCATTTTAAAAGCCAGCTCCTCCGCTCTTTAGGTAGTCCACACACTGCAGACTCATTTCAGCTCAATCCTCTTATCCTATTTCAAACCAGGGCCTGCCCATCACAAACATTAATAAAGAGAGGACGTTACATCTCCCCCTTACTTAGCAAATAATGTAGGTCCTTAACTAATTTCTTCAATCAAACGAGATGTCTTACGAACCACCCTTCTAGAAAGGCTTTGCACGCAGCCAGTGGCTTCCACGTTGTGATCACTATCGCTATCACCTGCGTCGATGTCACCTTCTCTGTATTCAGAGTCCACATCAGACGAGCCATCGCTGACTGTTGAATCACTGCTGTCATGGTTCACTTCACTTTCAAAAGACCAAAAGAATGAGGAGTTTCACGTGACAGTGCCAGTGGGACTAGTGGCTGTTACCATGGTCCCTTGAACGTGAGTCACTGTTACTGGTTCTGGTTTGAAAGCAGGGACCTCTTTGGAGTCTTGTGCCTGACGTACCAGTACCTGATATCCTATTTGGAAGTTGCTGGGATTTGATTTTCGTCTGCGGTCTGCAAAGTCGTTCATCTTGTTCATGCTTCCCAATCCTTTGTGCGAGCCTTGTCTGCGCATTCACTGGAGAGAGAGCTGTTGGGATTGGAGGCAGAGTGGTTCTTACTACATGCCCAAACATGAGCGCTGAGGGACACGTCCCTGTAGAGCTATGTGGCGTGTTTCTGTAATCCTGAAGTAATGTGCAGATGGCCAGCATGAAGGATCCCTTAGTGATTGAGCAGATTTGCAGAATGTATTTTAGGTTGCCCATATATCTCTCCACTGTTCCATTTGCTTGTGGCCAGAGGGGTGTGACTTTGCGATGTTGGAAACCAAGATGTTCTGCAAACATGGCGAAATCATATCTGCTGAAAGGGGGCCCATTATCGGACTTCACGATGGAGGGAATTCCATAGTCAGCGAACATTTTGTCTAGCACCGGTATCACTGCCTGAGCACTGGTGGAGTGAATCAAAGGAACTTCCGGGAACCAGGACATCTCGTCAATGATTACGAGTACATATTTGCCATTGGCTAGCATGCCAAACATGTCGATGGCGACCTCGTCGCATACCTGTAATGGCATTGTTGTCATCTTGAGGGGCTCAGGAAATGTGCGCGGGGTGACTGCCTTGCATGTTATACATTTCCCTAGTACCTGTTCCACTCTCGTCCATTTGTGGGAACCATATTTTGGTCCTGAGTTGTCTTTTTGTGGACACGATTCCTCGATGTCCTGTGTGTGCCAGGGCAAGTATTTGGTCTTGTAGACTCACTGGGATGACAATCCTGTTTTCTTTAAACAGTAATCCTTCGGGGAGATGGAAAGCGTATGCCTTATGAGTCAGAAGGTTTGAAAGTGTCTCTCTTCAGCTGCTGATAGCGACTGATCGTGTTTGCTTTTGAGGTGCCACTGGCCCGATGTCAAACACTTCTGAACCTTCAGGAGCAGCTGGTCATTCTTCAGGCCTTCTAGCAGTTGTGCTCTCATGACTGATTGGGGCAGTGCATTGCTTCTTGCTGAATTAGGCAGAGCTCCTGCTTTTGCTTGTGCCAAGATCGCCCCAAAGCTGACAGGGCTGGTTTCTACTGTCACTTCAGTGTCAAGTTCAGGGTCATAGTACGCCATGCATGATATAGATGCGATGCATTTTTGGATCTCTTGAAACGCCTTGTCACATTCTCTTGTCCTTTTCCGGTGAGTAGTCAGAGGGGTGTGTTAACTAAAGCAAAATCCTGAATGTATCTGGTGCAGTAGCTCACCATTCCTAGAAATGATCTGACCGCAGATACTGAGGTTGGTGTAGGGTCTTACACTAATGCTTGCACTTTGTCTGGGTCTGGTTGTAGGCCGTTGTGGGAGAATATCGACCCAAAGAATTTGAGCGTCGATTTGCTGAGCTCACATTTGTCAACATTTAGGGTCAAACTTGCCTCTTCTAGTGCCATGCACACTCTCCTGAACGTGTCAAGGTGTGCCTCTTGCGTGGTCCCTAAGATTAAAATGTCATCGCTATAGATTAGGCAGTGGGGCATATGCTTGATGACTTGGTGTATCTCATTTTGAAAAATCTCTGCGGCTGATTTTACCCCAAAGCTGAGACACTTATACCTGAAAAACCCCAGGTGTGTAGAGAATGTCATTATATATCTGGAGTGCGGATGTAGCTCTAGCTGGTGGTAGCCTTGGTTTAAGTCAAGTTTTAAAAATACTTTTGCCCTGAGCAGCAAATGCTTCATGTCAGTCATTCGGGGCTCCAGGTGTTGTTCTCTTTCTATCGCCACATTGGGGGCACTAATATCTACACAAATGAAAATGCTAGTGTTGTTCTCCTTCTTTGGTACGGGTACTATGGGGTACACCCAGGATGTGGGTCCCGATGCTGGTTCAATGATGTCTTGTTCTAGTAAGGACTGTATCTCGCCCTCCACGTATCTGTGAATGTTAAGGGGTATGTCCAGATAGCCTTGAGCCGTCGTTTGCACCTGAGTGTTTATTTGCAACTTGATTTGTGTGCTTTAGGTTTTCCAAGGCCTTTAAATAGTGCAGGGAATATTTGCTTCATCATTTCCTTCCGGCTGGTCGTGTATGCGGAAATGATCTGGGAAAACTGACAATGCTTCCCCCTGGAACTTCTCTCACCACGTATATGATCTAGACCTTTAAGTTCTTGTCCTTATATGTTACCGTGGCCATAAACATTCCTTTGCAGTCAAGAGGTTTGTTTGTGCCGTATGAGTATATATCAGTATCTGCTTTGTGCAATTCTTTCCTTTTGGTGAGGGACTTGTATGTTTCTTCACTGATGACATTGACCGTGGCACCAGTGTCGATGAGGAATTTGTGGCTCTGTCCATTTATGTGCAGCAGCAGGGTTGTGCTGTATTCGGTGGATGTGTTATTCCCTATGGCGTGTACATATCCTCTTTTCCTGTCACCACTCAATGAGGAGGAATTGAATTTGCTTCTTCGTCGCAGTGATGCATCTAGGTATCTTATTTTCTGTCGTGGCACCTGTCTCTGTGATTCATTTCTGTGTCTGTGTTGCTCTGTGTCTTCTCTTCTGTCGTCATGCCGCCTGTCTCTGCGAGATGACTCTCGTGTACTGCTGTGTGAGCTGTGTCTGTTGGTTGTCGGAGACCGCCATGTGCTCGTTCGAGGACTTTCCCGCCTCGGGCAATGTCTTTCCCGCCTCCTAGTGTCTCTGCTGTTCTCTGTCGACTGGAAGAATTTGCCGTTCTTGCAGACTGATTGTAAATGGTTTTCTCCTCCACACTTATCACAGTGATGACCTACAGCCGGGCATGGACCGACGTGCGGGAAGCTGTACCCACACCTGTAACATTTCTTTTGGTCTGGATTGTGTATAGGGCACACAGCTGCTGGTGATGCAGTTTGCATGATTTTAATATTTATTACTCAGCGATTCTGTTTGCAGAGACAGGGCAAAGTCTGCCCTCGCAAGTTGAAGGATTTCATCGAGGATTCTGCTTTTCTGTAACAGTTTTTTCTGGAACTCAGGTGATTCACAACCTGTGATGGCTTTTGATTCTGAGGCCTCCTGTGTAGAGTATTGGTTGAAGTCACAGTATTTGGCACTTTTCCGCAGTCTCATGACAAAATTGTCCAGGTTCTCCCCGTTTTCCTGCTTGTGGAAAATGTGTCGTTCATAGTTCTTCAGTGGTGCAAAATAATTATTCAGCGAGTCAATTATACCTTTAAACTTGTCTGTCGCATTTTCTGGCACTTCAAATACAATGTCCCTCACTACCGGGCTTAGTGAGTGCAATAATATGCCTCTAAGGCAGTGTTGTTCCTCGACACCCGTCGCATCAATAGACCTACTCCTCTTTTGAATGTCTTGTCTTCCGACTCTCTCTCTCTCCTAGCCATTCCCTTACCGTGGCTACTATCTATCATCCACCTGGTCAAATTTCCTCCTTCCTCTCCGAGTGGGTGGACCTCTCCTCCTCACTCCTGTCCTCAACCACTCAACTCCTCTTTCTTGGAGACTTCAACATCCACCTGGATGCCTCCTGTCCCCCCTCTGGACTCTTTTGCGACCTCTGCGACTCGCTCTCACTCTCTATTCTCCCGTCTGGGCCGACTCATTCTGCAGGGCACACTCTTGATGCCCTGATCTCCTCTGACCTTCCCCTCTCTGTCCCTCTCTCCACTCCTCTCTCCTGGAGTGATCACTTTCTCCTCTCCTCCCTCCACAGCCAAAGCCACCCCATCACTGCCACCTTCCTTCTCGGTCATCCGACCCATGAAGCGCGTGTCAGTTGAGGCTTTCGCTGCCACCTTCTCGCCCCCTCCTCCCCCTTCGGCTGACTCCTACCCTGACACAGCCCTCTCCACTCTCCACTCTGCTATATCTGATAGTCTTTATATCCTTGCCCCTGTCATGAGAATCCGCCCGAAGCCCAAAGCCAAATGTCACTCCTGGTATGACTCGGATCTCGTCACCCTTAAACGCAAGTGCAGGGTGGCAGAGAGGAAATGGCGTGCTTCATGTTCATCCTCTGACAAACTGGCCTGTCGCCTGCTCCAAAGGCAATACTGGCTCTCCGTTCTCACCAAGAAGAGAGCCCTTATCCAAGATCGCATCTCTGCGGAATCTAACAATTCGGCTGAACTCTTTAAAATCTGCAAGGAGCTGGCCAACCCTGCTGCAGTCTCTAGCTCTCCTGTCCCCTCCCAGGTCCTCTGCACAACACTGGCCTCTCACTTCATTTCAAAAACTCAGGACATCCTGTCCTCACTCTCCTCCTATCACCTCCCCCCTCTATTCCCTGCCCTTCCTCTGGCCCTTCTGCAGCCACCCCTCCTCTCTCCTTCTCTGCCTTTCCACTTTTTTCTGCTGACGAGGTTTCAAGACAAGTCCGATCTATGAAAGTCTCGTCAAAACAGGTCCACCCCTGTTCCTCCAAAACTATCAAGGACCACATCGACTCCTTGGCTCCTGCCCTTGCTGACTTCTGCAATCACTTCTTCACCTCTGGAGTCTTCCCATCCCCTCTCAAGCACTCCCTTGTGCACCCCCTTCGTAAGAAACCCTCTTCCGACCCTTCCTGCCCAGCTAACTATCGCCCAATCTCTATCACTCCCTTCCTGGGCAAGCTCCTGGAGAAACTGGCCATCTCCCAGCTTAATCTCCAGGCCGAATCGGTTGGTAGTCTTCATGACCATCAGTCGGGCTTCAGAGCTGCCAGAAGCACGGAAACTGCTCTCCTGAACATCCGTGAGGACCTGCTCTCGAACCTTGACTCTAACATTCCATGTGTCCTCATTTTGCTTGATCTCTCTTCTGCCTTTGATACTGTCAACCATACCATCCTGCTCAACCGTCTCCATGATAACCTGGGTATCACTGGTCAGGCTCTGGCGTGGCTGACCTCTTTCCTCTCCAATCGACCCTCCCAGGTCCAACTGGGGTCTTTCCTCTCTGACATCTTTTTCTCTACCTGTGGTGTCCCCCAGGGATCTAACCTCTCTCCCTGCCTGTTCAACCAGTATCTGGCACTTCTCGCCCACCGCATCGCTGCTCTCTGCCCCAACTTTCAGTGCTATGCGGACGATACCCAGCTCATTTTCAGGCTACCCTCGGCCTCCTCTTCACCTTCCCTCATCTCTGACTGTCTTTCTGCTATCCAGGAATGGTGTGCCGCCAACGACCTCTGCCTTAGTGCCAGTAAGAATGAGATTCTACTCATCGGCACTCCCACTCCCTCCTTCCCTGCAGCTCTCTGGCCGGCCTCTCTGGGCCCTCTTCCTGCTCCTACCTGCAAGGCAAAAAACCTTGGGGTCATCTTCGACTCCACACTCTCCTTCTCTCCTCACATATCCGACGTCTCTAAGAAGTCACACTACCAGCTACACCTCCTCAGAGGTATCCTTCCTTTCCTCTCCATCCCCCAGAAGCTCACTGTCTCTAGAGCCCTGGTTCTCTCGAAGCTGGACTACTGTAACAGCCTCTATCTAAATCTGCCCGCCTCTACTCTCCGCCCTTTGCAACTCATCCAGAACAGGACTGCGAGACTTGTCCTTGGCCTCAAGCCCAGGGACCGTATCTCTCCAGGACTGAAATCACTACACTGGCTCCCAGTGACTGCGAGGATCAACCCTCTGCATTGTCCACAAGGCCGGCTGGGGCCTTGGGCCAAAATACCTTCAACTCTCTCTTCCTAAATATCTTCCTTCTCGAGCTCTTTGCTCATCTGCCTCCAACTCCCTCAGGGTCAGCCGCTTCTCCAAACAACGAGTTGGGGGCAGATCTCTCTCTGCTGCAGGGGCTTCCCTCTGGAACAGCCTTCCTGCCTCCCTGAAACATGAGGAGAACCATCTCCGGTTCCGGAAGCACCTCAAAACCTTCCTCTTTGCCTCCGCTTTCTCTCCCCCTCTCCCCTGCTAATACTACTGAAACTGCACTGAATCTGCAATCTGCAACTGGGCCACTCACCGTTCTCGGTCCTTGGCCCAGCCACTCTCCCCTGCACTGCCTCCCCGGCAACCCCTGCACTGCGGGACTGTGTCTGTATCCTTACAGCCCCCCTTCCCAGCACTTGTCTGCACTTACCTCGCACTTGCCACCAGCTGGCCCTTGTTATTTATCCTGTATGCTGTATGCTAATAACCCTGTACTGCACTTTCCCCTCTCCCTTTCTCCCATTCACTTTTCCCTTCCCCTCTACCCTTGCACTTGCGCGATTTGAATGACACCTGGCCTAGTAGGATCGTTGTCTGTCTCCCCTTGTTCCCCCCCCTGTCTCGTCGCGCCTTGAAACACTTGTGTATAGGCGCGTTCAAATGCCATATCATATATCAATATATATGTGTAGTTCCTTAAGTCACCTAGTCCATCTTGGTGCTAGACTGCTTGTGTCGGAGATATTGAAGTATTTCATGGCTTGAAGCTGTAATGATTCATGGCCTCCCTCCTCCCTGTGCGCAGGATTTCAAGAGGTTGAATTCGACTGAGGACTCTGTGAGCTACTGCCCACTTCATTATATGACAAGGTGGCTGGATCAAGAGGGGTTGCAATGCTCACCTTTGGGTGGTGCAGTGAGCTGCCTGCATGTGCTTGGTAGACTATTGCAGTCTCGGTGAACCAGTGATGTGGAAAACCACCCAGAGCACGTGTTCTCCTGTGCCTGGTGTTTGTGGTACATAAAAGATGCTTCTGTGGCAGTGCGGGCGGCTTTATGGTGGTAGTTGTTCAGACTGCCTCACCTCGTAGCAATGCATCAATTGGATGCTGTGGAAGGTGATGAAATAATGTTTCCTCCGTGGCGGTGGATGTGCGCACAAACTCGGGGCTAGCGTGACTCAGCTCATAACACGTGCTGCAAGTGCATTGACTTTTAATTTCTTCTGTGGCAGTGAAGGCATTTACAGGCCTGAGGCTCGTTGAGCCTGTTGCTCTGTCACGCGTAGTGGATCGGGACTGATGCAAGCGTGGACGGTGGGCCTTAGCGGGAGTGTAGCTTTCTCCAGCTCCACGACGGTACAGGAAAGTAGCTGGTAACAATACCGTTGTGCGGACCCAAGAGGGCACTCCTGTCGAAAATCTTGTACAGGCACACCATGGGATGACCTTGTTGCTAATGTTAGATATAGGCATGCCTGCTCTGCACTTAATATTATATGCAATAATGACACGTATCAATAAAGCGCAGAGGCGTTGAGTATAGCTGTATCTTCTTTAATCATCAGGCGCGAACAGGCGCAAGGGCGGGCACCCCCATTCAACATCACGTGGTCTACAACCCACAATACATAATAACAGAAAGGGGACATGGCCTGCCCTTAACAAACATTAACAATCAAGAGAGGATGTTACACCTACCTTTAACCCCCTGCTCACAACCTCACTAGGGACTGCTCATAGTGCCTGTCAGTTGAATGGAAGTTCGCTGATTAATATATGGGCTTTCTAATGCGAAGCTTCTCCGTGGCATGGTGCTGGTCCGGGTTGGTAACTTAGGTAGAGCCCATATGCATAGCCTGAATTTACGTATGCAGTCTGTCAGCAGTAACAATTATGCATTGTGCAAATTGCATTTATAGTCTAGCGTTGCAATTTGCAAATATGCAGCAGTGTTTAGGAGTCACACGATGAAAAAAGCACACAGCATCTGGCCATCCTGGGATTTCACCCAATGATCAGGTCAGTGTCCGATTTTCCATTACCTTGGTTCAGTTTGGTGTCAGCACTCTGCCGGAGGAAGGCTCAGCTGGCGGGAGGCCACAGATAAGAACTTCCTGCCACGACCTGGCTAATGCCAGCAGAAGTTTGCACATGCTCAGTTTGGACGAGACTGTCTCAACCCGTTGATACAGTGTTTCAATGTACTTGAGTTGAGCAGGCTGGTGGCGGGTCCGGGCCCTGTCCCAATCTGTTTCGCTCAGCCTGAGCCGAGGCAGAAGCAGGCACTGACACAAATATGTATTTTTTATGTTTTTGAACTTGTGTGCTTATTTGAATATGCTGGTTATAAGAGCAAATGGCCTTAAATTAACATCTGGGCATTCTGTCATTCCAGTCCCTCCCCTCTCCATGTCTGAATCTCTTTCTCATGGGGTGAAGAAGGGGTCTGGCCAAGAAAAATATAAATGGGATGCGAAATACGGCCATTCTAGCACATGGTGATCTTTTGATGACACCCATCTCCAAAGGGTCTACATTTTCTGAGGTACTGGCTAGCATTGAGCAAAGGAGGCAGCACCTTCAGAACAGGATAAAGAGCTCCCCTACTGACGATAAAGAATTTGATCGACCTATGGCCTCTCTAATGCCAAGTGTGGAACATGACATGATGGCTTTGAGTAGCTTGGAAGAGCAAACCACCATTTTGGGGGTGCAGACTGATGTCTTGGGATATGTAGTTAAGGGTAACCAAGCTGGAGACATTGTGAATTTAACTCCTAACCTGGCGGTATCGGCTTTCTCCCCAAGCAAAGGTGAGGACAATCTTATTTCAGAGGGTCTGTCTTTGTCATCGATGGGTCATCCTAGGATGGAGGGGGATCAAAGGGTGTGCCTTGACCCTGAGGAATGGACACATGTTAAAGATGACATTATTCGGGACATAAGGCAGTGTAGAAACTTGGCGGATTTCTGTGCCTGGGTTGATCTTATTGACAAATCTGTGTGAAATCTGTAGCTGCATCTTTTCAGACTACTTTGAAATCTAATATTGCAGATCAGTACTGCCAGACAGATTCCGGGTGAATGATTTTGTCTCTGGGGAGAAAGATCCTGCTAAATACATGATATTTCATCTGCCTCCCAAATCATTATACCTACGCCTTCTGTGGCAGCCGTAGAGCGTTTGTGGCACCGGGACAGTTCTAAACAAAAGTCCTATGGTTGTAAGGATCTACGTATTGGCAAAACACATATGGCCTCGACAGAGGATAAGTCTTTGAGAGATGTCATTATGGATAAAAGAAACTTTGTAATTGCTAATGTGGAGAAGCCAATAGGGAAAGTTCCCTAAGGAAGTGCTAAGAAATAAAGTGAGGGCATGGCTGTGCCAGAAAACT
Organism: Ambystoma mexicanum; assembly: GCF_040938575.1. Lineage (NCBI taxonomy): Eukaryota > Metazoa > Chordata > Amphibia > Caudata > Ambystomatidae > Ambystoma > Ambystoma mexicanum. Next base: position 185,935,627 of record NC_090929.1, read on the forward strand.
GGGCCTCAGATTATTAAATCTTCAGAATGTATGGTCCTTCGATGGCTTGAATCAGACAATTGGTGTACCCATGAATCTAGTGAGTGTGCATTAATAGGGTGTGGCTGCAGCAACCTCCCTTATTTTTAATGTATGTGTGAAGATCTTTACAGGTGTTCGACCAATCTAAGATTGATAGTTGATTTAGTATAGGGCTTCTACTTAGGTAGCATGATTGGTTCTCATGGTATCTGCTGTCTTTGATGCATTGTTATAACTTCATTAAGTGTGGGCTGTCACTAGAATCTTCTTTTTGTTTATTGCTGCTTTTTTCCTTTAGACAGTTCTGTTTTTTGATCTTCTTGTATAATCTGATTCTCAGTGATGCCCTGCTCTTATTTCTATGTTTTTGTTATTTGTTATGTTAGTGTCCCTATGCCTGCGGGCCGTGTTTTGAGCGCTATATGAATATGAAATAAATAAGAAATCGGCCCAGGCAAATGCACATGAGAGTGGACCATAAACCTTGGTTTTTGTTTAGCCCCGGGCCAAAAGCATGTTTGACCAATCTATACCCAGATGTCAGCATGTAGGAGCCAAGGTACTTGATGGCTAAAGCTGTACCATTGTGAGGGAAAAATGGAGGAAGGAAGGGACCCACTTGAGGATGGAGGTCACTGCCAGAATCTGATAGTAGAGGTTTTTTCCCTGACCAGCAAGATGGAGGCCATCTTATTCAGGAGCAAAATTACAGTCACCTTAATTCCACAAACGGGGACACTACCTAAAATAGGAAAGACTTTCCGATATGCACCTAATGGACTTTTTATGAAACAATGGTCCTCATTACGAGTGCTAATTCCATCAAACTCATTTACTGTTACTACCATAATACAGCCTCGGAAGTGGTGTTATTCCTGATTGTGGTAAACCAAAGAGATAAGAATCCAGTTGCGCTTTCACTAATTGCAATTGTGTTAGTGGGATAATAGGCATAAATGATGACAGTATTCACACTGTAAGTTCTTCAAATATTTTACTTTATTTCGATGCCTTTTGATTATGGTATTTATATACTTGTACCTTTAGCAGTTCTTTGAATCCTATCCTATGTTGAGTTAATTGGGTTGATGGATCCGATGTAGAAAGGACAACTGAATTGTTAATCTTTCAGTTGCTGTCTTCCTTTTTCATAGAGTTTGTGGATCCTTGGTTCAGTGTATAATTGGCCTTAATGTCATTCAATTGTTGCCTTTATATCCTTGATTCAGTGCATAATTCACTGCATGATTCAATTTAATGTCATTCAATTGTTACCTTTAGATCTTAATTAATTGTTATTCAGTTGTTGCCTTCAATTTGTTTACACTTGGGTTCTTTAAATTTGTGGGTCCTTAGTTGAGTGAATGATTGGATAGGATATCGATCAATTACTGATTCCTTTATTGGTAGGTGATGATGACTTGGTATTCTTACTTGTTGCCTTTTAGGTTGTTAGGATTATACTGTCATTCTGGTGATTTGTTGATGGGTGCAATGGTTGCTCCTTTTTTTTATTTTGTGGTTTGCTCCTTGGTTTGCTCCTCAACCTGTGTTTCCCCGCCTTATGATATGGCGGTTCATCAGGAGGTGCATCATTTTTGTTTGATGATGTAATGATGATGTCATGATTCCTGCCCCTCATGTCCCCAGCCCTCCAAGATGTCAGGCTAGAGCCAGGCCACGATCACCTACATGGCCCTCAAGGGCCTCTCCATCCCTCCAAACACCCACTTGGAGTCAGACTTGGCACTTGTGGCACCAGACTCACTCACTCCCATAGGATAACATTGGGGATTGGACTTGTAGTGCATTGATGGGGACACGATGGATGCCCCCACATATTTCGGTTCCCAGAACTGCATGTGCAGTCTAGTCTTTTGGGTGTGGTTCAGCCCAGAGACACCTAGGATAACCAGAGACTATTTAAGCCACGCCCAGGCTGAGAAACATGTTTTGTGTTTTCTGCACCTGCAGCATGACACTCACCGTGTTCGGATCGGTCTCCAGTAGGACTGCATTTTTCTTCTGCGCTCAGCTCCTGCAAGAACAAGAACACCGTTAGGAACAGCCTTACCTTGCAGCACTTCTGCCCATCATTCAACGCTCCTTCTGTTCTGCGGGCATCTTCGCGGTGTCATTCCCATCCCAGCACGCCGCTTCCTAAGGAAAAGGGAAAAGAACAGAAAAAAGGCATTAGTAAGCATTCTGCAAATCTTCGCTTATTTTTAAATACTGTACAAGCTTCAAACGCTTACCTGAATCACAGCCGCTCTGGGGGAACTCTGTCTCCGGAACTTCTCATCCATCTGCAAGAGGGAAAAGACACTCCAGGTTAGCGTGGAAACATCTAGAGGCGCTGCATACCTCGCTTACTCACCGCATTTGTTCTTCATAACCAGCATCCACTCTGAAAACGTCGCGGCACCTAAAAGACACAGGAAAAGAACTCAGTTCAATACAAATACGAAAGGGGTGCACCCGCATCGCGCTCTCACTCACCTTCAGCGCTACTCATCTCAGCAGCACGCCGCCATCCCCAGACGCCGGCCATCATCTAAGGAAGGAAAGGAACGAAGTTAGAGAACTGTTTAAAAGGCTCATTATACTTACCTGTCGGACTCTTGCCAGTGAAGTAACTAGGCAGCAACGAGCCTGCATCAATCAACGCGCCCCTGCACTGAAAGCAGGACGGAGAGCACACTATCCAAGAAAACAAGGCCCAGTCTCCAGTCGAATAGCCTCCAGGGAAGGGTTCGAGGTCGTAAGAGGTCAGAACAGGCTGAGTGACGTCCCCATGGATACCAGGTGAACGTTACAGATGCCTACGTTTTCTAGTTGTGTGTTGATTAAAGATATTGTTGCAAAATATTTTCTTATTGGTTATCCATTTGTTGCATTACTTGTGTCATAATCCTCAAATTATGGGTATAGCTGTAAAACATTTTTAACTTTCAGGTTTTGGCCTGAGATACCCATTTGCTCTCATCATTATGCTGTCCACTGCTTAAGGTAATTATAAGTACTTTTGGTAATGAGGATTGTATATATTGGGGTGTCCTGCTTCAAGCCCATTAGTTCAGTTAGCTTCCTTGTTTTTGTAGATTTGCCCTTTTCTGGTCGCCGCAATCCGATTATTCATGATTGTGGCTGCCCATCGGTCCTCAATGAGGTTTGGTGGCATTACCGTTAGTGGTCATTTCACCACTTTTTGGAAGTAAATTGGAGGAAATACCTCCAGTCAAGCCCTTGAGGTTTTTTCTCCACTTTGCATACACAGTCAGATTTTGGCAGTGCAGTAAAAGTGGCAGTAATTCCTTTACCAACACTTTTTTCCAACACTTACAAACTTGAGCACGGTGAAGTGCATCTCTGATATGGCTTGGTGCATTTCCGACAAACCTTTTCTGAAAGTCAAAGCGATTCAAAGACGTTGGCAAACTTTGGTGCAGTGACATGTTGCCATGTTTGATGCTTGTAGTATCAATTTGGTGCCCCCCTAATGGTGGTGTGAATACCTGTATTGCCTTGAGATAGAAGAGACCCTGACCTGCTCTAGAACCATTTTTTAAGGGATGGAAGAAACATGTGTGGTGTACACACCAATATTTTTTACGTCTCATTTATCAAATTCCACGTTTCGATTGTTTTTTAAAACATAAAGACAGGGTTTTGTGAATGCCAAATGTTGCATTAAACTAGGTGTTTTTTTGGTATTTTCAACGCCCTTGAAGTCAATGGTTATCCAGGGTGTCATGTTGCTGGACATCCTCATCATTATGTGTAGGCGGGGCTAGGTGATGGCAGAGCCGGTCTTAAGGCTGGTCGGGTCAGGCGGCCGCCGGGGCATCCTACCATTAGACCCCAGCCATGCCAGCTCAGGGGGGGGTCTTTCAAGGTCTCTCCCGAGCTAGCGTGGTCGGAGAAGGCACGGCAGGTGTCCTATTTAAATTAAATGCGCTCCACTGTCGGGAGCAGAGTGCATCAAATGACAAAAGGGCACCTGCCGTGCCTATGTAGAAAGGTGGTGCTCTCCCCACCCCCTGCCCCATGACCAGGAGCACGCGGTGGGGGGTTTTGGGTACCAACTTTTTTGATTTGCTGCCGGGGCGCTGCAGCTTCTAAGGTCGGACCTGTGTGGAGGCAGGCTGTGGGAAGTGACACAGTGAGGCAGGAAGCCTCAAGGGGTTGGGGTCAGTTAAATAAAGTTAGAGTTGAAACCAGGTGAACCTGCGGTGCCTCCATTCCTTTGTGCGCGCTGCACACTTATTGTCTTGTGCCGTGGCCCAGCACAATCTGACTGACACCGGGCACGTTCAAGTGTGATTATCCAACACATCCAAGCCATATTGTACTACCTGAAATTTTCAAAAATCCGCACGCTGCCGTTAGACCCCTACAAAGGACACACTCTCCCCTGTTCACATAAATTACCGCGAGAGCAGCTGATGCGCGTGAACTGGCTTTGCTATGTTGAGCATGAGCAAATAAGCGCGGCAGAAGGACAGTTTCCTTTGTTCATCCCCGAAATGTCATTACAGGCCTCGGAAAGCCGGCGTGACCTTGTGCCAATACCCTCAAGCCGGCATCGGCTCATTTCATGCACACTCTTCCCACTGTGTGTAAACACTAAGACACACTTTGCTTCTGAAATCGGAATGTAGCACTGGGCGTCGTGAACGCAAACCCCATCATTTCTTAATGGGATTTCTGGCCTCGCCTTTTAATATTTACTCGGAATATGCCGAGCACTTTAAAGCTCTGAAGGTCTGTGTTGATGTATGGGGCCGATGTTGTTAAGCCGAGAGGAATTATTCGTGAATTTTTCATCCTGACTGCGGATTTCAGAACCTGTGTTCTATTGATCCCGCACTTCCTATATCTTGAAGGGGATTACAGCTTCTGCGCGAGATGTATGACTATCCCCCTGCCATGGCCATTTGTTAAATTGTTTCTGCAGATATTTCATTGGAAATTGCTGGATGAGCTCACTGCCTGGTGCTGCTGTTCGTGGTTCCATCTGCCCTTCCATCTGTCTGCCCCCAGATCAGTCTGCAAGGAGATGAGACAGTTCGCACATTCTCTGAGCTGTTAGCGTTTGAGTCCTGCAGAGGCACAGCTGGGCAGAGGGAGTGCCTCCTCTGGAGACCTTTCCATTTACTTGTTCCCCCCCTTGCTGCCAATGTGGCCACAAATGAGATAACTGCAAACTTGGACAGCAGTCTGAAAATATTGATTTAGACCTCAGAAAAGAAGGTGCCATGTAGTGATGCAAACTGCAATATTTGCCTTGCTTTCAGTTTATAGCCTTCATTCTGATCCAGGTCCGCTTTGTAAACCAGGCCTGGAGTTGTGACGCATCAACTTCCGGGGTACCAGTGGTCCAGGGGTGACTATCAGTTTCTAAACCATCAATCAGCCCCACACCTCTAATACACCAAAAGGGATCCGAACAGATTGAAATAACAGGCATATTATAAACCTCCTTGTCCAATTTTGGTAACGTGGGCGGAACAGCAGGCTTAACTCCAAAAGGTTGTGGATCGTTGGTTAGTTGCAACACAACGAAAATACAATTATTACCCAATGATAAAATGAGTGCCCAGGGAAGGTTGTATACTAATATCTACTTCATTATTGTTACAACAGACAGTCTAACAACACTACGAAATGCAACCCACCCTGCAAAGGAATGCAGAGGACAGACCATTTCAAAGAAGGAAAAGGGATGCACTCTGGATACTGACAGGAGGGTAGTCGGTATGGTTAATAACCACAGACTTAATAACTACCGAGTTAATTACCGAGTTAATTACCGACACTTGGCTACACCCTGCAGCAGGCCCCATGCTCATGCTAGCAGTCCCAGATAACTATTCCATCCTGAGGCAAGATCGCCCCAACTCCAGAGGAGGGGGTGTCGCCATTATACACAAATGTAGTCTGTCCATGAGACTAGTAACTCCCACCATTGTCCTCTCTTGCGAAACACTATCAGTCAAAGTCCCACTTACTAATACCCAAATCCTCAATATCCATTTGATTTACCGCCCGCTAGGCCCCATCGGCACCTTTAATGAAGACCTCAACGCCATTCTATCCAGCAATCTCAAAAGCTCTTCTCAAGTTCTCACCCTGGGGGACTTTAACATGGGGTACAATGACCCGGCAGACCAAACATCCAGCATTATAGTTACCACTCTTGCTGAACTAGGCTTTGCGCAAAGACGTATGGCACCCACCCATTCGAAAGGTAGAATACTTGATTGGGTGGCCGACCACAACTGCCTAGCGAACATCACAAATATCTCACCACTAGTCTGGACCGACCACCACCTGACAGACCCCCACCTCCGACCATCACCACGGCCCCCCATACTCTGACCAGAAACAAAAAGAACATTACACCAGAAAGACTCATCCCGAATTTACTCCCCACACTTAACACACTCCCCGACAACTTGGATCCAGAGATCCTGGTTGAAGAATACAACAAGGTCATGGCTAACTCGTTGGACCTCATCGCCCCACTTAAACTCAGACCTAGTAAACCGAAAATGCACCTTAACAAATGGTACACACCATTCCTCAAAAACCTAAGGCAGCAAAAAAGAAACTGCGAGGCTACCTCGAAAAAATACCCCTCAGAAACAAACTCAAACTTTCCAAACTAGCTGCACTTTATAAAAAAGAAATCTACCTGGCTAAACAAATCTCCTTTGACTCTCGCATATCCCAAGCTAAATCTAATATGAAAGAACTCTTCTCTATACTTAAAGAAGTAGAAACCCCTATACTACCCCCTGATACTTGCACCAAAGATAAGAACTGGTGCTCAGAAATTCAAAATGCCTTGGCAAATAAGATTGTGACCCTTCAAAGCAAAATTTCTAGGAAAAAAGCTGCCCTAAAAGACACTCTCCCATCCAAAATTCCAGATAAGTGCACGACCACAGATCTTACCCACTTCAAGTTCTCTAAAGTCAATACTCTCGATGTAGAAAAAATTATCATGTCTTTGAAACCTTCCAATTGCCAGGGAGATTTGTGCCCAGCACAGCTCATCAAAGATGCCGCCCGCGACCTTTCACCCTTCATCACTAAACTGATCAATGCCTCCTTTACCACTGGCTCCATCCCCACCAATCTAAAACAATCCTGGGTACTTCCATTACTAAAAAAACCTACTCTTGACCCAGCCATACCCACAAATTACCAACCCATAACGACTGTTCCCTTCCTACTAAAAATCCTAGACAAGGTTGCCTATGTACAAATACAGAAGCACCTGGAAGAACACCACCTCTTAGGATCCAGACAATCAGGGTTCGGCCCTCAACACGGGACTGAAACTGCACTCATCGACCTGAAAGCTCAGATTGATACACTCAGGGACAAAGGGCAAGTTGCCTTACTCCTCCTCCTTGATTTATCTGCAGCTTTCGACTTGGTCGACCATTCTGTCCTATGCTCACACCTTCACACAGCAGCACACTTCTCTCCTGAGGCCATTACATGGATCACCTCATTCCTTAACGGAAGAACTATGAGGGTCTTCTCTCCCACTGCTGCAGCAGACCCTATACCCATTACCTGTGGTGTCCCACAGGGCTCCTGTGTCTCCCCCACATTGTACAACATATTTACCAAGCCCCTTTTCGATGATTTGGATCATCTCGGTATCACCTACACTAATTACGCAGGTGATACCCAGATCCTCCTTCCGCTTTCTGGAGATTATGGAAAGGATTTGGCCTTGCTAAATAGGGTGTACATCATCATTCAGGCATGGATTGCCACTCATGGACTATGCCTGAATGATGAGAAAACGGAGCTTATCATCCTGGGTAATACGTCCAGTTTAAAGAAACTCAGCCCGGCCTACAACTCCTTCATGATAAATGGGAACAATATCAAAGTTGGACAGGAGGTCAAAACATTAGGATTCTACTTGGATTCTAACCTTTCCTTCAAAAGACAACTGAGTTCCCTGGCATCCTCATCTGCATACACGGCCAAATTAATCCGTTCAGCCAAACCATTTCTGTCAGACACTAGCTGCCTCACACTCGCTAAAGCCCTTACACTATCCCGCCTTGACTACTGTAACACCCTTTACCTGGGAACCTCCAAGGCTACCACCAGCAAGTTACAAACCCTCCAGAACAACGCCCTGAGAGCAGCCCTATGCATCCCCAGAAGAGAGCACATTTCAGGACTCAGCCAACAGAACAACTGGCTCTCCATTAGAGACAAAATTCTCCTAAAAATGGCATCACTTACCTACAAATCTCTTAACAATGCCGCCCCGATCTACTTGATTAACAGATTCCATAGACAAGCTTCCTCGAGACCCCTCAGAACTGCATACAAAGACTGTCTCTCTGTCCCAAACTTTAAACTTGCCACTATAGGAGGTAAGAGCCTCCCGGTAAAAGCAGCCAAACTATGGAACTCCTTGCCTCCCAAACTTAGAGTAGACATGCCCTACCTGAATTTCCCTTCCAAGGTAGTTTCATGGATGAAATTGAAGGACCACCAAGATAGCTAAGTGCCAAGGCTATCCCTACATGCTATCCGCACACTGTGTAACCACGTGTGCCCACTTTGTACTCTTGTATATACTGTATATATTGCCTGTTTTCCTATTATGCTTTGTGTACACTCCCTTTGCCAATATGTACATTTTATACTTTGTAACTAAGCTTTGCATATTCTTGTAAATGCTGCGCCCTGATACCCCTGGGTATATCTGCACATTATAAATAATAAAGCAAACAAACAAACACATCAGTTTGTTAAGGTTTCTTGGCTTTGGCACACAGGATCTTAATAAATACATCCATAGGGGCCTTCTGGGAAGGACCTGGGGGGCAGAACCACAATGTACCTTGTTTTGTACCTTGTGTTGTAGGTATTCTTAGTGCTCAACAGATTCGAGTCAGCTTCTGGGCGCTTTCCAGGCTCATGCGACGGAGTTCGCGATGGGAGTCAGCTGCAGGTATCAAGCAGGTATCAAGCTGCAAGGTGGTTCGGCGCGCAAAGCTGGACAAACAGCTGCAGGCTAGCCGTCACAGCTGCTCGAGGTCTGGAATCGTCTCAGTGCTATTCAGCGGTTTTGAAGCACTGCTCGAGATGTCTCGGATGTCTTTAAGCAACGGCGGCTTGACAAACGTCAAATTGAGGAACTCGACTGGCTCAAAAATGTCCTTTAAGGCGAGTATAACACACCGAGGGAAGGCACTGTGGGCACGAAGGTGTGCATGAGGAGACCAGTGAAGCCCAGGATTGGACTGTGCCCAGTAAGGGGTCCCAAAAACCACAGGAGGAAGCAGAGCCAACCTGAAGGAAGGAGGGTGTGAACCCACCCTGCATCGTCCCAGCTGTTGGACACCCTGGATTACTGGGTACAAAACAACCACGGAAGACAGTGACTAGATGTGGGCCCCCGGGTACCCCCTCGGGGTGTGGGCCCACCTAGGAGTAGGCCCAGAAGAGGACAGAAAGAGCGGTGAAGACTCACAGTGAGTGAGGGAGAAGTGAAGCACCTGATGCCCTGGGAGGCTAGAGAGAAGTCCAGGGGGGGGCGACCCAAAGAAACTGCAGGGCTGAGGAGGCCTGTTCCACCGACCCACGCCCACACTTGAGGGGTACAATGAAGGAATCCCAAAGTAAAATCAAAAAGAGAGGCACAGATCGCAGTGGTGATCACTAGCAGCGCCAAAGAAGGCCGCCTGTGAACCTGGTAGGGGCAAGCCCAGAAGCCAGTGCAGGGCACCCCCCACTTATGGACTGGAGGGCTAAATTGGGACGTTTTTAATCCCAGAGGCCGGAAACTCAGTCCATCATTGCAGACCCCAACATGTTGGAAAAGGGATATGACACTATGTACACCAAGAAGGACATTGCCGCACTCCTAGAGGAGATAACAGGATGAGGGCTGATATAGGAGGAATGGTGGATAGAATAAATGTCAGAATTGACAAGATCGACAAAAGGCTCCAAGCAGTCGAGAACAACAAATCCTCCCTCAAAACATTGGAAACTCAAATAGGCTGGTGGAACTGGAAAGAAGAGAGGGGGAGGTGACCCTAAAAATTATGACTTTGAAAATCATGAGAGGAGGAACAACTCGAGACTTTTTGGAATCCCAGAGAAGGAGGGAGAAACAGAGCTTGACCTAAGGAGCATCATCCATGAGACTGGTAAGGTCCTGTTTGGAGATGAGAACATTCATGAGACTCAAATTCACAAGGTGCACAGAGCGGGAGCAGTGGGCAGAGGGCCACGATCAGTCCCCATGTGCTTTCACAGCTACCCGAACAGAAAAAAAATCCTGGTAAAAAGCAAAGGGTCAGGGCTCAGTGGCCCTAGTCAATATGAACATTGCGATCTACCAGGACCTGTCTTCGCTCACACTGACAAAGAGGCGTCTATGGTCCCTCTTCACGAAATGGCTCAATGAGAAGTGGAATAGATACCAATGGGGTTTCCCCTTCTCTATATCCTTTGAAGTCGATGGCTACAATTACAAACTGTTAACAGAAGATGACATTCAGAGGGTCACAAGTGAAATGATAGGAGGGAGCACACCAACGATGGAAGGAGAGGAGAAAAGTCCAGAAGAAAGGAGATTGCGCATAAAAGGGCCCAGCAGGTGCACAATTCCGGGCTCAAGGAAGTTTATGAAACTCAACACCCCCCCGGCTGGGCCTACTTGAGTTTGTGAGGGGAAAGATCAGCTGGGGGAGGAGGCATAACTGAAGGAGGGGAGGGGGTAGTTTTGAACATTTTGGAAAAGTTTGCATATCGAGAAAGAGGAAGAACGAAGGGGCTTTGTCAAGCAGTTACTGGGTCAGGGAGGATCTCTGGTGATTTAATGTCGCCTGTGGTCATGACCCAGAATGGGGTTGGATGCCTGGGGGGCTGGGGGATAGGGAGGTAAGGGGAACGGTTTTGTGTGATGTTCAGAAGGCTCAGTTTCAGGATGGTATTTATGTAGCAAGGGCCCCGGTAACAAGGGCCCGAAAATGGAATTGTTTCGGGGATGGTATGGGATGCTTCAACAGCAGGGCTATGTCTGGATCAGGTGAAATGGTAATCAGCTCCCTTAACATGCAGGGCCTCAACTCACTAAGTAAATGCTCAATGGTCCTTCGGGAATTTAAGACGGCACGACTTGATTGGCTGTGCATTCAGGAGACCCACTGGTCAAAGAGTAGAGAGCCCCTGCTACGATCTCGGGAGGTGTGGGAAGTGATAGTGACCTCCGATGTGAAAAAAAGGCAAGGGGTCGCAATCCTGATTTCGTCCCGGCTGGGCTTTCAGGTGGAATCAGTACTAACTGACACGAATGGGAGGTATGTGTTTGTCAAAGGACAGCTGAATGGTTCCAGACTTATAATGGGTTCCGTATATGCTCCAAACAGGGGTCAGCGTGAATTCTGGGAGCGGGTCAGGGACAAATTGATGGAGTTAATGGAAGGGAAATTGGTGGTCGGGGGGGACTTTAACATGGTATTAGATCCAATGAGGGACCGCAAGAGAACGGGAGGACAACTGACAACAAAGACAAAGTGAATTAGGTCTTAGGCCTGTGTGACTCCCTAACACCTCCACTGGGGGTTGATAGGCCATATACCTTCTTCTCTGCAGTACACTACTCCTTTTCGCGGATAGATCTGATACTGGTGGATTCGACTCTGAAGGTGCAAGTTGTGGATTCCCAAGTCACCCCAATACCATGGTCAGACCACGACATGATGAGAGTAACAATGGAGGGATGGAGGACAGTGGGCCCTGGGGTGATGGAGGTGTAATGATTTTCTACTAAATGATAAGGAAGTGCAGCAGGAGCTTCTCAAGGTAATAAGAACAACTATCTATCTGCATTGTAACGTGTGTGCACCACCAATGCCTGTGAGAGCGCTCGTTCTCATCATGCGCCACTCGGCTTCTCCTGTAACAACTTTGTTGCAACTTCTGTCTGGCTCGTGAGACTGTCCTTCTTTCCCAGATGCTAGTTTGAGCTCGGCCGATCACGTGTCCAGAGATGGTGGATTGAAGCTCTGCAGCTCTCAATTACTCTGATTTATTCATATTTATTATACCAGTGTTACTGCAGTTCAGGGAATGCAATGCCACTTGAATCTGGTGGCCTTTGCAGCAGGCCCTGTCCCACACTTCAGTCCTCTGTTCAGCCTGACCACGGGTACCTCAGCTCCAGCCGAGGGTCTGAATTCTGTTGTGATTTTCCTGGGCCATAACAGCCTTCTATATTGTGCCATTCTAAAGTATACATAGGTTAGTTGTTCATGGCTCTGTCAGGCCCTTCAGGTACTCCTGCAGTTTCATAGGGTTATTTTGCGTGAGAACATCTGCTAGCTTGTACACAGGATCTCTTGCGGTTCTCTATGCTGCTGTGGTCAATCTAATAGAAAAATAATAAACATGCAAAAGTGTGTGTATGTTTTCGTCTTCTAACTTTTAGAACTGTGCGCATATGTGCTTCGTGTATTTGGGCACGTGAGGGTGTCCCGATGTGCAGATGGCAGGTGTGCTTCATGTCTCACGCTGCTATGTCGTGGTGCCTATAACAATGCTGTACATGGCTTCTTGGCGCTTTAGTCGAGACTGTCAATGGAGGTGTCTTTCGTAGCGTTTCGGCAATGTTTTCACTGCTCCTGGATTGTAGGGTTGGCTGAGTGGATACCTCTCAATGTACTTGTCCATGAGAGGGGCAGTGGGAATCGTTCCAAAATGGTACGATCGATCATGGTTCCTTCTGTTCTTCTTCCGAGTTGTGTGTTTGGTGGGAGGGAAGCAGGGATAGATTTTGACAACACTCTTCAGAGTAGAGTGGGGATGAGGCACAGATAAAAGACTTTCTGGGCAGTCTGCCCCTACCGGGACTCCCCAAAGAAATGGTGGTGAAGCTCCAGCGCCCCATAGCAGTAGAGGAGGTCCGACTGGCCATCAGGGGATGACATCAGGATCAGATCTGGGGGAAGATGGTTTCTCAATTAAGTTTTATTAACTATTCAGGTTCCTGCTGGACCCACACCTTGTGAAGGTATTTAAAGCATACCTAAAATAGGAGGCCCTGCCACTGACGATGTTGCTTGCAATGATTGTCACAATACCCAAGGAAGGGAAGGACCACGCTAGGTGCTCTTCCTACCGACCAATCTCTCTCCTAAACGGGGATGTAAAAATCCTTGCAAAGGTCTTGGGAACAAGACTGGAAGTGGGGCTACCATTATTAGGACATGTAGACCAGGTGGGCTTCATAAGAGAGAGACAGGGGTCAGACAACATCTGAAAAACAATGAACCTGATCCACACTGCCCAAATGAGGAGCCTAGACGCCTGTGTGGTGTCGCTGCACTCAGAGAAGGCCTTTGACAGGGTTGAATGGCCCTTCATGATGAAGGTTCTGATGAAAATGGGGCTGGGGACAAACTTCTTGAGATGGGTGACCGAACTATAGAATAAACCCAGAACCAGGGTACGGGTCAACGGTGGTCTCACTGAGACTTTCGTGCTAACAAGAAGTACAAGACAGGGCTGTCCCCTCTCTCTGCTACTTTATGCCCTAGCGATGGAACCATTGGCAATTGTGATTCAGACAAAGTGACAAATTAAGGGTATAGTGGGGAAGAGATAGAGTGCAAACTCTCTCTCTTTGAAGATGACATATTGGCCTACCTTACTGATATATAGCACTCCCTCCCGGCACTAATGACCCTGATCTCAGAGTAGGGCTGCCTCTCAGGGCTCAAGATTAACATAGGGAAATCCTGTGTAATGCCCCCTCCTCGACTCGAGAAGGAGATACCAGTGCATGAGGATGGATGGAAAAAGCATAAAATACCTGGGCATTCAGATGACCATGGATCTAAATAAGATGGTAGCAGCTAATTACGATGCCCCCAGGGTTCAACTGAAAACTGATTTGAAGAGGTAGGACCCCCCTCATACTGACCCGGTACAGTAGAATGACTTCAATAAAAATGAACGTGCTCCCCAGGCTGCTGTATCTGTTTGCAGCAATCCCGTGGCAGCTCCCGGAGAAGTTCTTCCTGGAAGTCACAGGGGAACTCCGGAGATTTATATGGAAAAATAAGACACCTAGGGTTAAAATGGCCACCCTGACCCTTGCAAGGGACAAGGGGGGTTTGGGTTCCCTGATATCTGTCTGTATTATAGGAGGGCCCAACTCAGGGTGATGCTCGAACATATGAGGGACGATCTGAGGACCAATTGTGCCTATCTGGAGGACCTTATAGCACACCTGTTGAAGATGCAGGACTACATATTGTCCCCGATTAGATACATTCCGGAATGGCTGAGATCCCACCACACTCTGGAGGTTTTTTGGTCAATTTGGCATGAATCCAAGGGTCCCTTTCATGTGAGGATCCCCTATTTGACTCCAGACACCAGAGCCTGGCCTTCTCACAGAGATGGTCAGATATGGGACTGGAACGGGTAGGACAGCTATTTAAAGAAGCAGTTTTCATAGACTTGGCAACGGCCCAGGAGGTCTTAGGGAGGGACTTGATTTCAGTGTTCGAATATCTCTGCATCAAAGGTATAATAACAGATCCATGGTAGGGAAGATCAGTAGGGATAGAATTAACAGCAATGGAAAAGGTAATCGACCTATCCATTACGAGAAATGGTATCCTGTCCAAGCTGTATAAAACTATGAATGAGACTTGTCCACAAGGGAGACAAACAATCCAGAGGTTCTGGGCAGACTTAGCAGAAGTAATGTCAGAGGAGGACTGGGCTCGAATTTACAAGATCACCTTTCAGGGAGGGCTATTCACTTGCACGATAGAAAATAACTTTAAAATGCTGATGGATTGGCACAGGGATCTCCTGAAACTGTCCAGGATGTTTGTGGGATCATCCCCCATGTGCCCAAGGGGGTTTGGCCCAAGGGGTCCCTGGCCCATATGTGGTGGTGGTGTCCTAAGGTGTAAGTGTTTTGGAAGGATGTGCTGAGCTGGCTGGAAGAGATCACAGGAATTCTATTGGGCCTAGACCTGCTACAGATTCCTTTGGGGACTCCACAGAAGAACAGAAATGAATACAGGCTCCCCAAGATGTGGGAAACACGGTTGAGAACAGGACGGTTGGCCATAGCCCAGTGCTGGAAGAGTGACACGCTACCGTCAAAAGACCTATGGGAAGGGAAAGTACTCAATATGATGATCATGGAGAGGCTGACAGCGGCAGTGAACAATAGGATGAGTGAGTTTCTAGTAGAGTGGGGATTGGATGAAGTATACCTTGGAGCTAACAAATATATCCTTGACAAAATACAAACTCTACAAAACAATGCCCTCAGAACAGACCTTAATATACCGAACAGAGAACACATCTCCAATATCAGAAGAGATCACCATTGGCTAAAGATAAGCGACAGGATCCTACTTACAACCATCTCACTATAATTGAAATGCCTTAACAATGCAGCACCTCCCTGCCTCACAGAGAGAATGATCAGAAGAACCTCGACTCGCCCCTCCAGAGCGGCCAACTCCCATTGCCTAGAGATACCGAGATTTAAGTTAACTAAAGTGGGAGGTAGTAGCTTCCCAGTGAAAGCTGCGCAATCATGGAATGCTCTACCCTTAGCCCTCAGAACTGACAAGTCCTACTACAGCTTTAGGCGCAATGCCCTTAACTGGTTGCGTGCTAACAACATGTGATCCCTAGAGACTCTGCAACCAATACCTATGTACCTGCTTATGCATGCAACCTACTGTACCTTATCTCTGTATTGAAGTGTTTTTCATATTCCCTTACTGTACTTTCCATTGTGTAACTAAGCCTTACATATCCTTGTACCTGTTGTTCCCAGCTACCTAAGGGTTTGGCGCGCATTACCAAATAAACAAACAAACAAGCAAACAAGTAAATCTTGATGGTCAAGTAAGCACATAAGTGGATTTTAAACCAGGAAAGAGAGGGGAGATGCACGAGAGGGAGCCGGAAAAGGTAGAACACAGACATATCGAGGAGGGATCCTCCGAGACACAGACATAGGGGACACAACACCATTGAACGGGTTTTGTTGTGAGGGTGAAGGGAGGGGGCGGAGGGAAGGGTGAGACTTAGGGGTTGAAGGAGTGCGGGGGCAAGACTGCTAAGTAATGTGGCTTGTTATTGAAAGAATTATTTTTGAAATGTCTTGTTCTCATAACAAATATAAATAAAATTGAGTAAAGAAAAAAGCCCAGGCGAGCGCATGCCCACCATGCAGATGGTCGAATTCCTCACATGCCCCCCCCGCCCCACAATATGTGAACCAACGCCCTACTGAGGGTATGGGTCACCATCAATGCAAAAGTACCGGCTGAGGCCATGTGCATTTCCATGCTGGGAGCCTGGCTTTTGCTGGATGTCCATATCTCATCCCTGTAGGGATATGGCCCAATGCAAAATCTTAGGGTTTTCCCCTTGCATGGCCATTAACCATCGAAGAAGTCAGTGGGCTGTTTGGACTGTGAAGTGATACCCAAAGATGTAGGGCTTGAGCTTCTTCACTGCCCAAATGACCATGTAAGCTTTTTTTCAATGATAGCCAAGTTCCTTTCCCTTTTTTGTTAATCATCTGCTAATGTAGGTGATAGGTTGCTATACCCCTTGGGGGTTGTGCGGGGCTAACACTGCTCCAATCCCAAAATCACAGGCGTCTGTCTGGATAATGAACTTCTGACCATAGTCTGGCACTTTCAGTACTAGGCCCTGCCATGGATGTCATTTAGGGGTTGACAGGGGTCGCAATTGCGACCCCTGAGGTCTCCCTTGCTACCCCTGTGGTCTCCCTTGCTACCCCTAAAAAAAAAAAATAGTGTTTTTTTCACATATTTTTTTGTTTTATTGCAGTTCATTGGGTGTGGCGATCAGCATGTGTCTCTTTGTTTCCAGAGTGGCTGGTTTTCTGATAGCTATAGCTGGTAAAATAGCTCAGTTGGTTGAGTGCTGGCTGCTGCAATGTGTGTGTGATCTGCAGGTTGCAGGCTCGACTCCCAGCAAAGTCAACTCAGCCTTTTATCCTGCTGAGGTTGAAATGAGTACCAACAAAGGTTGGATGAAATTGTATGTGTATTTGTTCTATATAAAGCGCTTAAGTTGTAAAATCGCACATCATTATCGTTTGGCCTTGGACGTTGTTAAGATGGATTTCTGAACCCTGACCTGGAGGGGCAGAGGTTCAGAAGGCCAGCCTAGTTTCTTGGAACAGGGTAACCTCTGTACAAGCCAGACCAATCAAGGTAGCGATGGCGGCGGTCAAGACTAAGTCTCAAGAGGGGTGAGGGTGACTGAAAGACCTCAATGAGCACACAAAGCAAGGACACTTATGAATTACTCCAGACAGGTGTTATATTAAAAATATAGACACATTTATTACAAGGCCTTTGTAACATAGACCATAGCAAAGAATCACAGTAACACTAAAGTAAACCAATACATCACAATCAATACAATATATATACAAGAACGAGGGGTCTAAGGAGTTAACAGCACAGAAAATGTAGACCAGCTGGATGGGGAGGAAAACAGGCAGTGCAAGTAATCTTTAGACCCAGTTCAACATCAGGAATACACCTAACTAAGAGGCAGTCCAAGCCCTACGAAGAGAGGAGCCTTATGCTCAATAGTACATGCACGTGCTGGTGCCAATGGACAAAATAGGGTATCTTCAAGGGTCAATAGCAGCTCAGGAAGGTGGATACGGTCGATGAACAACAAGTCCCCACTATTCAAGCAGTACCTCCACTTGCGGGCAGAGGCAGGTTGAGAGTGCGGGATAGAGTCGCTATTTCACAACAGCGGTAGAAAAGAGATGGGCTCCTGCACTAGGGGCCACCGGTTGGGATATGGACTACTCACCGGTCCCCGACGCAGACAGACCCAGACTTTGCCAGTTCAGTTCACTTTGCTGGCAGGTTCGAATGCGACAATCAGGACTTCTTGACACCGTGTAGTTTCCGTGGGAGCAGGATTCAGGGTCAAGGGGGTCACAAATGCAGCAAACGTGCACAGGTCATTGTCACAGCAGGGCAACACAGCAACCATGTTTACTCTGATCCGGGCACACTCGTCTCACTTCAGACCTGGGAATGCCAAGTGTACGAAAATTCGGTGTGAGGGTGCTGTGGACACAGAGCTAGCAGTATGCCAAGTTTCGAAAAAACGGTGGCGGTGAAAGAGCAAATGTCCCGTGTAAACTGGTCAGCCCACTGGTTGGCCCAGGGACACTTCCGAAAGAGGCTTACTTGCAGGGTTTGATGAGTACCACTGGGAAAGCCCAGGGGCTGCAGGATGGCTCTATCACGCCTAGGGCCAACATCTTGGAAACGCCCTCCTTGATGGTGTCCCATACCTTATTGGACATCCAGTGAATTTGGCGTTTTACTGGTTTACTGTCTCCAGTGTCCACATCATGGATTCACCAATCTGCACGACCTGGAGTCTGCAAAAACAGACCGGCACGACCTTGAGTCTGTGAAAACAGACCAGCAAACTGTCCCGGTAACCGGTGACCGTCTGTTAGTTGCTGTTCTGAGAGGTCAGTTGCAAGGTTGATATCTTCAACTGACCACATTGAAGAGAGGGTCCCCGGAATGGCCCACATGTCCCCTATGTGCATGTCAGTACAAAGAATAAGAAGCGAGATGTGCTACTCGCTGATTGGTCGACCACCGGGTGAATCAGTGGATCCCACGCATGGGAACAGACATTCACATAGAAAACCATTCAAACCTTATCCAGCTGATGTCTTCACAGAGACAGGTGCCTCATTACTGGATCAGGTTGACTGATAATAACAACCAGCCATGCCAACTTCGATAGTGTGAGAAACCTGAAGGTGTCTCCCTGGCTAGTTTCCGGGGATCTGTCCTCCAGGTGGCCAGGAAATGGCCATCTCTTTTGGATCCAGTTCCATGGGGTGGACCAGTGAGGGAGGATCACCTGGAAGGGGGATCCTTGGGGAGTGGGAGTGGGACACCGATGGGTGAGATGTGGTATCCCTCTTCTTTCAACACCTTTTCCCCATTGTACCATGTAGGATATTCCAAAACACTGCCCCCCTCCCTTTTCCGACACCAACACTTTTGCACGACATGAAAGACAACAGACTAACAGCAGAGCTGCTTACCTGACATGTCCCAATACAACAGTCAGGAAAATCCAGGCAATTGATGTTAGGAAAGATTTCCATTTCATGTGTAATTTTCCCTCCAGTTGTGTACCCCCCAACTTTTTGCTTTGTTTAAACACCATAGTCTGACTTTTCCAGAGGAGCACAACATTCTGCTGCACTCTGCTTGCCTTTTCGCTCACTTTGCTATGGAGAAACTGATATGCCCTTAAAGACAGTCAGTACTGGGTGACTTTGTTTCCCTTAGTCCTTGTCAATGTTGCAACTTTTCTGCAACATGTTGCAAGTGCACAATGTACCTTACAGTACAGTGCACTTGGGTCTTCCTGTAATTTCTAAAGGCCCTAGATAATCTCAAAGGATTTTTTAGGAGAAGTGCAGGTGTGCCTTGGACAGGACTGGTAGCAGCTTATCTGTTCATGTATTTTTAAGCCTTTCCTGCCAGGTAAACCGCGGTTACCACGTTTGGCACGAATAGGTGGCCTGGCTCCAAAATGGCCATGCCACGAAATTCTTTGTCCTGTGCTTTGGCCATCTTGCCCCTTCACCTTCCCCATGTCGAGCCGACCCGGGTAAGTCCTTATTTGGGCATGCATTCTCCCGTGAAACGTCTAGCCTTCGCACGCTTCTGCATACCTTGTGTGTATGCTCTCAGGATGTGTATGCTCTCAGGATGTGGGCTGGACTGCCTCGTTCCAATACATATACTGGGTGCCAGTGAGTCTGGTGTGCTGTGAATGCCTTGGACCACCGTGGTCCATGATTGGTCCATGTATGTTGTGCATGTATGTGAGCATATCTCCCATTGGGTGCTCTTCATTTTGGCACAAATGAGATTTTGGATAAGAGAAGGCTCCAAACACTCATAACATGTCGATCTCTGGAGTTCTCACTGAACGAAGGATAGAATCCAAGTATCCTGAAACTAAGAAGCTGAGTCGAGGAACCGCTGGTGACCCGCTGGAAGGTTTGGCACCCTGAGCCCGCTGTGGTCCCGCTGGACACCTCTGCATCTGGTCATCCTAGAAGGTCTGCAAAGATGCTTCAACCCATTGGAATAGTGGGACCAACTATTTTCGGCACATTCATCAAAACCTGCAAGTAAGGCTTTCCGCAAGTGTCTCGGAGCCAACCAGTGGGCTGATCAGCTTGCTCAGGACCTTTGCCCTGATACCGCCGCCATTTTGAGGCTGCCCTTGAAACCTGGTACATCGCAAGCTCTGTGTTCACGGCACTCTCCCACCGAATTTCGTAAACTTGACGTTCCCTGGTCTGGAGTAAAGAGAGAGCGCCTGAACCAGAGTGCACACGATTACCGTGTCACCTAGCCGTGGTGATGAACTTTACAAACTCATCACAGCTGTGGCCCCTGTGCCCTGAAGCCTGTTACAGAGGAACTGGCCTGATCCATCCACCAGGAGCGGAGAAATCGCCACTGTCCCATTTGGGAATCAATGCTGTAACTTTGTTGCTGAAAGCCACAGAGGCGCAAGATTGATGCATTTGAACCTGCAACCAAAGTGGACTCGACTGCCAAAGTTTGGTCTGGAGTGCACCGGGGGTCAGTGAGTAATTGCAACCCTAACCGGTGTCCCCTAGCGCATCCATCCATTTTTACGCATGAGTGGCCCCTGAGGGGCCCTCTCCTTTCCACTGTAAGTGCAAACTAGTGAACTATTCACACATTTTGGAACCTGCTCTGCCCACAAGTGGAGACCCTCCTCAAATAGTGGGAACCTATTCTGCATCACCTCACCTGCCCTCCTGAGCAGTTACAGCTTCTACAAAAGACCCTGTTTTGCCCATCTGCCCTACTGCGTGCACCAGCTTTGCAAGTACATTTGAGCACTAGGCTCCACTCATTTTAGGGATTAGACTGCCTTTCAGTTAGGATTGTGTTTGATGCAGAAGGGCCTAAAGATTATTTGCACTACCTGCTTCCTTCCCTTTTTAGGTTGTGGACCCATGTCGTGCATTAACCCTTTAGACCCCATTAGTCTTATATATATGTATATTGATAGGATTGTGTTGGTTTAGAAGTATTACTGTGATTTTATTTGTGTGTTGAATCTGAAAGGCCTTGAAATAAATGTATTTGTATTTTTAATAAATATACAACTGACTGGGAGTGATTTGTAAGTATCCTTTATCTGTGTGCTCATTGAGGTCTTTCAGTCACCCTCACCCCTCCTGAGACCTAGTCTTGACCGCCGCCAATTCTACCTTGATTGGTCTGGCTTTTCCAGAAGGTTACCCTGTTCCAAGAAACTAGGCTGGCCTTCTGAATCTCTGCCCACAAGGTCAGAGTTCAGAAATCCGTCTTAACAATTGATCAGAATCAAATACACCGGAAGGCCCTTTCCCTTCGCCACAGGGATAAAAGGTGGAGCACAAGAGCACAGGTCGAGCAAGGCAGATCGCACGATATGAGAACTAACTCAGCACAGCAGTTCAGGAGGAGGAGAAAGAAGGCGCATACTGAGAGGGTGACAAGGAGAGAAGCAACCTTGCCCTTTCCGACCAAGGCCTGTGAAACCTCCGCATAAGGAATCATGAGACAGCAAAAAATAGCCAGCATGTGTTGCAGCAGATGTCAAAGGTATACAAGACCCTCCACCGCTGATTACCAAGCCAAGGAGAGACGCTTGTCTCTATGTTACCAACCTTGACTCCAAAGAGAAAGAAAGTCAAGCGGTTCATCACAGCCAGTAAATCGAGGGGAACTGAAGTGTGTTGAACGAAAAGTAGCGAATGGATGATTTGAACTGTGAAAGGCTTAAAGTGCTATTGATGAAAAAGGGGGAGAACCAGCAAAAGAGGAGTCCGGCACCACATGTGTGTTCACACAAGAAACTTTCTGCAATTAGCCAATGGTACAAACTACCACAACCAGAAGGCTTTGGGAAAAGGATAAAAAAATAAGTCAAAGTGGTCATACAGGGATCTTGTAAAATTCTCTGTACAGTCGAAAGTCTTTAACCGTCAGATGATTGTGAAGAAAAGGGAAATTAATCCTGATTGGTGAAAGTAGCGTATGAACAGTGTGTTGAAAAGGTTGGCAAGAGTGAATCCCACATAGGGATGCTAACAAGAAGGGGCGAAGGCTGAAGTTCTGTGAATAAAGTGTTGACAGAGGTGAATCCGACCGAGGGATGTCCACAGTGAATTGTTTAAGAAAAGACATTAAGATTTGTGAATGCAAAGTATTGTAAGACCAGGGGAAGTGGATTGTCGCCCCGAGTCCGGCAGAGGGAGATCCCGAAAGAAAGACCTGAGCCTGATCGAGGGAAGCATAGGAGTCTGAGCCCGTGGGAGGGAGATCCAGGGGGTGTAAAGTCAGCACCCCAACGTTCATTTCGAAAGGAATTTTTTGTTTGTTTTGTTGAATACATCAGGCCTTCGAAGACAAGAGACTTTTATTGAAAAGATACTTAACCATCGAATTACCTGATAGCAGGTACGGAACTGTCGACTCGTGCTGGGAAAGCTCGAGTGTGTGCTGAGCTCAGGAGATCCACCTTGTCTTGTGCTCAAAACATGCGTAAGGGTGACCCCTGGCAATCACATCCGGACTTATTATTTGTGAACACTTCTTTCTTTATTGAAAACCCTATCCAACACTCTTTATGTAATTAGTTGTAAGGATTTGGCAATATATTGTTTTTTTAGTATAGGCCTTTTTCTTTGGCAAGACGCCACAAGGACTGCCTAATTTTTCATTTGATGATCGATGCTTGCTTCCATCTTAGATTTAGGTTTAGGTTAGGCATTTTTCCACCCTGCATTTACAGTTTAATAAACACCCTTGAACTGTGATCACTTGTGTCTGTCTTCACTGTTGCCACCATGAGTTCCTTACAATAGTGACAACACGACATAGCAATGTTAGTCACAAAGTAAACTTGCATGCCTGAAGGAAGTTACACAGACACACATGAACACAAAGAACATGCTTACACTGTTCTGTAGATAGAGGAGAGACACATATGTATACTGTGAAAAGCTTTTCCTTTTCACTAGCCAAATGCAGAAACGCAAGAAAGCAAAGCTTTACTGACCCAAAAGTACACTGACTACACTAAGGGCTTCAGGATATGAGGTGATACTATCAAATCCAGCCATCAAGGTAGTAAGATACCGATGGTGACCCCGGCTACATCCGTCACCGAGCCAAAGGAGGAGTGACATTATGTACATGACTGCACTACAAATACAGAAAGCTAAAATGACATCCTGAAAGTGAGAGAGGATGCACTTGAGGGTGGAGAAGTACTTTACATTGATGGTTTGTCAACTGTAGACGAGACCACAGGGAAAGACATACTGGGATAGCATTGGTGAGGATAATAGAGAATGGGATAAACCAGGTGTTAGTACGTGCACGCTTACTGTCACATTTTACAGCCCAAGCTGAAGAGCAGTAGCTTTAATACTGGCACTGGAACAGAGTTATAACCATGAAGTGACAGTATATTCAGATTCAGCCTACGTGATGTCTACAGTCCATTCTGGCCTGTCATGCTGGTTAAGGAGGGGCTTTTGACGAGTTTATGGGTCGCTGGTGCAGAACGTGCTCTAATTGGGCAGACTGATAGAAGCACTCTGATTCCTAATAGACAAAGTGGTTGTGAAATGCAAGGCCCACATGAGGGAGGAGGATCCTGTCTCCAGGGGCAACGAGGCAGCAGAAGCGAAAGCAGAACATGCTGCACATTTTGAGGACATCTTAGATATGGATACCCCATCTCAGGCAAGTAATTATGTACAAACAATGGTACTGAAGGAAGGCTATAATACGCTCCCAGTGACACAAATAATAAAATTACAGGGAAGTGTGCCAAGAGAAGAGAAGGAATTATGGGTAAAGAGGGGGTGTTCCATATCACCTTCAGATGCCCTATGGCAGCAGGAAAGCACAGGTAAAGTAGTAATGCCCTTGTCCTTGTTACACACACACTGACACAACTACACCATTCTACCCATATTGTGAAACTGCATTTTTCTATGATGGTTTAGCATGAGATTAATCCATTAATTATTCATTCATTCATATAGGCATTCATTTTGAATTCATCTAGCATTAGGCTAATTTTGAGCACTATAGTTTTTCTCTAAACTATTATGCTTCAATATATGCTGAGAGCCATGTAATTATGTATACTTGTCATTTATAGCACAATATAGTGTGCATTTAGGCGCTCGAGATCTGCTTTTTGTCTCTGTCCATATGAATCCGGCTTTTAGCTGTGCGCGGAAAGAAATGCTGAGCACACAGTGAGAGAAATGTTTTGATAACAACTTCAGCTTTGGCAGACAGTCAGCTACTCCTTGGCACAGAGATACAACATTGCTGAGTGAGGAGAATGCTATGTTTCAGGTTTTGCAAATGAGACTGCTGTGTCAATGCGAGAATGTTAGCGATAGCTTGTTCTGATCTTAGGAGAATGTAGAGACATGTCACTTTGACTAGTATAATTCACGCCATAACAATGTATGCACGTTGAAAGACACATGCTGTTTTCCATGAAATGCTTACTGCGCATATATGTAATGAGTGTGTCACAGAACTACAATGCTAACATATAACTGTGTGGTTTCTGTTGAGTAGATTAAGATGGCAGTAGATGGAGAAGGAGAGGGGAGTAGGAGTGTCTTGGGGAGCTGCTATGAGAGAGAGCTAGCTAGAGGGAAGGAAGCTGACTCATGATAAGGAGACAGACTCAGAGCACAGTACTAGAGAACTGGCTGTGTGGGAGAGAGCATTGCTAGGAGAAGCTGGGAGGGTTGGGATAGCTAAAAGCACTCTCAGGCTAGAGAGTGCTGATTTGCTTGCTTATGTAGGAATTAGTGACATTATGCCATGCAATGCAAGGCATGAATAAAGATGCATTTTGTGCTTTGAAATGAACTGATTGCTGTGTCTTAGTGATTCTGCTCTATTTTTGTTTACATAGAAATCACAGTGCAACATTTCTAGTTTCACAATATGGGGAAGGATGTGTAGAGGAGCAGCCAAATGCCTCTGCAGGAAGTCACACCCTCTACAACCTATATGCTGGAAGCCTGAAATTGTGACATGTTTGACGCCAGTAGTTGTGACTACTCCACATCGAGTCTTTGAGAAAATGTATCCACTAAGAAAACCCTATAAAATGTATCCCAGAAGAGATGATAATCTCTTGGAGGAGATCCCTCAAGGAATATGAAAAAGAGAGAAAGAGAAGTTGGTGTTGTCAAAAGAAATGAACATGACACACAGAGAAGACTGGCTGAAGAAAAGAATGTATGGACCTTATAGACGCTGATAATGTAGTAAATAATCAAGTAAACTTTCATGTGTGGAACGAAGATTGCATGTGTGAAAAACACTGAAGAAAACACAAGCCGCTTAATAATTGCACAGATGCAGCAATGCAAGTAGACTAAGCAATCATAGAAGCTGGCTATACATAGTGACTAGAGTGCAAGCAATGCCACCATTTTATAGAAGCTGGACATCAGTGTCACAATTTTAGTAAGCTCAGACCATGAAGAGAAGGGATGAAGACTGTTTCATAGCAAAGAATTAGCTGGGAACATGGAAAAAGTGAGAAGGGGTGTCTGGCCTGGTGTCAAGACTAAAGGCAGCCAGGAACTGGTTATCTATCCTCAAGGACCAGTGAGCGTGAGAAGCTGAATTATCCCTCATACAGGTGCAAAGAAAGTCCACCATGAGTGGCAAGTTTATTAATTCAAGACAATTAAATGCTATAAAATGGGCTGGATTGCGGTCTGCTGTCACCTGAGCTAAGGATGGGAATACAGGTGGGTACGCAGTCCAGAACTTTGATAAGCATGTGCCAACACTCCCTTATATTCCCAGAGACAAGAATACATTGCAAGGCCAAGTTCAAAGACGGTCTGCATTGCAGAAGGCATGGGCGATGAGAGATGATGGGCTAATTGGGTGGGGAGGGCCACATCAGTCTACTCCCTTGCACCTGGGTCTGAGCTCACATGCTGCTAAGTGAATCAAATGTTCCAGAAGGGCACGAGAGTGCCAACCAATTGTAGAGGGCCATATAAAGAAGGGTCTTATAGTTTGCGAGTCAATGGAGTACTGTGTTTCTAATAACTGTTGAAGATGACCTAGCATGAGTTGTCCACCTGACAGTAGAGACCCAACCACAACTCGACCCCATATAGAAGGCATACTTAGATGTTCCCCTTGAGCCAACCACAATCCCCTGTAGTTTTTTTGGTGCCATGTAGTATGATATCATGTATGATGAATTATTTGTATATAAATGTTTTTATGTGAATTTCACCGAGAGCTCGAGCGAACGTCCGTTGATGTCCATTGTAACTCCCTGTTTTAGATAATTGATATTAAAACAGTAAAAATATTTTGCCTTCTTTCTGAGTTGGTCTGATTATTGGAGTACAGAGTTATTCTGTTTCCCATCTACCTGCATGACACTCTACCTAAATTAAGCCCCCATGGTCAGATGCACTTGATGCTCACATTGGAGAAGATTGGTTCTGTCCCAACCTGGCGCAGCACATGGCAGAATTTAAGATGAACTGCCTTGCCTGCAGACAATTCACTGCAGGCCATACATTAAGCATAGTGATAGGCGCCATACCTTGCCCACTAGATCCATTCCAACACCTTCATGTGGATTATGTAGACATGCTCCAAATATGTCAGGGCTACCACTACATGATAGTGGTTGTGTGCCAGTTCTCCCAATGGATCAAAGCTGGTCCCTGTTCCCATCCTGATGCCCTTCGCGTGGCAAAATTCTCTGGAGAAATGTTCTCAAGGTAGGGCATATGTGAGGTCCTGCAGTCTGACAACAGTCATCACTTTGCCAATGAGATGTTCCATCACATCGCAGCTTTGCTAGGAATTCAACACAAATTCTCCTGTGCATTCCACCTGCAGTTGAACGGGTTATGCAAGTGCCTCAACGGGCTGCTCAAAGAGTGCATCGCCAAACTAAAAGTGACCTTAAATAAAAGTTGGCTCCACTGTCTGCCTTTAGCATTATTTGCCCTGCGCAACAAACCAGGGTCTGACCACCACTTAACCCCACACAAGGTGGTAACCGGGTGCTGCATGCAACTTCCCCTAGCTCCTCCCACTAGGGCTTTGACAGATGCAGAAACAATGTCTAATGTATTGGGACAGGAAATGTATGATTACACCGCTGCCTTGATGGCTAGTGACTCTTTTATTTCTCACCAATTGCAGGCATGACGTGGGAGGCCCAAAGGGAAGGAAGAAGGTAACGATACAGAAACAAATGAAGAATGGCTCAAACCACCACAACTATACCCTGGAGATACTGTACTCCTCCGGGAATTCACCCAGGCCTGGTTCAAGCCCAGATTCACAGGTCCACATGAAATAGACAAAGTGACCGATCGAGCGGTGAAGATAAAGTACAAGAAGGGCTGGAATTTCCTTGGTGACATCAAGCCCTGTCGATCAGCTGCCTCTCCTAGCAATGACAGCGAAAAGGCCAACGTCCCACAAGAAGAATAACAACCATATCAACAAAGAGCTTTACAACCCAGCAGAGGCCAGCCTATGATCACTCATTCCCGAGTGGAGCGATGCAGGCTCCGGTTTCACGGAGAAGAGAAAGAAGAGAAAATATTTGTAGCGTGACTAGGCTTCACAGAATATACAAGCAACGCATCCGCTTATCGTTTCCATGGTCCTTATGAACCGAGGCTCCTCTGATTCATTGCTGACATCGGCGTCTGGGGAGCACCATCTTGTGAGTAAACTAGACCATGCTGTGCAGTCCACAACGAAGGGGTAGGCCACTGCCATCTTGGTAGAAGTAACTGCAGCACGGATGATGCCGTTTCCATTTGTACCACAAAGAACATCTCTATTAAGAGCGTTTCCTGACACCAGCATTATGTTTCCAGAATGACAGAGCAGTAAAGGTTGGAGAGAACAAGGAATGCAAGCAAACAGGAAAAGCTCCAGTCATGAAAGTTGGAATGGCAGTACTAATGGATCACTATTGGCCTTGCGGATCCAAGGCATACGAGACACTACTACCCAACGGGGGAGGAGTATGCTCACTGGTACACATCAACACACCAGCATTAGTTGTGCCACAGAAGGACATCAAAATAGATGAATTCCCTAAAATGGACTCTACCAGAAGAAAGAAGATGTCTGTCGATTTAAATAGAGTGAAAAGAGGAAACTAGATATCATCAGCAATGGAAGACCCTCTAGATGACATACCACCCGAGCATTTATTGTTCTGCAGGACAGAAATGTTCTTCACATCCTTTCTTCCAGCAGTCTAGATGCACACAAATGCAAAATGGCTACAGATCACGAGAAGGGAGCTGATTCAAATGATAAACTTGACTGTCAATGGCTTCAACGGAATAAACATAGTGCCCCGCGCAATGAGGTTAATGGACCTTCAGAACAGATATGTTCTGGATCTCCTCACAGCAATGGTAGGAGGAGTGTGCATCAAGATCGGATCTTCTTGCTGTATGTTCGGTCCAGCAAATGACAAAGCCAATGGGACACTAAATGAGGCAGTTAGCAAATTATAGCAAATGCATGCCAAAATGGAGGAAGAAGCAAGGTGCTGGGAAAGATTAAGGTTGGCTATCATACATCTTCTCATGGATGCCAACATGGATGGAAAGTGTTGCTGGCAGCTGGCAGCATTAGCACTAGTGCTATTGACACTCTGTGGGATCAGAATATGCATCACACAATACCACAAGATGGCAGAGAAAACTGTAGGAATGAAAATACTAGCAGAAACATCTTCCGAAGAAGGCAAGATAATAGCAGCTCGAGATACCCTGACAACACAAATAACAGGGTGTCCACTATTTCCAACCAGAGTAGTGTTCAAAGACCTCAATGACCACCAAGAATATAAGGGAAAATGGGCTTAGTGCAACCCAGAAGGAGATTGCTCTTACGCGACCTAGAGTTCGCATGACAATGCAAGGTTTAATGGACACTTAGGTGGAGTAACAAAGATTTGGCTGCTGAAGGTGAAGGTGAATAGGTTTGGAGGAGTGGTGGACAAGTCAACCAGAGGGGGGAAAGAAGAGAGGGTCCCCGGAATGGCCCTCATGTCCCCTATGTGCATTTCAGCTGAAGGATAAGAAATGAAAGGTGGCACTCGCTATTTGGCCAACCACCGGGTGAACCAGTGTATCCAACATATGGGAACAGATATTCTCTTAACGAACCATTCAAACCCTATCCAGCTGATGTCCTCACAGAGACAGGTGTCTCATCACTGGATCAGGTTGACTGATAATAACAACCAGCACTGCTGACGTCACTATTGACAACACGGCATAGCAACGTTAGTCATGAAGTAAATGTGCACACCGGCACAAAGTTATGCAGACACAAATGCACATACGAAGAACATGCTTACTCCGTTCTGTAGATAGAGGACAGACACATTAGCATATTGGCAAAAGCGTTTCATTATCACTCGCCAAATGCATAAATGCAAGAAAACAAAGCATACATGGACTGAGCTTGCAATCACTTCATCGTAACTAACCATAAGGAGCTACAGGAATATATAAGGAACCTATAAGGGCTCGATCAATACTAATCTCTAAAGGAAGTATTAGAACATATAGGGAAGGACTGTAGTGAATTTGCATGAAGCCATAGGCCTCAAAAAATGGAAGAAGAGATGCAGACTCTGCAGCACAAAGCACAGAGCCAGTGTTCGCAGCCAAAGACAAGGGCGGGTGGAAAATTCCTGAATTCAGAGGCAGTGAGCCACCTGCGAAATACAGAATAAAATCCTCAAAAAATTGCAGCCCGAAAGGTTCAGTTTTGTGGTCCTTGTGCACATGACCCTAGTGAGCCGATCAATGGCTGTCTACTCATGGTCGGAAGAGGGGCTGTTCCCAGTGTAGCAGGCAAGGCTGATACATGCATTGTCCACCGAACATTGCAACCTGCTGACACTCTCTCAGGCTAGGTGGATATGTCAGTGGCAACAGTGGGGACACCCAGTCTTTCCCATTACCTTGAAAAAGTACACTGAGGGCTGTGAACAGAACATGGTCCCAGGCCTGCAGAGACCCGCTCCAGCCAATCCTCACTCTCAGGGTTGGTGTAATGTTGCAGTGGTCAATGGTCATCGTGCGACCCTGAAACAAAATAATAGATAGTTTTTGGGGAAGTCTCAGGGGAAACCACCTGACATGTGAAGACCAACGGAATAACTCACATAGGGGATTTCCATAGGTGGTATCACCCGAGCTACCAATGGAGACGGCCCTTAGGGTTTTGGGATAGGTTGGTGGTTGTAACGTCACTAAGAAAGAAAACCAAGTGACGGGGACTCAGGAGCTGTGATTGCCAGAGATGTTGTTGTTTCCTGTATGATCCCTGTCTTTTCGAGAATAAAGATGGTTTATTTGCCCCATGGTTGAGTACTCCATTATTGCTGGGGGGAAGGGTTTGGACGGGACACAAATACTCTGCTAACTTGTGACATTATTGGTACGAACACCTCTCGTTCTCTGGTATACTATTACAACATAGCCTTCAGATAAGCTGATATGACGTTTGTTCCGCTGTCAGAAATGACTTCCTTGGGGAAAACAACACAGGAGAATATCCCAATAAGAGACTTTGCAACAACTGGGGCTTTGATGCTCCTCAGAGGGACAACCGCAGGGTATCTAGAGGCCTGGTTTACCACCACCAAGATATATCTGTTTCCTGAGCTGGTTTGGTTATCCAAAGGTCCCACAGTGGCCATGCCTATTCTATAGAAAGGCCGCCTAACCACAGGTAGTGGAATTAAGGGGGCCTTCATGGCACCGTCTCACTTGCCAGAAGCTTGACAAGTCAGGCAGGTCTGGACAAATTCCTTAACTTTATGCCAAACTGGGGCCAGTAAAAGTGTGCTGACAACCAATGTGATGTCTTGGTCACTCCCAAATGACCCGCTAAAGGAATCTGGTGAGCCAAATCCAAAAGGAACTTTCTGTGGCATGGTGGAATCACAAATCTTCTGGTGCCCTCACCCTCAGAGTATTTTGGCTCACTGTACAGGAGTCCATCCTCCAAGGACACTTTGAACAGTCCAGGGGCTTTCCCATTAGCCTGCCCCTCTGCCTAGTTCTGCAGGATTGCCAGAGTGGGACACTCTTTCTGGGATTTAAAGAAGTCAGCCTGATCTTGTCCCCCACCTAATGTAAACTCTTCAGGTCTGCATGTACCTGGTCTTCCACTTCAGGTTCCTGTGCTGCGTCGGGCAATGCTAAAGTCACTGAGTCCCCTGCTACCGCAGGAGTAGGTGACTCACCAGTCTGTGGAACTGGACCAGGAGCTACCGGCCATGCTGGTCCCTCACATAAGCCCTTTGGAAGTACTCTAGGTATTAACGCGTGGAGAACCTTCATTCTGGCAGCATCTTTGACCTTCAATCTGTTAGTTGCCGTGACTATCTCCGGGTCAGGAAGACATTTACCCAACAGACATGGGGCAGGGATTGAGTCTTTCACCTCTACACATTGCTGGGTGGTTTCACCCCACCAGCGGAACCCTACTATCACCAAGGAGCACTTATTCTGTCTGTCAAACCCACTGGCGCTACAATTAGGGTCAACAATATACTGTCCTGGATGTACCCACTGCTGAGTGACAGCAGTGATGCTAGCCACAGTGTTTCTGACCGCAGGAGTTGTGTGTCCATTGTTATAAACATGTTCTAAGAATCGAGTATTGTTGAGAACTAGGACCTCTTCTGGAGACCCGGTACCATTCCAACTCATTGTAATGAGTCCACATTCAGCCACTCCTTGGCCTAGTGGGAAGTCCTCCTCTAGGAGGCCCACACTAGTGATGGCCTACTCCATGAGTCCAAAATTCACTATGGCTTGCTTGAGTAATCCATTGCAAGCAGGATCCCCTTTCCTATAGCCCAGCTACTTACACACAAAACAGCCATTACGTTTTGAGAACGCACGTGGCCCACTATTAGCCCTGCCTGTGCTCTGCTTTTCTGAGTGCATAAATGAACTAGAGCTGTGGGATTTCCCTCCATGCCTTTGGGGACCTGACTTAGAAGAGGAGTGCATTGGACCTTTTTCCTTCCCATTCATTGTTACTTTTCTTGTTTGAGGATTTGTCGTGTTGTTTAGGTGTGCTCGCTTGAGCCTTTTTCTGAACTGGAGTACTTACAAACCTGTCGGCAGCCTTTGCAAGCTCTGTAGCGTCTGTAATAGTCTTTTCCACAAGATGCTGATCTCGAAATTCTTAAAGACATGCTCACACGCAATCAAATTGTACATCTCTTTAAATGTGTCAACTTTGTTACCAGACACCCACCTGCTCAGATATCTCCATGACAAGTGTGTGAATGCTTCAAATGTCTGTCCACCTTTCTTTCAGAGCTCTTTGAAGCTCTTGAGATACTGTTATGAGGTTTTACAGAACTTCCTGAGAAGGGCCGCCTTCATGCTCTCATAAACAGGCCTATCCTCAGGAGTAAATTAAAGAATTGAATCCGTCCCCTGGGTCGCCAAGTGGCTCATCAGGGCTGCACCCCACAGTCG
Organism: Ambystoma mexicanum; assembly: GCF_040938575.1. Lineage (NCBI taxonomy): Eukaryota > Metazoa > Chordata > Amphibia > Caudata > Ambystomatidae > Ambystoma > Ambystoma mexicanum. The sequence goes on from NC_090929.1 coordinate 185,968,412, forward strand.
CTCCTCTACCTTCTGTAGCTGAAAAGCAAGCTTGAGCACTTCAAACCAATCAAATATCTCCTTCCCCACTTCATAAGCCTGTACTAAATCTTTGGGGATGTGGCTCCTGTGCTTATCCCGGTCACCTTGGTTTTAGCCATTACTGCTGCCCTTGCAAGAGGTGGAAGGTGGATCTGTTGGCCACTTCCTTCCCTTCGAGTGCCAGCTTGTGCAGCTCTATGATGACCTTGTTCCGCTTTTTTTCTTCCTCCAGTGCTAGTCTCCTCTCCTCCAACAGGAGCTTTCTAGCTGCTACACAGTTTACCACTAGAACAATTACTGGGCCAATTAGAGGCTGTGCCAAGGTCTGGGACCTGCAGGATGCCTCACTAGCCCCTGTCCTCCATGACACTCTGGAGTGTTGAGAAACCACACGTGCCCCCTGAGGGATGGTTGGTGAGAAACAGTACTCATGCTGTTTTTTTGCCATCTTCCACCACCCCTTCTGGAAGGGCATATTCATTTGGGTACACAGGGCTTAACCCATCCCCTGGGGTCTGTTCCCCAGCTGCCCCGCTTCTACCCAAGTTTTGAGGCAGGTCAGCAACTCATGTTGATTAATCCTGGGGCTGTGGGGAAGTCCCCTCTCTTGATATAGGGCGTGCAGGATATCCTTGCTCATGCCTTTCACCGTCTCTTGTCAAGATCCATGATTACTAACAAATAACTAGCAGTGTTCTAAACATTAACTGTGACCGACTTTTATCGTTGGGTGACTAAACTGTGTGCCAAGCTTCAACTAGATCCGACAGTCTGCCACCAATGTGATGAATCAACGTCTGTGATGCCAGTGGTCCAGGGGTGAATATCAGTTTCTAAACCATCAATCAGCCCCATACCTCTAATAAACCACAAAGGATCCAAACAGATTGGAATAACAAGCAAATTATAAACCTCTGAGTCCAATTTTGCAAACATGCATGGAACAGCAGGCTTATCTCCTAAAGGTCGTGGATCGTTGGTTAGTTACAACAATGCAAAAATACAATTATGACCCAATGCACATGGTAAGGCGAGAACCCCCGATGTTTTTGTATTGTTTGGTTCTTAATTGAACTGTATTTTTCCCTTTTAGGTAGGGGCCTTGATCCCGGCCACGGTGTGTGACTGGGTGCCACTTACGTCTCATTCACTCTATACATTAGTGCTTTGATGCCCAGTTAAAAAGGTAAAGCCAAACTAAGAAATTACTAGACTGACTGCACCAAAATTGACTCTTAAGCCACTAATAACACATATCATGTCTGCTTAGCCCGTACATGGATGACCATTGTCATTTATCTCACAATCCCTGCCCCATCCACCCCTCACACCTCCCTTCCCCCTCCCACCCCCTGCCCAAACCCCCAAAATCATCTCCTCGGCCCACAATTACCTCCATGTCCCTCTTTCTTGTCCCAGTGCTTGCGTATGAGTAACCTTGCCTCATAGGTAAGTACCGGGATGAGGAAGAGTGAGACTAGGAGTAATGAAAATTACAGGTAACTAAGCCAGGCATCACCTCCATGTACCACTACCTCATGTACATGTGTATTAAGAAAAGTAGCTCATACACAAGTACTGGGACGAGGAAGAATAGGGTAGAAGTAATGAGAATTACTATTAAGTAAACATGGCATTAAAAACAAGCAGTGGAGCGACACCATTGATCTGACTGGGTATCAGCGCCCCCCATCCCCCATGTAGTTTCGGGCTATGTTGACTGAACCTGCTGACCTACAGAGCCGTAGCTGGACAGAACAGGACACATATATTAAAAGGAACTGTGGTTTTGCCGCTAAAAAAGACCCAGCAATTACTAACGTAAAGCATTTCACTGTTCGCACTTTCATTCAAATGCATACTTTTTTAGGCAACTGAAATTGTGATGTGGGTTTAGTACTTGCATGCCAGGGGAGTGATTGGAAGGGTAGGCAGGGGAAAGGGGACCGCTCATTCAACAGCAGTCCATAAGTGGGTGCTTTCAGACATAAAGGAGAGAGTTAACTGCTTGTAACATTGAAGCTGCAAAAGAATAGTCTCATTAGAATGTGTAAATAAGTTAGATGATCGCACACAAATAAGGTTGCCCCTCCCCCACCACCCGTAGAGTTAGCAACATTTGAAGGGATAGCCCCCCTGAAATGTAGGTTTTGTTGCGCCCCTGAACACAAGCACACACACCATTCACGATGCACACACACGCACTCCTAGCCACCCATACATTTATGTGTTCACCCTTTCACCATACACTCACACATGCACACCCAGGCAGCCGCCCATACATCATGCACTCACTCATTCATGCACATTACTTGATATACATATATATGCACACACTTACATGCACGCGCACACATTTAAAGAAAATGCATGTTCTTACCTTTCATCCGTTGGTCCAGGGAATGAGGCCTTCAGCTCCCTGCAGCAGCCAGGAACGCTTCTTCCCATCATCTGCAGAGGATCTAGCGGCCTCCGTGTCATGGGGTGAAGGGGAGCCCTGCTACTTAAAAAATAAATGATTTCTTTTTGAAGTCACTGAGACTTCAAAAAGAAATTATTTCTGTTAAAGGACCGAACCGTAACGGAAATAATTTCTTTATGAATATAGAGTGACTACAAAAATAAACTGTTAATTTTTTATGTCCTAAGGCCGGAGGCTTCCATGTGATGGGGTCGAGGAAGCCCTCGGAACTTCTAAAAGAAATTGTTTCTTTTTGTAGTCATTCTGCCTTCATAAAGAAATTATTACTGTTAAAGGTAACAGACTTCGAAAAGAAACAATTTCTTTTTTGTGTGTGGAAAAAGTGTTATATTTTTCTTTTTCTTGAGAGGGGCCCCTCCCAGGACATGGAGTTGCCGGCCCCCATTACGCTAGTGTTACAAGTGCCACACGGTATGGTAAAACATGTGCATGGAACTGACGGAGGGCAAGTAACCATCAGTATTGTCAGAGGGGGAATGTTGACAGCTGCAAGTCACCAGTCACTGCTTTGGGGGCTTAAAGGGGCACTGCGGGCAATTGCGGAAGGTTGTCTGCCAGGGGACCATCAACTTGTTTTGGTGACTAAAGGGAGAGAGCTGTGAGGTGAGTAAGAGTGGCACAGGAAGGAGAGGGCCATAGGTGCCGCATTTGCATCCACAAGAATTGTTTATTTCATTTTTTTCATTTGTACTAGTCTGTGTGGATACCCACAAACCTTGTAAGCACAAAGGAGTAGATAGCGATTCCCAAAAAGTTGGCCAGCCTTGTTGTTCAATCCAACAAAGTTCAATTGCTCGTGCCAGTGATTAAAATGCTCAAAATTAACCAAATTATCGAACAGTATGTTGACCACATTGCCCTGGTAGAGCACAGAGATTAATAAAGACATTCTCATCATCTACTAAAATGGCTTTCAGTGCGCAGTCGGACAATGGGGGACCAAAACACTTCTTAGAGCCCAACAGAGTTTGTCGCATTGAGGAATTAAATAAACAATGAGGTTGCTGTTTATGGTGCTAAAGCGCTAGTGATGGCGATAGAAGCCAGTTGGACCTGAGTGGGTGTCAGTGAGGAGATGGCGGGGCAATCTCTATGCTGTCAGGCATTGCTCTGGATCTGGTTCTTGAGTTCTTGAGCCAGTCCTTGCTGTAATGTCACCTCCCTGACATCCTCATTAAAATATTAACTGAAGTTAGGAGTATTCATGTGGAGCAGCAAATAGGGAAGCGGGTGGAAGTCAGTGGTGCTAAACACCTGGCTATGGGACAATGAGGCAATGAGCTGTAAGGTTATTTAGCGTGTTACAACACAGAGTACAGCACTACTGCACAGGATCAATGTGTAGCATTTTTTTTTTTTTATGCAGTACCACTGCATGGGTTTGGTGCATTGCTATGATGCAATTGTTTCAAGCTATGTGTTGCCAGTGTAACATGGACATATAAGTGAGGGCAGGTTATTCAGTCAAAAACGATTTTTACATATAAAATGCAAATCATTTTTTTTTTCACAGTTAAAAGCACACATGTGTACATTCAAAATGCGCACTATTTTTCACCTGAAATGCCTATGTTGCAAGAGACACATTTGAAAATGAATAAACTAATATCATTAACAACTAACCTGATCATAACCCACTAATAATAATGTGTTCTTAAGTGCAACATGAATGGAAAATGACAGGCTCTGAAAGTCATTATTTAAATGCACATTCAGTTTTTTTTTCTTTTTGTTCTGCTGTTCTGTCCACAGTAACTGCAGGAAGCAAAGACCTTGAATAAGCAGGAAATCAGTTTGGTTACAGTTGCAACTGTATAAGCCAAGCCATTGTGTGCAGAGGGTGGTTAGGGCATGATAGAATTTATTGGTTAGGATCCTTTGGTAGGAGGTAACCAGAGTTTTCTTGTAGAATCTCGAGGAAGGAGCTAGGGAGAGACATCTGACACAGCTCGAAGAAGGACTGGGTTGATAGCTGGGGATGCCTGATTCCTAAAGCAGATTCAACTTGGTTGCAGGGACTGGGATTTCCAGTCAACAAGTCCCAGTTTGACTGACAGTAAATGCTTGTCCTTGCTGGGTGAACCCCTCCAGAAGGCGAACAGCCAAAGAAGTTACATGCTGAATAAGCCTGGTAATTATCTCGCTGAGGTGTGGGGGCTGAGTGTGTACGGAAATATTCAGTCAGTGTAGGAAAGGCGATTTCTGTGCTTTACCCACGTGTTTAATGTTGCAAATTGAATTCTTGTTCCCTGCCACTCTCTTTTCAGTGTATCACAAATAATGCTGTTACTGTGCTATTTCATTTATTTCTGTAAAGAGTGAGATCGTGTTTAAATGCAACTTTTATAATACACAAAAATATCTGAAAGCAGACGGGTGGTGTGTTTTATATTTACCAATACAGTGCTGATGATGTGGGGAGATGTTTAGACAGTGCAATTGCCATTTTTAGGGGAGCTAAAAATAAGATTTGGCTGCAGCTGTGTGCATGTCATTCAGTATGAGCAATTATAAATAACTGTGTGTGTTGTAGTCTGCCGGAGGTCTATGAGTCGGCAGAAAGGGAGGCCCGAGACATAGTTCACTATTGTATATAGGTTAGTGAAAAATACCACATGTAGCTCATTGTTGTAGATAATTCAGTGAGAATTGCCCATGGTGGCACACTAAAAATGAAAATGTGGTATTTCTGAAATGTAGGCCTGAGGTCTCTCTAGTGATCACAAGAACAAACTAAACAAAAACAAGGGGTTCTGGATATTGGGGCCACAAATAAACCAAAGGAATTATGCTCACCACCATACCAACCAACCTTGCATACCAACCGCGCATACCATCTAAATAGGTCTGTGTGCTGAAATAATGCATATCCACTGTGTTATTGTTGTACATGGCCCAATCTGAATGTAGGGAGTGATCGTTACTAAATTATTATTTTTGGTGGTAAGAAAATACCGCCAGGCCCCAAATCTACACAAAATACCCAACAGAGCAAGTGGAACCTGCGTGGGAGTGGACAAGGAGAAGGTAGCAGCCCGTCTGAGTGCTATGCTTCATTTCATAAGGCCTGGAACAGTACCTGTTCCACTCCTCACTCAATATCCTTCTCCTGATGCTCCTCAACAAACTCAAACTCAAAGGTTGGACCAGGCATCCCTTGCTTCCTACCAGAATGCCCCAAGTGTCATGAGCCTGTTCACTCTCTGAATGAGATGATGCAAAAACAACTTGGTGAAGATCCACCACATACCGAGTCGGGTTTGGGGCGGCAACTGCACGGCTTTGGTCCACTAAGTAGTTCTAATTCTTCTGTCAGTTCTGGCCCATATATGTGTGTCTCTGTCACTCTTCCAATCTCTCTCTCTCTCTCTTTCTCTCTCTAAACCTCTCTCTCTCTCTTATATAGAGAGAGAGTGTGAAAAAGAGAGAGATAAAGGGAGATATTGAGAGAAACAGATCAAGAGAGAGATAGAGAGAGATATAGAAAGAGAGAAATACATACAGAGAGAGAGTGGGAGAACAGAAGAGAGCGAAAGGCATATATGGAGAGGGAAAGTGACTGAGAGAGGCATTGAGGGAAGTACTGAGTGTGAGAGGGAGAGACTTATAAAGAGAGACATAGTGTGTAGGAGAGAGAGAGAGACTGAGAGATAGAGAGAGGTTTAGAGAGAGTGACACAGGGAGACTTAGAGAGACAGAGAGAGTGGGAGAGATAGAAACACATGCTTACAGTGATAGAGAGAGGAAGGCAAAGAACGACACAGAGACAACGAGAGAGAGCTATAGAGAGAACCACAGGGAGAGACACTTGAGAATGTATGTGATGGAGAGACTTAGAGCAAGGGAAAGGCATACTGAGAGTGAGAGAGAACGAGAGTGACTGTGGGAGAGAGAAGGCATAGAATGAGAGAGAGAGACCAAGAGAGGGGCATGAGAGAAAGAGAAAAAGAGAGGCACAGATAGAGAAAGGCATAGTCAGAGAAAGAGAGAGATATATAGAGAAAAACAAAGAGAGAGAGAGATAGAGTAAGAAAGACATGCTGTAGAGATGAATGGATGTGTGCAATTCCTCTAACTGGGTGGTAATCTCAAGGTTGTCCTTTTTCAGATGAGAAATTATTAATTCATGGGGGCTTCTGTTAAGAGAGAGTCAGAGATTTACTATTAAGGTGTGCTAACTTACTGGACCATACCATAATGATTGTAGAACGTACTGTAATGTGCAAAGCCTCCTTGCTAGACGGTGCTCTCAATGCCCTCTTTCTGCAGACAGGTAACTTGTGGGAAACCTCTGTTAAGAAAAATCATATTATATTAAAATTATATTATTACAATGGCTCAAAGCAGAACATATTGCTTTAAGGTACAGAAGAGAGGAGGAGCAGAGAGAGAAGTACCGAGAGAGAAATAGAGAGGGAGAGGGGGAGAGAGAGAGAGAGGGAGAGAGAGAGAGAGAGAGAAATAGAGAGAGGGAACACACTGTAACATAACATAACCTAACATGAAATACCACAACATAAAATCATTTGATGAATCCTGTGGAGTCGTCACCAGACCCCAGCCTAAAGTCTCCTCCAATGTGGCCAGGGGAAGGCAGCTGCTACCTGATCCTAACCCTATGGGCGGTATCAGGGGGGAGGATCACATGGGAGGAGACAGCTATCAAGGGGAAGTGGTGACTCTGCAATGAGGATTCAAAGTGCAGTCTGTAGAAAGGTGCAGTCTAGTTGTTATAGACCTAGGTACCTGAGCCGGACATTTAAATCCCAAAATGAGGCCCAGATGGAGTGCGAGCAGGAAGAAGATGAAGGCTATGTTGAAGGCCATGCAGGAGGCATAGCTGCTGAAACAGAAGTCATCTGTGGTGCAGGAGCAGCTACGTAAAGAATGACATCAGTGGAAGCCGTCACGAAGGGTGAAGGAGAGCGGAAGTGCAGAGTACACGCAGCAGGAAGCGGCGTGTCAAGAAGAGGGCCAGCTGAGGACAAGATGTGCTCCCAGCTCAGCATAAGGCATGTCCATGAGAGAGAAGACACGGAAGATCAACAGAGCTGTCAGAGCTACCAACGCACAACTCACCAAAGGTACAGAAAAGCAGGAAAGAAGGCAGATGGGAGACCGAAGACCCACAGCGAAACCTGACCACGCGATGGAGCTGCAGAAGAAATCCGGTGAGTTGGCTAGCTGTCAATGGTGACTCCGGGGTGCTCTGTATAAAAAGTAATTGAATTTTAATGATTTTAAATACTCAATAGTTAATGAAAGAAAGCTGAAATCACACAATTGGGAATACCGAACAGTTAATGAGAGAAAGCAGTAACTACAGAATTTTGAATACCGAACAATTAAGGAAGAAGAGCAGAGGTGGCACGGACGTGAGTTCCCTTTTAGGGGACTACAATTGGGGAAAGCTTACAAACAGCATTGACAACAGCCAAAAGGCTGAGAGAAAACTACAATAAACCAACAAAGGCATAAATCCCCTTTTAGGAGACACACATTTGGGAAAGCTTATATCCCACATTGCCAACAGTCAAATGACTGTGAAAGCACACAGAAGCCACAAGGGTACAACTCTCCCTTTCTGAGATATCACCTGGGGAAACTTGTAACCCAAATTGCCAACAGTCAAAAGGTTGTCAAGAAGCATTTGAGAGACACTATGAGAATGATTCATTTATATTGAGTTATCAGTTTTGGGGAAAACTGGAACACATGATACCAAAAGTCAAGAGATCCTAAGAAAAGGCAGTTATTGAAAGTAGGTGAAGGAGTTTTCTTCCTGGCAGGCGTGTATACCAGGAAAGGGAATATAGTAATTAGTCCTGGCAGGCGAGTATACCAGGAAACAAGAACATGATTTGATGTAATATATCTGTGGTAAAAAGGTGTGGTGGAAAGTCCTTTGTTGAAAACAAAGAACCATTAACTTTATCATTTGTTTGACGAACTGTGATAGTGACAAAAGTAGTTTATTTAAAGAAGGGGTGCCAAGAGAAGTTGTATAATTCTGTTGTGTATATAAGTGTGAGGTTCAGATACTTATTGGACAATAGGTCATTTTTCTTTAGTTTTAATTTGCTATGGAGTGACCTCCTTATTAGGATAGGGAAATATAGGTGTTTATCCAACTCTTTTTCCTTTAATAAATGGCAAACCTTAGGAAAACGTTACCTTTGTGTCTGCCTCACATTTCTGACATCTCACAATTATGCATGCATAATGTACTCTACCATGCCCCCTATCTAGATTGTGCTTTCAAGATCATCCTTCTACAGTTCTGAGACAGGTACCCCTGTTGGTGGGGGTGTGGGGGGGAATTCTGTTGAGAACAATCATATTATAATATAATATATTAGCACATCAACCAACAGAAAAATACCGTGCAGTGCGTTACAGAAGAAAGAGCAAGATTGAGAGAGACAGAGAGAGATATCTGCCGTACACATTGCAGTAACATACTATGAAACAGCATTGCATAATGAATGTAGACTGTTTACAGAACACATTGGAATACGTCCAAGTAGAAAGGAAGAGAGGTTAACAGCTAGAAAATACTTACTGAATGAAATGGCAAGCACCTTTTTCTGTGCCCCCTCAACAGGCGCAGTATTTGTAGGTGGCTTTTCAGGGCTCTTTTGTGTCATGTCCCATTGTCACTTCAGGGCTGGGAGTGGCCTTCCAAGCTCTGCGTGATCAAACTTGAGGTCCATGACAGAGTGCATATCTTGTCCATGTTTCTATGATCAGCAAATAGTTCAGTACCAAAAGCAACAGAGGTTTATCATAATATTGGTTGGGCTTTTGCATTTGCTTTTTCAGGCTATTGGCTGGGATTGACAATGACATTGTTCTGGTCACAGATACAATCATGGGGTATCCTTTGACACCCCGCAGTCAGGCAATGCCGATTTCATATGCAAACGTGTTGTAGGGCTGACGTGATGAATGCATGTATAGGAATGCATGGTCATCTGTCTTCTGAATCTGCTGTACTGGACGGATCTATGTGATTATTGCGACAGCCGAAAATGCAGACTTTTTATTCAACCCCTTTACACCACATATATATGCGGGTGAAGACCCCCTGCATACTCCCTCCTCCATATTAATATTATATTCTATACCACCCCACATATATATGTAGTGTAAGGGGGGGTCCAAAAAAAGTCTGCATTTTCGGCCGTCGTAATTGTGAGGGCGACATTTTGGTACAATTGGATTACTTATTTTTCTTTGGTTTGGAAGGGACTCATGTGTCCATGCCCCAGTGCATGCCGACCACTCTGGCTGCCTGTTTTGCATTGTAAGGGAGGCATTGTACTGCAGTCTTGTCACCCAATTAAGGAGAGGTGCACACTCACATTTCTAATGTCTCTTTGATAATATGGACCTGCAGCTGGCATGGTACACAGGTTGGTTCTCCCCACAATCTTCAACAATCATTACTATATACAGAAACAAGAGTTTCGTTTTGTAACTTTCCAGACCACAACAGATTTGCCTTGCTTAAAAAAATCACTGTGTTTTTTGGTCTTCTCTGTTTTCTGTTCCTGCTTTTAAGTAGTTCCCAAGACTTAACTGTACAATAATGTGGCTAAGTTTACAAAATGTTTAAACCTTTGTAAAACAGGTTGTGGTTCTGCAGCCCTTACCCATGTTTAGTAATGCAAACCTGTGTACAAAAATGTGTATTTTGCATATCTCAGGTCAGGAATCCCAAAATATAGTCCTTGGGACTGAGACCAGGAATATAAACTGTCTACCTGATATCAATATGGTACTGTATATTAAAACACAGAGGAGTCTTAAGTGTTCAGGGTCTCCAACCTGTGACTTTCCCGATGTTTTGGACCACAACTCCTGTGACGCCCTACCCGTAACAATGCAGGATACTGGTGATGGGAACTGTATTCCAAAACATCTGGATACAGCAAAAGATTGCAGATCCCTGAGTGTGACAAAGTTTGTTCGATTTTGAATCACACAAAAGGGTAAAAAAGAACCTAAGTTTGTGTTGTTTTTGATGATTTCCAGTGTGCTGCACCCCAAGACACCTTTATGGAAGAACCAAAGGGTCAAAGGTCAAGGCCCCTACCTTGGGAGGGACCCATATATGACTTCCTCATGCACATAAATGAGTGCTAATAATTTATAAAACATAGATAGTGCATGTGGTGGTATTGTACAGTGCACTGCTGTCGGTCTGAGCATGATGGCTGATTGTCCTTAACAAGTACATTCCAATTCGTATTGCCTGGACTTCAGAGCAATCAATGCTCATGCTGCATAGAATATTGATAGAGAATTCTCTAAATTAGATGTTTGCATGAATAAGGTGTTTAAGAGAACTGTAATGATGAGATACATTGTGAGATTGCCACGAACAGTAACAATATTTTCTTATTCATCAAAAAAGGGACATAATAATGGATCTATACATAAAGACATTGATTGTATTGCATAGTATTTATATATATGAACTTGCCCTAACCTACGTGTTTCACTCTAGCCACACTTCTTTAGAGTTAATAATGGAGAAATCATCAAATGAATTTCTATTACATGTGAAAAATCGTTCCATAAATAAGATAGTTGTCAAATTAAACAAACAAGAAAATGCAAGGAAAAGACAATTAGTTTCATGTGGAAATAAAATAAAAATGATCAACAAATCAATTTCAAATTAGTCAAAGGAAGGATTTTAGTAGACACATGTTATTCGTATCGATATTAATTGGCTCAAGGTAGAATTTTGAACATAATTGATTTGGAAAATAAATGAATTAATTCACCCAAAAATATTAGTTTTAATTACAAGGTAATTATTTAAGAATCCTGTTCTGCAATTCTCATTACACACAGTTTAGTTCCTTAAAGCAAATGTGACAGTGTGTCACAGGAAGTAGAAATCATACCATCACATTCATTGTTAAATGGCACAAGAATTATGACCCCAATGTTAGAGAATTATATAAGTCTTTTCTTTAAACCTACCTGGCTGACATTAAAACCGCCAAAGCCAGCTTTTTTTCTCGTTATATTGAAACAGCAATGTGTCAACCGAAAACTCTCTTTTCTATTGTGAAGTCACTGGCATCCTCTGAAACCCTCACTTCAAGGGTCAAACCATCCCAAAAGCTGTCTGATGATCTTTCTCTTTTTTTATTAATAAATTTGAAGTCATCCGCACCAATATATCTAAATCTTTGGCCATATCAATTCCTAATGTTCTTAAGCTGCCCCCTGTCTCTTTCACTGAACCCTTTACAAATTGGTCGTCCTTCCCCCTCTTCACCGAGGCGGAAGTTTTAGCGGCTATACAAAGAATTAAATCATCCTCCTCTGAGGATGCTATTCCTATTGCAGCCATGAGAAGGTCGCCCCTGATCTCCTGGTTGAACTCACGTCGGCAATAAACAACTCCTGCAATCTGGACTTGTCCCCCCAGAGTTGAAATCTGCGAGGATTGTCCCCCTTCTTAAAAAGCCCTCACCTGACCCTACGGTCCCTTGCTAATTTTCACCCGATTTTGCTGCTCCCTTTTCTTTCTAAGCTATTGGAGTCATTAATCACCCCCTACTATCTTCCTATTTGGAATCTTCAAATGTTTTTAATCCCGCACAGGCAGGGTGAGGCACTGAAGGCGTACTTGTATCCGTGCAGGATGATATATCTAGGCTGGCTGACGCAGGCGGGGTTGGAGCACTGATTCTGTTGGATCTTTCAGCCGCGTTTGACACGGTCGACCCCCCATTCTGCTGTCACACCTAGAACAGATCGGAATATCTGCCTATGTTCTTGCTAGGTTTACTTCTTTTCTTTCAGAACGCACTCAGACTCTTGCCATGCCTCCATTCCTTTCTTCGCCTTGTCTTCTCACCTGCAGTGTCCCGCAAGGCTCATCACTGTCCCCGATCTTGTTTAATATTTAAAACTGGGCACTGATATGCCTCACCCGCGCCTACGGCTTCAATTGCTATTCGTACGCCGTGCCTTCGTGACTGTCTAGGGCCGTCGGCGATTGGATGGACCAGAACTGGCTCAAGCTCAATGGTGACAAGACCGAGGTGCTGGTGGTGGGCTGCTCGCCAGATCCCTCACTGTGGACTCCTGCCTTTTGGCCCTCTTCCCTGGGCCCCGTCCCCAGCCCAGTGAGTAAAGTGTAAAACCTGGGCGTTATCCTTTCTGCCTCCCTCTCCATGTCAGATCAAGTGACGGCTGTGTGCCAAGCAGGACATCACCAACTCAGAGGTTTGAAGAAGGTTTTACCTCTGATACCCGTGTCTATGCACCCTCCGGTAGTCGCATCATTAGTACTTTCTTGCTTAGATTACTGCAATTCGCTGTATCTGTCGCAGCCAATTGGCTTGATACAGCGGCTACAGCGCATACAGAATCTGGCAGCTAGGCTGGCGACGGGCACCCCGTATGGAGCCCATATTACCCCGGTACTGCGCTCGCTTCATTGGTTGCCAGTCTGCCAACGTGTCCGCTTCAAGGCCCTGTGCATAGTCCATCGGGCCATCCACGGTCAAGGGGCTGAGTTTCTGCAGGACAAATTTTCCTGTTATCTTCCCGAGTGGGATTTACGCTCTTCCACTGCAGATCTTCTTGTTGTCCCAATATATCATCGTGCCAGGGTCGGAGGCAGGGCCTTTTCCATATCTGCGGCCAACCTTTGGAATGGTCTCCCCTACACAATGAGAAAAACTCCCAATCATCTCGCTTTTACAAGAGCGCTTAAGACCACTCTCTTCTAGCACTTACTCTATGTGCCTCTGTTAATCGGTCAGTTAGTCCTCTCTCTGCAGCGTCAGGATGCCTTCGGGTGACCGTGCGCTTTATAAGTGCAGATAACATAACATAACATTGTTGATCTTTATTTGTCTAGAAATAGGAGTAAATAAAGAGGGACCATTAATCCACTCAAAGATTAACAATCAATTGCATCAGGATAAATGAAATGTACACTCACCCAATAAGTACTTTGAGTTAAGATGTTCCAAATTAAATATGTTACAAAATGACTTTATTGGCAGACCTTTGAAGTTGTTTTTGCCTATGCAAACATATGCAATTGTATTGTAAAGATGAAGGAATTGCACAGCCTTTTTTACATGTCTGATATTATTTAAAAATTGGAAAACCTTACTTTCTAAGTTCAGAACAATATTGTACTGGTTAGTTTTAGTTAAAGCATGTGTAAGCTCATTTTTAGATGTGCTGGAGCACATGTTGGTATTCAATTTACTGTGGCATGTTGGGACCTTATTGATAATGCCAAAACCCTACATAGCATGCTCTTTCCTATCATGTTGACTGGGGGTGATGTTCTGTAATGATCTATCCACCTGATAAAGGATCCACCTCAAAAACCCATTTTATGGTCACGACAAAGAGAAGCCCACCCACGAAAACACCTGACAAGCTTGGCAGAACCTTCTACACATTCCACTCTGCAAACTCACATGCACACAAAAGCAAACATTCAGTCAGTGGGTATCAGGCGCATGAAACAATCTACCACTTCACATCTACACCACACACTCCATCATCACTTTCTGAAAAAGTATCAAAACATACCTATTTACCCAGGCCTAATCCAGCCTCAACATCTCCCCTATCTTCACCTGTCCAGTCTTACCTTCATATACTATGCTGAAAGAATTGTGTAACTTCTTTTTCACCTCCCATCGTTTGCATTTTTGAGCCTTGTAAGGGACTTAAAGACCCTCTGGGAAGGGCTAGAGCTATAGAAGAAAGCACTACCTTGTGATGGATAATTTGTTAACAGCTCTATCGTTTTGCTTGCTGCCAATACATTCTAATGCAGATTCTTTGGTGTTATTGTGTTTGTGGGAAAACTAACAATAATTTATTGAACACTGTATGACTAACATCCTATTGGTGTGTTGAAGAATTTAACATTGTTGTTTGTATTTGATCAAAAATGTAGCGTAAAAAACGAGTGGGTTATAGATGTATTCATTACGTAATACATTTGTTTTCGGTTAATCCATACAAAGTAGTGTTTTGCACAATTGATTCTGTCGACCTTCGGTACATCATCTATTTCATGTATTGCAATTTGGCCACTTTTATCTGAGGATGGTAATAGGTAGAACTGTAGTTCACAAAAAAGTCTAGTTCGTAGTCAATATTGATTTATCTTGCTGCGGAGTGTGTTAAAAAATGTAAATAGTCTCTTTCTTAGAAACAGTTCACAATCATATCTATGTTAATTTCTGATGGTTTTCTTAATCTCCAAAAAGCTTAAAGCATGAATCTTGCTTCCTGGACAATGTTTGATACAATGTGATGCCAAGGGGTATCTTTCATCTTGTCCTCTTTTAGTTTTTAAATGATCATTGATACAACTTATAAGTACTCACTTCATACTTCCAATATAGATTGAAGAACATGCACAAATGACAACATATACTGAAAAGGTACTTCTGCAATTGCTAAACTCTTTGATGGGTGCATTCCAATCAGATCAATTAATTATGTTTTGCATTCTGTATTCACGGTGGTTCACACCGTTTGTGGTTTCTCTATAGCACAACTGATGTAGCATGTTTACCTTTATTTGGGGAATAAATTCATCACATGCAAAAACCAGAGTTGAATTGCACATTGATTATTGTGGGTGCCACAATAGTTCACAAGATTGCTTAGTGTATTAAGCGCTCACTGAAGTAATCTGTTTTCAAAGGCTAGATTACATTACCAAATTCAGGGAAGGCTGACTTCGCATTAACATTCTCTGACATTAACATAAGTGAGTTATGTATATATGTATACTTTGGAGACGGTAACACATACTGTGGTAAAAAACAACTTGCCTGCACCAGATAGAGCTTGCTATAATAGCTAACTATAGCAGCAGTATGATGGAAGTCTTGGGCTTGGTTCCTCCAAATGAGGGTTGCAAAAACTGCAACGCTGCCTCCAAAAAGAGCTTCAAGTATCATTTGGGAGCAGTGATCATTTTGCTGATTCAAGACTGTGAAACCAAAGTGCTGATGACCATATCAAGGATTTGCCACCAGATGATACCGTGATCCTGTACAGTATTGTGCTATATTCATTAAAAAGTTTTGCCCTCTCACATGCTCAAATTCTGGTGGCTTATTCAAACCCATTGCCTGTTTTATTCGTATTCTGTAAACCCTTGGAGTTGAAGGGATCCTAGAAAGAAGGAAGCCAACTAAACATCGCAGGTGATCTTATTTTCTTGTCTCTTTATTTGAGACAACAAATCTTTGCCCAATTTCGGATTGGTCTTCTGTGCATTGTTACTATCAATTCACAATTCTGTGCATTGGGTGTTGTGGTGACCTGGAATGAGGAGTCTGACCAGGACTCATGGTTTTTGGTTATACACTTTTATTGTACATTTTAAAATCCTATTTTTCCCAATCTCTAGAGGCGGTTTTCCCTACCTCAACCAAGCTAACACTCGGGTCTGTCAGGAAATCTGTGATGTCCAAAGGAAATTTCACCATCCTGGTTCAAATTTCTACACTATCCCTACCACTGAAACACAAAAGACCAAAACAACAAAACACATACACCAGGAGAATGCCTCCCTTCTATGGGGTCAAAATGTCTATGGCTAGGAGAATTCCCCCCTTCTCCTAGCTTGTGAGTTTGACTTTGACCTGAAAGCCTCTTCTTCTAATTCAGGTTTCTCTCGCCTTGTTTGCTCCTCTTAGAGCCCCTTCTTGAAGGGGTTTAAGGATTTAATCCATTTTTGTTGAAAAGAGCGGGGAGGGGAAAGAGGAGCTGACTCTTGGGGTGATCCGGTATTGACACAATAACAGTCAAAGAGGAAGATTGACAAAAGACCAACTCCTAAATGTGAGTTTTCCTCCACGGTTCTGAAATTCTCTGTGGGGCACTGGACCTTTGGCCATTGTGGTCCTTTGCCACATGGGGAAGGATGTCCTGATGCTCTCTGAGACATCTTCCAAAGGATGCTGGCTTCTGCCTACTCCCATTTCCCCAAATAACGAAACTGAGGAAAAGGAGTTCTTCTCCCAACCCAGAAGAATGACGCCCTTCTCCTGGGTAAAAGTCTCTCAAGTTTAGGTTTCGCAATGCTGCTCAGAAATATCACTGGACTAGGAGAATTGAATTTCTCACTTCCCCTAGTTGATAAGAGCTTTCAGCAGACTTTTCTTGACTTGAACACTGTGTTTAATTTGCCCCGCCGGGTCGAGGAAGAGACTCCCCGAGTTCGCCTTGACTCTTCAATGTTTTCTTGAGTTAATTCTATTTTAGAATCTTCATACATTTTTTAAGTTCTCTCAATGGATTTAGTGTTGTCCTTACTTGAACACTGTCCTTCAACTTTATCATGTAATACCTAATTGCTGCAGCTGTGATAATATGCACTTCAGTGTTATGCCATTGCACTGTAGTGTTATGACAATATGCACTTTAAAAAAAATATATTAATACTGTGTGTTTTAGTTTACAGAAAAACTTTTCACACCATAAAAGGAAGTATCATACCAGATGAAAATATATCATAAAGCAAATACATTCAACTAGACAAAAATCAAAACAAAACTTCCAACATATCAATTTAAAATCAATCCTGATATAAATCACTACGCAACACTCTTGGCGACTGTTCAACTTAACAGAAACATTTCATAACAGGGATAGCGTCTTCAGCTCAATCCGTATAAATCATATGCAAAGTGTCATATTAGTGTACACGCTTCTTTGTCAACTCAAAGCCCACTCTTTGATTGATTGTATGATGTGACAGATATGCATTTTAATCATCTACAGTACAGTTCATTTTTTGCATTAGTTCTTTTTCGATTTTGAGGAGTAGCCGACCCAAGGCACACATAAATGAGCTGTGAGGATTATTCATACATTTAACCCATAACATTTCCTGTGAATTCTCTGTGTTCATCACATGTTTGTCCCCCAAAAAGCAATTCTGTCATTCTCAAAATAATTGCAATAAATTACCAAATGCTTGATGGATTCTTTTTGTAAAGTTATATTGTAAAAGCTTCATCCCTCTGACTTAAAGGAAAGCCACCGACTAATACATTCTTTGCAATGCAGCTGATTCATGCGAAATCGCATTTATATATCATGTATTCTTGTATCGGGGAAACATTCAACATTCATCAATCTTGTTAAGCTTTTTGTGCGTATGTAATGCAAATTCCTGGTATGACAAATAAGAGCCAATTTCTTTCTGAGAATCAACCCAATCCATTTGATATAACTTTTTTTTTGGAATACCCCACACGTGTAATCAGATCTTCTGTCGTGATGTTAATACGTTGTAACACATAATCCATTCTTTTTTTTTAAAGATTGACTGACTGTGGATTCTGGGTGACCAGCATCCTTGCAAATTCCACATAGATGAAGTTTCGGGGGGGATCCAACATTTTGGCATATGCATTTAGTTGACGCAATAAGAATCGAGCTGACAAGCTCGAAAGACCAAGTTCTATACGAATGCAAGTATTTGGCACAGAGTTAGCCAACCCCAAAATTTGCTTCCATAGGTGTGCTTAAAGAGAGTTTAGAATATGGTCAATGTCATGAAGATATAATTCTAGATTGTACAGAAGTACTGCTTCGATCTTTAGTAAGTAAAACTGAATCGGAGGGCTTAAGGAGAATTTTCAATATTTTTGGTAGACTATCCTCAATTGGGAAGTCAAGGGTCTCATTTTTGCTACTAAGGAATTGTGCCAGTGTTTTTTGGAGAAGTCATTTGTGACATCAAAGCCCAGATATTTAAACGCAGATATTCTTTCCAACATGATATTGTTAATTGTCCAGGAGAAGCGTGGAGTTTTTTTCCTCCTGACAAAATTAATATCTTTGACTTTTACTGCATTGGGACGTAAATTGTGATCAAAAGCAAACGACGAAAAGGCCTGTAGTTTGTTTGGGAATCACATGGGTGTTTTATCAAATAAAAGAATATTAACGGCGTAAGCAAGCCAATGTATTTTCAAGTGGCCAAGCTTCTCAGGAAAACATAGTATTTGATTCTACATAGATTCAATGTCGGCCAGATACAAGTTGAACAGGGTAGAAGCAAGGTTACACCATTGCTTCACCCCTGTACAAGTAAGAATATTATCTGTTACATCATCTTGGTTGTTGATACCACTTCTGAAATATGTATCCGTGTGCAATAGTATCAATAGCTGAATTATAGTCTCAGGGAATCTCATCCTTCGCAGTTTGGATCACAGTACATTTCGAATTACGCAGTCAAATACAGAGCATAGATCTAGAGAGGCCAAATAGATAGTGCCCACCGCATTTTTCTTGCAAGAGTATAGTAAATTTGATAGCACAATGGCATTAATTGATGTACCCATTTGTTAGCGAAAACCTGTTTGGTTCTGTGAAAGAATGTCATGGCTTTTTATTTGTTGCTCCATTTCTTGAAGTAAAAGTAGGGAGAAAACTTTGTAGGATGTGTCCATTCGGGCTATGGGCCTGTAATTGCTAGGTTCTGCAGAATTGTCTTTTTTATAGATCGGAACAATAAGAGATATGTTCCAAGAATTAGGGGTGGTGCCCGTACTGAAGATGTTTTCTAATTTTAGGAGCAAAATCCGGGCCCAAAATGGTGCATCCATTTTAAAGGCACAAGCCGGGATGCCATCTGGACCTGATGCCATAGAGAAGTGAAGTTTGCCTATGGCCAGATAATGTCGTCAATGGACCAAGTGAGACATGGGAAGTCATTTAGTTTCTTTATGCTAGATCGTTGACATTGAAAATGGGTTGGGAGTTTAAAAGTTTCAGAAATAAACACAGACTATGCATGTGCAGAGATACTATTGGACAGATTCCTGTCAGTCATTCCAGGACCAGGATTTTTAAACATCTTCCAAATGGATTTTGTGTTATGTTTACATAGATATTTAACTATTTTTTGATTGTCATGAAGACAAAAAAGCATAGTCTTGGAAAGAATATTGCACCATCGGATCATATAAAATTGTCATGCCCAAACTGTCCACAAGTTTCACAAGTTTCTGACATAGAAATTTGTTCCAACGATATGTGCTCAGGAGATGCTCCATTTCAACCAAAGCCAATTCTGGAACAGTTTGGAGCTGAACCCATGTCAGTTCTAAATTAATTGATATAAGACAATGATCGCTATTTCCCATATCAATCAACATAATTGGAGAGCAGAATTTCAACAATTTAAAAGAGATGAAAAAATAATCAATTGTTGAAAATGAGTGTGCCCTATGCCAAGTGTATTGTAGAGTGGTTGGGTTAAACCTAACGACATTCATGTTCCACGCATGAAAATATTCATTCCTGCATTTTCCACGCGCTAATGGTCTTTGGTCATTGTGAGAGCCCTTGTGGTCATCACAATCACTCATCTCACCTTTACAATTGGCATTAAAATCACCTCTAACAATGATGCCCTCATAGTTGTTACATATAATAGCATTTTCAAATATTGAATCTAAAATAACCACAGCTGCAGCAAGGTTATGCTTATGAGGGTTAAAATATATGGTGACCAACATCAGTTTCTCTTTACCCGCCTCAGTCATTTCCATGTCAATGGCAAGAATATTAGTAGAGCAGTAGAGAACCAACGTACACGCATTAATACTGTTGTTCACTAGCATTGCTAGACGCCCTAAATGCACTTTAGTGTTATGCCTGACAGCATTCCGCACCCTGCATTATTTTAAAACATCCATCAATGCAGCTAAATTTAATGCACTTTTATGTGTTGATATAGCTGTAGGGCTTAGCGTGTGCACTACTCAATTTATTATGTAATACCTAATTACTGCTGCTATGACAATATGCACTTTAGCACTTTAATGCAAAAAAGTTGAACACGGTTTGGACCATGAACTACACACTTTGTCCCAGAATATCAAGAATTGCTGCTTAGGTATTTTGCAATGATGCTGTCATTTTGTTAGCACAAGGCACCTGGCACTTTACCATGGTATCTACAACCCTATAGCTCCCCACACTGAGCAAATATAGCCATATGGCGTGCGCACAAGTATCATCTACTTTCATGTGTGGCATACTGCTCATTGCGGCGAGAGCTCCATGCATCACACGCATGCCACCAGTACAGCCATATAATACACGCAAGCACTATGTACCTTATAAAGGATTGGGTATTATTGTAGTAGAGGCAATTTTCATTCTTGCATCCACTTGGATTTCATTATATCTGTGTCATAAAACGTACTAATACATTTTTTGACAAACACTGGAATGCCAAAATGAAATAATGCAGTGTTACTTGACAGTTATTGGAGTCTTAATATATGTTTCAATACCTGCCTCCATTAACCATAGCCATACAGCTAGCCCATAAAGCATATAGATCGAGAGCAACACATGAAAATATGTTACCATTCAATGGGAATACGTTCCATCATGGCGCACAGCATTATTATGCCCAAACATCCATGGCACGTACTAGACATTAGAAATGGAAAAAGGACTCTGCAATGCATGTAAATAGACCGACATACATACTGATCAACCCAATCTGACGAAACCTGCAAGGGTGAAGCACGTAGTTGTTTTTTCCGTCCATCCTTGTCCACCAATGTTTAATAAAGGACTTTAATCGAATCTTACAGGAATTGATGGTTATTACAGAACCAAATGGAGGAATTCCACCACCTTTGGACTGCTTGCAGTCTTGTTTCTCATTTTTCAACGCGGCCGGCAGTGTCCTGCGGCAGGCACCTATGTCAGGCCAACTCGACCCAGGATATTTTCTTCAGCAGAGCGCGTCACATCAAAGCCGGAAAACCACAGTTTTACCATATATATATATATATCTATGGAGGGGCACCTGCTCTTTAAAAAATTACTATTGTCTTGGCATCTCCCAACCCCCAACTTCATATCCCCAAACCATCCGTGACTACTGATGGTACAATAGCTCGGAGCAGCTGCCAAACATTAATTAGTCTGTTGATTGGAAACCATAGGCAACAGCAATGTATTTGAGAAGGGGTAGAGCAATCATAGAAATGTTAACAATCACTTTCTTAGGGCACCAAAGTCAAGGTGCTGGTCTGATAGCAGATGGTTCCCAGCCCACAATCCTTGACTAATTAGGAACCCATTAATGGAACCTTGCTAAATTCGGTACACAGGGAGATAATTAAAGTCAGGTGTGAATGTGCCTCTTAGCTGTATGAGCAGACAGAAACAGGGAGCTGAGATAATTCAAGTGTACAATAGAGTGTGTGGGTGGCATGAGAAGGAATAAAGAGACAAAAACTGTGTAATATCTCCTCAGCAGTAGTATTATTAAGTAGGAGATTTTAGCCCTATGCTGATTGGACCTTTGGTCTCTTGCAAGTTGTTTACACCTTGCACCGTTTCACATTTATTTAGGTGTTTATTTAATACATTTATGATCAGCGCACAAAGCCCACAGGCATCTAGGCGCTAGTTACAAAAGGTTTGGTTTCCCGAAGGTGTTGTAGGATGGTTCTATTAGCAGGTGGGTGGGGAGCTCATTCCAAAGGGTGGGCACCCGAGTGAGGAAGCTTGCACCCCCCGCACTTGACCAGCGAGGCCTAGCATACAACTCCCTTACAGCGGGAAGGCTTAAGGCCGTCTATGATGGTTCCGAGGGTGGTGGTGCTAATCAGCTCGAAGTGAAAGGCGGGGATATCTGTGAGGCCATGGGAAGGTGTGGGGGTATATGCTAAGCGTGGTAGGCCACTCTGTTCGCTTATGATTTTTGCTTGTATTTGCACTATTTTGCCTGTGAGGGTGTCTTGGATATTGTTACACCAGGCATTGTATTTAGTGGGATTGGGGACTCTAGTTCCTTAAGGATGCAGAATAATTTGCGGGAGCTAGAGGCAGCTTTAGCAATTCTCTCGTTGTAGGTAGTGCTTATATTGGCGGGAGGTGTTGGAAAGGAAGGCTTTGTTAGCATGGCATGGGTCTTTGCACCAAGTAGCTTCGGCTGCTCTCTTGGACGCTCTAATGGCCCAAAGGCAGGGGGTGAACCACAAGTTGAGATGTGCTGTATTTTTTTTTGCTTTGAGGAGAGCAAGCTGGTCAATGGATGTGAGTAGCAAGGTGTGTTAGTGTTCTATTAATGAGGTAGTATCAGAGGTATGGGGGACGGGTAAGGCGAGGAGCGGGATCATCCGATTGTAGTTAATTTATGTGAGCAATGTGACAGGATGGACACCTGGCTGATCGCAGGTTTGGGCAGTGTAGCCGGTGTGGGAATAGTGAAAGAGATGGTGTGGTGATCGGACCAAGGGCATGGGTGGTTGCAGATTATGGCGCTGTTGCGTTGTGATCGACAAGCCAGTCAAGATTGTGACAACGGGAATGTGTTGGTTGGGTGATAAGTTGGGTGCACCCTAAGGCATCCAATGAGTTAGTTAGGGTGATGGCTTTGTGATCGGTAAGATCATTAAAGTCTAAATTGATGTGATTGAGAAGTAGTTGTGAAGTAGGCTTGAGGTTTGACGAGATGAGTTGGGTAAGGATGTCCACAAAGGTATGGGTAGGGACTGGAGGCCAGTACATGAGGTGGATAGTGGTAGTCTAGGAGCATTTAGGTTTAACTGAAAGTAGGTAACAATTTGGTATAGGGAGGGTTTTGATGGCATGCAGGGGGAGCACCTTCTTTTAGATGAAGGCGACTTCACCACCTTTTTTGTGTGATCTATCACAACATAACATGGTGTAGCCGGCTGGGATCGCCAATGATAGGAGTGGGCCAGGTTTCCGTTAAGGCAAGAATATCTAAGTTCTCAGCAGTGATACGGTCAAGTATCTGATGGGCATGGGCTGTCAATGATTGGGTGTTCAGAAGGGGGCACCGGATAGGCTGGTTGATGGCAGTGGGGCAGGGGGGTGAAGTGGCATGGTGGAATGGGTGGCAGGGTGAGTATCTAAGGGTGGAGCCTGGCCAGGAGTCACGTGATATTGGAGGTTGGCATTGCCTAACCCCAGATGAGGGGAGGTGGGGGTCCTTCAAATGGCCAGGTAGGTCGTTTGTTCATCCATGCTCATCAGGCGGGTTAACATATGGGGTGGGTTGGAGGAGTTACTTTGTTTGCCGCAGATAAGGATAATCTTGCTAGGGGAAGAGGATGCTGCAGGTGGCTTACTGCAGGGAAGGGTATGGGAGTCTATCCCTGGTCGACCATGCAGGGCAGTGAACCTTGTCTGCCTGGAAGGTGGTACTCCTGGTGCAATTGGCGTGCTTGGGCATTGGAGAGGCTGTTTGGACCAGGATAATCTGGTAGTGGTGGAGCTGGCTATGGAGTTTAGGGAACCGGGGGACCGTGTAGGTTTGTTGAGGGGCCTGGTAGCAGGCGGTAGGGCGGGTGGTCGCCGAGGCTGGTGCCATGTATAGGCATGAAGATAGTTTCGTTGATGGGGAGCAACTCCCATAATGCTGGGAGAGAGTGTTGCTGTTGGCTGTGGGCCGCAGGAGTCAGCACAGGAGGTTGCCGTAAATAAGGGGCGGTGTTGCGTGAGACTTGCAGAGTGCGTAGATATGGGAGAGGGTAGTGAGGCAATGTGGATCTGTTCCCGGTGTCAAGGGGCATGCGCAGACCTATGAGTGGGTGGCAGATACGGGGGAGACAGTAGCAAGTTGGCTTGCGGTATGGAGAGGACGGCGGTATGGTTGCGCCAAGGTCTAAGAGGGAGTAGGAAGGGAGCATGAGTGGGTAACTTAATCAGAAGGTATGTTACAGTAACATACACAAGCAAGGAGGCCTTAGCAAACATTTGGGATGTCACATGAGGCTTACCTCTGAACCATTGAAGGACATGCGGGTGGTTGGATGAGGAGGCAGCATTACAACTTGCTGGCTGACACCAGCAGAGACACATTCAGTGTGTCTTGACTTTGTGCCTTCACTGAGGGCCGGCTTCACCTCCCTGCTAGGTAGTCGGATGGGGGGATTGAGCACCATTCAGCCAATGAGGCTGCTTGTTGTAGGACACATCAGGCAATGCAGGTTGGGAGCAGAGAATGCCTCCAGAAGCAGTGGCGGCCATTTTACAAGGTTGTAGGGGTAACAGCAGGCAAGATGGATGTGCCGGTCCCAAGATGTAGAACAGGACCGTCAGAGACACATTCAGTGTGCCTTGACTTCGTACCTTCACTGAGGCCCGGCATCACATGTTGATATCGGTTGTGAATGACCTGGGAGGGGATTAGGGGGAGGAGAGGGATGGTTGAGCTGAACTATGCTTTTAAACAAAAATCTGTAGCAGGGGCTCAGAAAAAAGTGTACTGTACTGTAGATTACTTCTGGTATTGTTGCACTGTATGTAGTACATATGCCTATGGTGGCTCATGCATTCAATATGAGCTGGAAAAACAGGAGAGGAGACATGATAAAAGGAATCAAAGACATTCTTGGCATTGTGAGGGTAAGAGACTGGAAACAGTACAAGCTTTTAAGTATCTGGGAATCACAATTAGCAGTGATAGAAACGGAAAGACCATGCTAGATACACTTTGGATAAAGCTAAAGAACCTCACAGCACAAGCAAAGGCGGTGGATAGGAGGCACGGCCGCTTCTCAATAATTCCCATCCTGAAATTCTACAAGGCCAAGGTGGTGCCAGCTTTGATATATGGCATAGACGCAATGCCACTGGTCCCGAATTCTATCTGGGTGAAATATGAAAGTTTTTTTTGGCGAAACGTCCTGGGCCTAGCGACATCAACTCCCATGGCATTAATAAGAAGAGAACTTTGCATAACATCAATGTTGGCAATCAAAATGAGAGCCACTTTGATGCTATATCGCAAGGTTATCAACAAACCGGAAGCACGAGTGTTGGACCTGATTCATAGAGAAATCATAGATGGAGATAACTGGATGCTCGCGGAATGGGAACGAAACAATCAAACAATCTTGAAAGAACTGGAACTGTCTATAGAAACTCTAATCCAAAACCCAAACAGAGTAGTGAAAAAATTATTTGAAGCGGACTGGATTCATACGCAAGAGATGGCAAATGACTACTCACTGACAGCTAGTCTGCCAAACGCTCCAATGAAGCTAAACGCAGTCCGAGGCTACCTTCACAAATTTCCGGATAAGAGACTTAGTCGCTTATTTCTACGATTCAAACTAAACCAACTGAAAACTAATGAGATTTTGGCAATTCGTAAACAAGCTCAAACGAATTTATGTCGCTTCTGCAAACCAAATGAGTACATAGAAACCATAAAACATCTGATAATGGAATGTCCAGGTTTGATAACAGAAAGACAACGCTTTCTCATGGACCCACTGAAACATTATTCAACACTAGACCTGGAAAACCTTTGGTCACTACTGAATAATGGGAACAACAAGAGATGCGTTATAGGAGTAACCTTGTTTCTCAAAACACTGAATCTATAGCAGAAGAAAATGAACAGGAGAGGATTGTTTCACTCCTACTGTGATCCCTCTGGAAAGGTCTATCTTAATGTATGGATAGAGACCCATCAACAAAGAAGAACTGCGACAAAAGTAAAACCTGGACTCACTACATTAAGTCCAAGAGACTCAGGACTAACTATCAATCACAAGCTAAAGCAAGGACATTTCCCATATAAGATGTAGACAGGAGTTTACAAATGCTGTTTTGTAAAAATTGTTATACAATTAAATCAAAATAAAAAAAATAAAAAAAAAAAAAAATAATCATGCAGGCATTTATTTATGGTGTTTATCTGCTGCACCCCAGAGTATATGAAATCACAGTGGGGAAATCAGAACAAACAAAATAAACAAACCCTAAGTAAATGCCACAGGTGTAAAATTAATGATTTATTGAACACATTAAAAGTGGCAATGGTGGTATGGATCTACTTCTGATATTGAGTTGATTGAGGCATTTCCCAAGTTCCTAAGGCTCACCAGATACAAAACCCTCTCCAAAATGTCCCATGAGTGAAATGGTTAGGCGTACCCTATCGTTGCCATGGAGAACAATGTCTGTCTGAATGCCTATGTGCTTGAAAGAACACGTATATCACATTATATAAATGTGTGGGTGCTCTCAAATCCCGTTGAATGGCACAGTGCCATCTAGTGGTGAAATGGTAAACATTGTCTAAAAAGGCACTGTACAGTGGATGTATTGGGGTCAAATAGTGTGGATGGTGTGGTCGATTTGCCTGATAACAAGTTCCCCCTGATGTCAATGCAAATGGTGTGCTCTCCTGTTACATAACCTCAACTAATCATCACTGCCCCTTGCAAAATAGAATGTGTCACCCCAGGTTCAACTGCTGACCATTAAGAAAGTCATGATGTCACAGCCCATTCAGGTGGAGGGAGAAACTAATGCTTAACTAACCAGCTGCAGCTCCCAAAATTAATACACACACGTAACAAACACAAAGCTGCTGCCATTCCCTAAAATGAGTATATGTGCTAAACGTTGCTCTTAAAATCCCCTTTTTGATGACTACTAGAGATAATCATGATCACCAGGCTGACCTAAACCTCAACTCGTGGTGAAGGAGAAATGGCTTTTTTTGCTATCAAGTTGGAGCTGGAAGGTCACCCCTCTTTCCACATTTTTCGACAGCAGAGGTGGTTGAAGATTGGGCAGTAAAATAACATTGGATATTGGCCAGTAGAATGCCATTATCGTTTATGTACCCATTTCAGTTTTCAGGAAGGGTGACCACCACAATGTTTAGACATGCTATCACAGACTTGTGATAAAAGGAGCAGTTGGAGAGACCACCAGGAGGCACGGCCCAAGATGGCTGCGTGAATAACCTGCTCATGTTCACCCTCACCTGTTATTAGTGATTTGAGTTACCCTGCCGTGACTCTACGGTACTTCGTACCACATTGGGATTCACCGTAGAAGAGTGTGGAGAGCAGATTGCACTTTCCCTGGGTTTCCGAGACATTGGGTGAGGTGCAGCATGCCCCAGATCCGTTCTTCAGTGGTGTGCATTCTCTTCCAAGGCAGCCCGGAGCTGGTAATTGGGGGAAGGAGTGGTTTGCTACCAGAGTATGGCGAGTGCTGCCTGAGCCTGACAGTGGCGGCGGGGCCATGATCGAGCAGCTAGAGGTGCTAACTCTCTCTGTGCGCTGACAACCTGGCGAGAGCACAGGCCCTGGGTGAGCCCTTAGAGCGCCTGAGCAGTCAGTGTGGTGGTACAACCCGGGCCTGTGGAGGTGGACATATTACCATGGCGGGGCAGGGGTGAGCGGCCGGAACAACATGCATCAACTTTGCTAGCTGAAGCTGCAGATCGATGGAGAGGTGTGGGGGTCGAGCTGGGTGAACTGGCTCGCTGATGTCTCGCAGTTTCCCCAAGGCTGTGAGACGCTGTCGCTAGTGAATGGATCCACCTCTAGCTGGAGGGCAAGGAGTTGACTGGACCCTGATGCGCTCAGTGGGACCTGGTCTGTGTAGACTGTAGAGAATGGATTCCACAGCTGGCTCCTATGTTGGAGGTGACCCTGCTATTATAGGGGAGTACATCTCAGAGGGAGTCTGTCATTGCGGTGCCCAGCAGAGCTGGGCTCTGGAGCCTGGATTGGGGCCACACTCTAATGCTGCACCTGGACTTTGTGTGGCTGCCTAGTTTCCCACAAGCGATCTGGAGGATACTGGGGACAGGGGGAAGGGGCTCCAGCAATGGTCGCACGGGACCAGGTCGGCCTGACCTGCTGGGAGCAGGTGACGGACGGGGGGAGCAGGATTGTTGTGACCTGGGAGGAGATGAACCTGGAGAAGGGGTCTCTACCAGGTCTCTTGGCCCTGAATCAGTATAGGAGGAGGGCACTCATGGCGACCAAAGAGGGGGAGGCAACTCCACAGTCAGAACTAGGTGTAGGCCCTTCGGTCCCTTCAATCAAAGATGACGCCAAGGATATTTTACAGGAATTTAAGGCCCTGAGGGGGACATTCAAGCCTTCATGTCGGATCTGATCATATCAATGCCGACCAATGCAAAATTAAGTATGAGGCTAGAATGACCGACATGGAGTTGCGGTAGGAAGACATTCGGTTAAAGTTGGATGACATCCAAAATAGGGAATGGAGGAATAGTTTGAGGGTGTTTGGCCTGAAAATCAGAAAGGAGAGACCCCTAAAGACACCAGGAAGAAAGTGGAAGGCATTGTGAACTCTCTGTTTGTGGATGTTGGCGGCAAGGAGGGTGAGATTGAAAGGGCCCACTAGGATGGTATGTTGAGAGGCAAAGGCCTGAGGTTGGAGGTAGAAAAGTTCCTCTGATATGGAGACAGGACGGAGGTGCTGGAAAAGGCCAAACACTTGCGGAACAATCAATTTGAGGGGGACACCATACAGATATACCAGGACCTATCAAATTTCACCCTGTCCTGGCTCTCCTCATTCTATCGCCCCTCTCCAATGTTTTAGTCCTTCCTTGTGAACTTTTGACCTCTCCAACTTTTCTTTCCTCACTACCACCTCTGTGACTCAAGATGCTACTGTCTTCTTTTCACTACTGCATCTGCTACCACCTTCACTTTCGCCTGTCCCCACCTCCTCCTTTCCACGTGTGGTGGTCGCTTCCACCTTCGTACCAATTTTACTCCCCCTAGGCATGTCACCTTCTCTGCCACTCCTGATGCTATCTCGGTATTGTATCCACCACCCAATGTTACCACCTCCCTCTTACCCCTGCCTCATGCAGTCACCACTTAAATACTCTCTCCACTACTTGCAACCACCTATAAACTCAAGGCTCCAGCTCCAACAACATTTAGTCCCCTAGCCATCCCCAGGGACAATTGCGGGTGACCTGGTGCGGGAACAAAACCTGCCTCTTTGCCAGCCACGGTGGTACTCCAAAACCCACCACTTTGGAGCACCCCTGCAGTTGTGTGCCAGACTCCCCTGGGTGGTTTAGGAACACATAAACAAGGACCTGTCTTGTCCCTGAGCCCCTGGATTAGGTCTCACAGCACCTGAAAACCAGAACAACCAAGAACTCTGTTTTTTCGATGCCAACCCACCACAATCCATGATTCAAGCATGTTCGGTGCCAAGTAAACCATGAGGACTCTTTGACGCTGCATTTGGTGTTCATTATTCTTTAAACAGCTGTTGCCAGTTTCTAGTTCGTTTGCACTGCACCTGGCCAGCGGAAGCACATTGTTGCTTCGGCTCAAACACAAGAAATGCTGCTGCTTTTGCATTGCTCAACCTGCCTTTGAACTGCCACCTGCTTCATTGCCACAATCACTGTAAGTCGATTGAATCTGGAGTCCCTCGAACAGCGACCTCTGAGCCTCTGCATCAAATCGACTCACCTGGGCATCCTGGTATCTGCTCGCCGTCATCCAACCTTGACCACCGACCTGAACCTGGTTACCACCCGAAAGACCCAAAAAGGCAGACTGTACTCTGGGTTAGACGAGGTTTATCACTTTGTGGGCTAAACTTTTTTTTCAAATTGAAAATGTGTCAAGGGGTGCAGTTTGTAAGGGAGGACTTCCTTCCGAAGTCCTGATATCAAAATGCAAAGAGTTAAATCATGTACATATGCAACAAGGTGCCATACATTTAATCTTAATCATCCAATTAAAGCATACAAATGAAATTACAGAACAAGAGAACAAGATTTGTGGGTGTTATAACCAATACCTGTTGGGGGATTAGCCTTATGGGTGGTGTCAATTTCAAATTCACAGAAATAAATGAAAACTTAAACAATGATGTCTCATACATACACAAGAACAGTTCATAGAAACAGAACGATGAATACAATCAAAAATTGACACAAAATGAGGGCAATGATGTTTCAAGCCCTACGAGTTTCGGGACATCACTGTCCCATCATCAGGGATTCACAGTCTATTTCTCTGGAAATCATAAGAGGGCATTGTCAAATATTAGAATATAGCTCTATGTTACATTTCAAGATCAAGAATTAACAGAAACAACACAAATAAAAGAGATTCAAAAGGTTCTCAACCTTAGCAGTGTGTCCCTGGATACAGAGCACCCTATTATGGGATTGGATGGACATCTAGTAATTCAAACAAGGCCCGGTGTGTACTACAAAGCAAGGAAAACCATAGTAAGAATCTATGTCTTAAATATGGTCCATCACCACACCAAAAATGCAAGAAGAGCAGGCAATTGTACCTGACAACTGGAAACCAGTCAGCAACTGAAAGGAGATCCCAATGTGGGCACGATATTCAGAAATCCACAGCCAGAGCTAGCTTAGAAACTGCTTCCAGTATACTGTGTTCATGTGACTACAAAACATAAAGAAACATCCAATAAAGCATCTGTACATGTACACAGAGAAAGGGTGCTAAAAAGCACCAATATCAAAGGCAATTATCACCTTGTTCTTACTGCTGCAGGTATGCAGACGGTCAGCCATTCGCCGCAGCAAACTCTGTTGGGCTGGATTCGTGAGCTCATGAATTGTTAACAGGAAGTGATCCTAGCATCCTGCATCAGCTTCCGGTATGCTGTGTTACGTGGCAGACTCACAGGACACGTCGACATACTTAACAGTGTTTTCAGAACTCGCGAAAATGATCCATTAAGCCACACTCCCCCGCCGCCAAGCTAGGGCGACTCAAAGGGCGGGGTCCACAAAAGATAGGAAAACACACAGCAATTAGGATGTACAGGACATATATCATCTATAACATACTGAGAACATTGAGTTTCAAATGCCCTGAAGAAGGATAATGATTCCGGATGCATTGGCTACAAGTTGTTTTCCTGAGAACAACGATTGGAGCTTATTTAGATGTGTTGAACACAGTTGGAATTATGAGACGCTCATAGACAGACAGGTCCGCTGTAGACTGACCCCAGAAGTGTTCAATAAGGTTCATTGTACAACCAAAACACTCATTTATATGATCGTTTATTTATTAATGTAGAATATGTTATTTCATCATTGTTGGATTTTCTGAAATATTGGTTATATTGGATAACACATTATGAAATGACGATTGAAGAGGTATTTTCTTCTCCAAATGTTTTGATTATGAATTTGTATATATTTTGTTGTAAGTGATCTCGTTGAAAGTGTAAGGGTGCATCAAATACACCCATATCATTGAAATTATGAAAATTGTTTTCTTTTGAGACTCATGATTTGAACCTCCAGTTTAAGGTTTATGACCTCTAAGAGGATATTGAATGTGCATATATTGTATACAGAGCTTTGGCTCAATGGGAGTGCAAGAAGGAGTTCCTGTTGGCAACAATGGGCCTAAGGGTTTGGATGTTCATTTTAATGGTCTCTAGTTGACAAGAGACCTTACCTTCCTGCACCTGAAGTAACACCCATAAAAACAGATTAATTTAAATAAAGACATTGAACTTCTATAGTTTATCAGGGTTCCTAATCAAACCAGTAAAAACCAGCTTATCAAATTAGGTTGTGCAACTCTGTTCTCTCTCGTATTACGTGGGTCTGCCATCTTAGAGTGGGGAGCACCACCAATGTATAAATGATGTATATTGGAAAGAAGTGAGATATAAAATCTTAAATGGAAGTGGCGGAACAAATTGTAAGGGCAATTGCAAAATGATCCTAATCTAGGATTATATAAACATTACGAAAAGAGAAAGCCTTAACATCTGCTTGATTAGAATATATATGGTGCACCAAGGTGTAATTCAGAGGCAGTGCGGATGAGGGTTAAGTTTTGAGGAGCAGGAAATGGATTAAGAAAGGCATGTCACAGACTAATCGGATCCGGAGCCCTGGCATGGTGAGAGGTGTTGGGTGCCCATATCCCTAGGGAGGTGGGCAAACTGGAATCCACATCAACAGCAGGATGCCCGAACCACACAACTCGAGTAGATGCTTATAATCAGCAGTGACCTCCCGTTCGACCGCGATGGCAGCTTGCTGCTGGATCAACATTCTCGAACTGAGGAGAACCTGCTGATGTTGCAGAGAAGCCTAGTTCGACCCGTCAAACCACCAAGACATTTGCAAAGGTATTATTGGCTGATATCTGCCCCACTGGTCCATCTTTGGGTCCTAGAGACTGGCTAGGGCATATGAATCCCTTTTGCAACCTCAAGAACATATCCTTCGAACATTGTGTTTTTTATTGCCTTCTCTACCTGTCTCATTAACCAGAGTGCTGCATCTGCTATCTTTTCATGTTCTGTGTTCTTTCTACCGGGGTGGGTTGTTGTAGTGTTTTCTAGTTTGTTAATGTTGTACATGGTGTGTTTAATTAAAGTATATAGATTTTTTATAGAACATTGATTGGACATTCCTTTATTTTGGACTCTTATACTTCGCTGTTTGGGCTGAAACTAAACCACATTCACACCACTCTTAATATTATAGCCTTCCCTCGGCCCATTATGTTATGTTATGTTACTTTGCATTTATATAGCGCCTTATGTACCATTGGTATGCTCCCAAGGCACTGGTAGGTTGAACGCCCTCGGGAACCGAAGTTCAAGTCAGTAGAGACAATAGAGAGATTCATAAGGTGCGTGTGAGCACCGGATATGTGTGCAACTGGTGTGGCATTCGTGTGATAGCTGCTTCTTAACGGTAGGTGTGGTGGTTCAGAGATCATGAGGATGTGTTCGTTCTGGCAGGTTGTTATCCAGACCGATTCTGGTGCGTTAGGCCTGAGGAGAACGCCTAGGCTGGAGGGTGTGTAACCAGCAGTGTTTAGTTAGGGTGATGGGGAGTATGAGGCAAATGATGGTATGAGAACAGCTATACTGAATGGTGTCATAGTATCGCAGTGTTCTACTTTAGTGGTGGTGTTAAGAAGAGAGTAAGCGTGGAGATGTGATATGGTGGTTTACCTTAGGTGCTTGAGATCGACCCCACTCTAATGGTTCCATGTATTCCATCCGTTCCATGTAGTCTGAACTGTTCCATGTATTACGGCCATTTCAAGCACTCAGAACCGTTCCTTTTAATGCTCTTTCAAACATTCCATGCACTCCAAACCGTTCCATGCAATTCACGCCATTCTATGCACTCCAATCTGTTCCATGCTCTCCAATCCGTTCCATGCACTCCAATCTGTTCAATGCTCTCCAATCCGTTCCATCCACTCCGATCCGTTCCATGCACTCCGATCCTTTCCATGCACTCCAATCCGTTCCGTGTACTCCAATCCGTTCCATGCACTCAAATCCCTTCTATGCACTCCAATCCCTTCTATGCACTCCAATCCAATTCGTTCCATGCACTCCAAGCCATCTTATGCACTCCAACCATTTTGTTCACTGCTCCTTTCATTTGTTCTACCCACGTTACCTTTCTCCATGCATCATCCATCCACATACGTCACCTTCACATGTTCCATCGACTTCACTGGTTCCAGCCATTTTACACGTTCCATCCACTTCATCCGTTCCACCACTTCACCGGTTCCACCCACTTCACCGGTTTCACCCATTTCACCGGTTCCAGACACATCACCCGTTCATCCACCTACTTCATCCGTCCTACCATTTCACCCGTTCCACCCACTTCATCCATTCTACACCAGTTCATCCGTTCCATCCACATACTTCACCCGTTTCTTCCACATATTTCACCCATTCCAACCACATACTTCCCCCGTTCCATCCACATACTTCATCCGTTCCATATACATACTTCATCCGTTCCATCTACATATTTCACCCGTTCCAGTCACATACTTCAACCGTTCCATCCACATACTTTGCGCATTCCATCCACATCCATCCACATACTTCACCTTTTCCATCTACATACTTCACCCTTTCCGTCTGCATATTTCACCCCTACCACTCTGTTCATGCGTTCCACCCAGTTCATCCGTTCCACCCAGTTCATCCGTTTCAGCCCAGTTCATCCATCCCACCCAGTTCATCTGTTCCACCCACATACTTTACTCGTTCCAACCCCATACTTCTTCTGTTCCAACCAAATTTTTCACTTGATCCATCCACTTCACCCGTTCCATCGACATACTTCACCCATTCTATTTAATATATTTGACCCATTTTGTCGACATACTTCAACCGTTCCTTCCTTATATTTTACCCATCATATCCTTATACATCACCCGTTCTTCCAGATCCATCCTCCGTTCCTGCTACCCACTTCACCTGTTTCTTCCCCCTACTACATGCGTTCCTTCCAACCACCTCACCCGTTCCTTCCAACTACTTAACCCGTTCCGTCCATATACATCATACGTTTGACCACACTCGACACCCTCTCTGCACTCTACACTCGCTCCGCACTCTACACCCGCTCCGCATTCGACACCCGCTCCGCACTCTACACGCGCTCCTCGCTCCACGTTCTACACCCGCTTCGCACTCTACACCCGCTCCACGCTCCATTCCCGCTCTGCACTCTTCACCCGCTCCGCACCATACCCTACATCTGCTCAAGACCCTACATCAGCTCAACACCACCGCACCCTACCTCTGCTCAACACCCTAAATCTGCTCAACACCCTACATCCGCTCCACTCTATCTACTCACACCCTACATTTGCACCAAAACCTACATCCACACCACGCTCTTATCTGCTCCATGCTCTCATCCGCTCTATGCCCTCATTAATTCTGCGCTCTCATCCGCTCTACGCACTCATCGGCTCTACCCACTCATCCACTCTACGCACTCATCCGCTCTACGTACTCATCCGCTCTACGCACTTATCTGCTCTACACATTCATCCGCTCTACGCACACATCGGCTCCACGCACTCATCCGCTCTATGCATTCTTCCACTCTACGCACTCATCCGCTCCACGCACTCATCCGCTCTACGGACTCATTTCACTCTACGCACTCATCAGCTCTACGTACTCATCAGCTCTATGTACTCATCCACTCTATGCACTCATCGGCTCTACGCACTCATCCGCTCTACGTACTCATCCGCTCTACGCACTTTTCTGCTCTACGCATTCATCTGCTCTACACACTCATCCGCTCTACGCACTCATCAGCTCCACGCACTCATCCGCTCCACGCACTCATCCGCACTATGCACTCATCCGTTCTACGCACTCATCGGCTCTACACACTCATCCGCTCTACACACTCATCCACTCTACGCACTCATCCGATCTACGCACTCATCCGCTCTGCGCACTCATCCACTGTATGCACTCATCTGCTCTACATGCTCTATCCACTCCACTGACTTCACCGCTCCACTCACTTCGTTCATTCATCCTGCATTATAGGTTCAGCCCATGTCACTTGTCACACGCACTTGATCCATTCCGTGCTCTCCATCTGTCCCATGCACTACACCCAACTCATGTACTCGAATCGTCTATTCAGTACTTTCCATTTATACCATGCACTCTTACATTCCATGCCTTCAGTCTGTGCACTCATCCGTCTCCTGTATTCATCTTTCTATCCTCTTCACTTCCTTTTGTCCATTTAGTTCCTTTCATCCATTTCATCTTTTCATCCATTTCATTAATTTCGACTGCTTTACTGCTTTCGTACAATTTATTCTTTTATCCACTTCACTGCTTTGGTCTACTTTACTCATTCTATTCTGTTTGTCCTTTTTAGTTTACATTGGAGGTTATTAGTTTTCGATTTCTCGCATGGATCTTGAGGTTGTATTGTTATTTGTTTTATTGTTATTTATGATCTAGTAGTTTGGGTTAGTTGAATTGTTGTTATCCACTTTAATCCTCACGTCCACATTGATCCTCTTGTCCATTACATTTATTTCGTCCATTTCATTAATTTAGGCTACTTTACTGCTCTCGTACAGCTTATTCTTTGTATCTACTTCACAGGTTTGATCCTTTTTATTCATTTTTATTCATTCTATTTTGTTTGTTCTTTTTAGCTACCCAATAGAGGTTATTAGTTTGCGATTTCTCACTCGGATCGTGATGCAGCATTGCTATTTATGATCTAGCATTTGGGCAAAAGTCATTGAAGTGCTGTTATCCAGTTTGAGTTAGGGGTCGGTTTTAAGGGAAGAGCCAAGTTTTCGGTAATTTGCGGAAAGACATGAGGTCTTCGGTGAGTCGGATGTGGGGTGGGAGTGCGTTCCACAGCGTGGGGGCCAAGGCTGAGAATGATGATCCGCCTAACCTGACTGAGTTTGTTTTTGGTATGACTAGGAGGCCCGCTGAGTTTGATCTTAGAGTACGTGCAGGGTGATAGGGTTTTAGTTTGTCTTGAAGATATTGAGGTCTGGTTTTATGCAGTGCTCGGTGAGAAATGCATAAGGTTTTGAAGGTCACCCTTCAGGCAACCAGAAGCCAGTTTTGAGGGCTGGGGAGATGTGGTCTCTAGGGCCAAGCGCTCGTAGCAGTTTGGCTGCAGCGTTTTGTGCTCTTTGTAGTTTAGTCAGTTGGTATGCATGGACTCCGAGGTAGAGGGGATTAGCGTAGTCCAATCTTGATATAACAATTGATTGGACCACGGAGAGTCTGTTCGGAAAGGAGAGGTATGGAAAAATGCGCCTAAGAGTTTTAAGGTGGTAGTGGTAGGACTTTGAGAGGTTGTGGACTTGGCGCGAGAGTGTTAGGTCAGAGTCTAGGGTGCATCCAAGGATTTTTACTGAATTAGAGGGAGTTGGTGGGTTGCCCTTGGCAGATGGCCAGGATAGTGGGTGTGGACGAAGTTCAGTGTTGCCACATACCATGATTTCGGTTATGGAGGGGTTTAGCAAGAGGTGGTTTGTGGTCATCCAGAGCTCTGTGTTGAGGAGGCAGGAAGCGAGGTCGGGTCGGCGGTTGGATTTTGAGTTCAGGAATTTTAGAATTAGTTGAGTGTCATCAGCGTAGTTGTAGCCCAGGATGTTGTGTGAACACATTATTCATGGGAGGGTGGCCATGTAGAGATTGAACAGGAGGGCTGATAGGCATGCTCCTTGTGGAACTCCCGTGTCGACAGGTCAGGATTGGGAGGAATAGGTGGAGAGTAGGGTTATTTGGTTCCTATTTTTGAGGAAGGATGCTATCCATTTGAGAGTGGTTCCACGACTTCCATGGGAGTGGAGGTGGTCAAGGAGGATTGAGTGGTTAATTGTGTCAAAGGCGGCGGATATGTCAGGAAGGATTAATGCGGCGCATCCCGCAGAGTCTGCCGTGTTTTTAAGGTCATCCCAGATTGTGGTTATGGTGGTTTTGGTTCCGAGTCAGGCTCTGAAACCTGATTGAGCGGGGTCTAGGAGATTGTTGGCTTCGATAAAGGCATTTAGTTGGGAGTAGGCAGTTTGGTCGATGAGTTTGGCAAGGAACCTGGTGTTTGAGATGGGGCGGTAGTTTTTGGGCTCGAGAGGGTCGAGGGAAGGTTTTTTTATGAGAGGTTTGACATGAACCGTTTTGAATGCGTCGGGAAAAATTCCAGAGGAAAGGGAGTCATTTATGATGGTTCTTGTGTGTTCTCCTGCGCAGATAGATGCAAACATTTCTTTGAGGGTTGTGGCCGGGCAAGGGTTCAGTGGAGAGACGGATGGTTTGCTGGCAGAGAGGAGTTTGAGAAATTGGTCAGCTGATATTGGACTAAAGGAGTCGAATGTTGGTTTGGTAGTAGTCGCAGGCGGTGGGTTGGCCGGTATGGAGGGTGGGTTGCCTGGTGGGTGTAAGAGAGCCAGTTTGTTGGTTAGAGTGTTTGTTCTTTCGAGAGCGGTGGAGTAAAAGTGGAGCGAGAGTGAGTCGCACACCGATTGTGAGGGGGTCAGGACGGTGGTGGTGCATGATGGTTTGGTGAATTCGGTGATGATTTTGTGAAGTTCTTTGCTGGGGTTTTTACAGTTTAGGATTCGGGAGTTGTAATGTTTTTTTTTTGCTTTCTGGATTTCGGCCTTGTACTGATGAAGGTGACGGGCCAATATGGATCTGCTCATGGGTGTTTTGTCTTTCCGCCATTTGCGTTCTAGGTATTTATATAGTTGTTTACTGGTCTTCAATTCAGGTGTGAACCATCTAGGGAAAAGGCCACGGCGGGCTGATGGTTTGCAAGAGGGTGTGAGCCGCATTAGTGACGTGTTGAGCCAAGAGTCAAAGGGGTCGGGAGTTAGTTGATTATTGAGTAGGCAGGTAGGCGGAGGAGACTGGAGGAGTGCGTCGGCTAGGTCAGGAAGGATTATTAGTTTCTTCCAGCATTTTCGTAGATTCAGAGGTTCAGGTTCGGGTACGGGAAGCAGGTTGGGTGAGCGAATGGTGAAAGAAACAATGAAGTGATCGGACCAGATGATAGGGGTGGGGGGGTTTAGATGTATCAGGTTGTGGGTGCTGAAGATGGCATCAAGAGTATGTCCTTTGTAGTGAGTCGGGCCGTTTAAGTGGGGTTGGAGGTTAATTGTGTCTAGTCCGTCAACTAGAGAGTGTGTCATAGGGTTGGTGAGAATGTCGAGCCATATGTTGAAATCTCCTAGAAGGGTGAGGTTGGGATGGTTTAGTTGGAGGGTGGCAATTGAGTCGCAGAGGTTGTTTGAGAATTGTCTATCATAGCCAGGGGATCTGTAGATTATTAGGAAGCTGTGGGAGAACGAAGGAGGAAGGGATAGTTTAACAAGGAGTGATTCGCAGGAAGGAATGGAATTTTGGTTGTCGATGGTTGAAGTGTGGAAGTGAGACTTGAAGGCGAATGCTATTCCTCCTCCTCTAGAGGGACGGTTCAGTGGGATGAGCGAGTAGTCGGGGGGAAGGCTTCATTGGCGATAGGGGTGAAGTCGTCAGAGAACCAGGTTTTGGTGATGAAGACCAGGTCTGGTTTGTCGGAGGGTGGAGGTCAAAGATGCTGTGTCTGTTTTTTGCTACGGATCGGGCATTAAATAGGATGCAATTCACTTTGGCAGATGAGGTTGATGTCAGAGCTGCAGAGATGGGGGTAGGGAGGGAGAGGGTGGAAACTGGGGAGTGAGAGGGGTGAGGTGGTTGATGGTCGATGGGAAGAGTGGGCGAGCAGAAAAGTTGGTGGGTTTAGGGTGGGAGTGGATGGACGCGTGTGTTGGGATGATTGGGTTTGGCATGGGGGATTTGAAGGTGGGGTGTCTGGGGTTAGGACTTTCAGTTGTGGTCGGTGAGAAATTGAGGGAGAGGGGTTTCAGGCAGGGTGAGGCGTGGGGGGAGGGTGGTGATTGGGGGGATGAGGTGGTGGGTCCAGACAGGGGAGGCGATGAGTGCTGAGAGATTGAGGGGGGCCAGGTATGTTTCCTCTTTAGTGTCTTTGTTGCGATTCGTGTGTGCAAGAGGGTAGGGGTGTCAGAGGGCGAGAGGGATGAGGCTTCTGTTCTTGCTAGAGCTAGGCGTGCAGTTGTTAAGGAGGGGAAGGAGTTTGGTCGAGGGGGGATGATGGTGGAGGTTGATGGGAAAAACTAGGGTTGCATGATTGCTGGGCAGGGAGTGCTTGGGAGGCAGGTGAGGGGAGCTGGTATGATCATAGTAGGCTGATCGGTGGAGGGGTTCAGAGGAGCAGTGGTTTTAGGGTGGTTGGCTCACCACATTGCCCCTCTGGCTTGGTGTTTGGAAAGGTGATAGGTAGGGGATGTGGTGGAGGGTGGCTGAATTCGGGAGGGGAGAATGGGAGGTAGGGCTGGCAGGTGGGGGGCTGCACGGGGGTCAATTCAGGCAGACCTTGATGGGTTGGGTGCACTCATGGTTAGTAACTGTGATATAGATGGGTTGGAAGATTTTGTTCACACCATCCCACTTTAGCTATAACATCGGATGTTAAATGTTGACACCACCCCACTTTAGCTATAACACTGGATGTTAAATGTTCACTCTTTCTATGATTAACAGTACTACGGTCAAGTGGCACAGCGAGTAGAGTGCTCGCTTTGACATCCGTGCAGAGCTTGCTAACGCAGGTTTCAATCCTGGTGGGGCCACACTCAGCCTTTCATCCTTCCGAGGTCGATAAATGAGCACCACACACCGTGGGTAATAATAAGCAGCACTCAGATACCTGAGGGTTTGTAGCGCTATATAAATGCCAAATTATTATTATTATTATGGCAGTACCTGCTATTAAGTACAGTTTCAGATGCAAATTACACTTTTTATTTGGACTTTGAAAGTTCAGCTATATCACTAGGTGAGAGTATTCACGGTTTCTAGGTTCAACTAAACAGGGTGATATTATTCACCTATTCTAAGTTTTAATGTTCTAATTGCAACTAGGCAGTTTTGCAATGTAGCTTAACCATAGAATATGCTATTAGGCAGACTATCCGGTTGCAACTACAGCCCAGTTACGCTGTTAGGTAGACATTCTTTTAGCAAGCATGGATACAAGTATGCTAATTGGCAGAAATTTTAATGTAACAACACCACAGATGTTACCACAAAAGGCGAAGGAGGTATATCCAGTGACTGTGCCTGAATTACCTTTATGATTGTGTTGGTTTTTGGTTTGTAGATGTGTGTAGGCTGAGTGGGCATTTTAGGCTCTACTCATCCTTGTATTCCTGCCGGTGAGAAGTCAATTTGTCACAGATGGGATGTTGTGATGATCAACTGCTTCACGCTTCACACCTGTTAGCTACATCTGGTGGCAGCAGAAGCCTTGTTTATGGGCACCGGGGTAGCTTGCAGTCTTCAGAGTGGGAGTGCAATTTGTACCTCACCTTTCATCAGTGCAGGGCCGATTTAAAAACTCATAGCATCATTGTGCTTCTTCTGTGACCATAAGAAGTGAACTTAAAGCATATCCCAATGTTTGTTTACCTGTCTGCTGCTTCAACAGACCAGAGTTTATAAGATGTGTCACTGACTCTGACATCGTCCACTTGCCTTTCTTAAAGCATGTCAGAGAAAAATGCAAATGCATATAGATTCAGAACATTGATGAGAAAAAGGCCTGCAAGTCAACATAAAGTAATAATGAGACGACGTGTTCATTTGAGAAAGATAGGCCTCAATTTAGCCAAGAAAGAACATATATTTTGAATAATGTGAATGTAAGCAAAATGAAAACAAATAGATTTGCAATTCAACAATGTATTTACTCTAACATTTCAAACTGCTGTACAAGCACAATTATTTAGAGGAACACTTTCTCTGCCAAAATTATATGAAAGCATATAGTTAAGGTTCCTTCCAGACTAATACTGTTAAACTGTAATGCTCATTTGTATTCATTGTTTGCAGCTGCAAATGTTGCAAATGTTATGCAGCTGATAACAGTTATGAAGTCTTGGTTTTTTACCATGGAAGTTTGAAATGGACAAGCACCAGAGACCCTGTTATTGTGCTAATTGGTAAAGACTAAACCCCTCCTTGATGAGTTCGTAGTAATATTCTGCTTACTGCATTGAAACTATTGGAATGAAAAAGTTATAAAGAGATATTGATTTAGGGGATGGGGAGCCCAGTCTAGGATTGAATAGAGACCTGCATTTTGTTCTTGTCTGTGTTCCCCTGAAGTGCTGCGATTAAAGAGTTGATGGAATAACCTCACACAAGTTCCATGTTTGTTTACCGCAACAAGAGGTTAAGTCACACATCTACCGTTTGCTTTTCTTACAGAGGTTAAATCACACTCCCTCCCGTAAGAAAATAGGATTTGGGGAGGCCATGATGTCATATAGATTGTCATACAATGTATGTAATGCACTTGATCCAAAAAGCCTTCATAATCCACATATTTTCCTTAGATTTGCTGATTTGGGGCATGATGTCCATTACTAAATTCTGTGGGTATTTGTTGACAAGTCAACATATTCCAGATTAAATTGTCAATGATACTCACTTAAAATGCAGAATATGCTCTTGCAAGTCAGTGAGTGTGAGGAATTCGACCATCCACACAGGGAGAGTGCGGTCACCTGGGCTTTTTGATTTTTGATTTATTTAAAAGATTGAATGATGGGAGATCAACCTATGGAAAATATGTGGGGCCATTCCCGCACATATTTTCCACGCTCACCGCACAGCAGAAAAATAGTCATGTACTCTGGGAGGGCACAGCTTACCATTGCTGCCCTTCCTTGTCATGTGTAGTTGACACCTGACAGCTGTGCATACATCAAAAGCCTCTGGCTGTGGGCAGCTTGATCAGTATTTCAAGGCCCCATGGATTAGCATTGCCATTGTTACACCTTGCTGGAGGCTGCGAATAGTGAAGAATGCTAATTAGCCGGCCTCAGGCAAGGCCTGGGTGCAGAAAGTAACAATGGATACCAGAGACCAACACCTCTTTGTAATGCAATGAGTCAACTTGGTACTAACACCCCTCCTTGGTATGAAATGGCAGTGAATGTGCTGTCTGGAACCACTCCTTTCAGAGCAGGGAAGTATGTGAATTGTAGGAGTTGAAATTCTGCCTGCAACCCCCTTCTTCAAAGGAGGACCATTTTGTGGCCAAGTGACGCATAGGGCTCAGTTAATTAGGGAGACACTTTGATGTACAGCTGACAGGAAGATGGGTGGGACTTAGAAGTATATGTTGTCATCTTTCTCCTGTCTGTTGCCAAGTGTGCTGATTCTGACCTGAAGCATCACTGAAGATTGTTGGTAGGGACACAGATGGGGACCTCTCCTAGATCCGGGGTGACCCACTCACCCTGGATCTAGGAGAGAGCAGGAGCTCTCTCCGTATCACCAGCAGATAAACATCCTCTTGTTGTGCGGCCCTCTTTGTGCTGCATGAGCACCCAAAGCTACGAGCGCATCTCAGGCGCTCCTTCCCTAGGAACGGTGAGCCCACCTCAGCCACGATTAAATCTGCTTTGAACAAATATCATACTACAAAGCTCCAGATCCCTTGATGATACACGCTGCTATTGGTTCGTATTTCGAGGCCGATGCTTGCTCCTAAGATGGCCGCTCGCCCTCTAACAAAGGGCAGCATCATGTTGCTAAGCAACGCGGCACGCATTTGAATTCAGTAGTTCCGCCGCAGGCGGAAGCCGGCCCGTGCTCGGCAAGGCCCGTGGAGTTGAGGCCCTGTTTGCACCGGTTCGCGCATAGGTGTGCGGCGCAAGCCCCATCCCCTATAGGCACACCTAAA
Source organism: Ambystoma mexicanum (assembly GCF_040938575.1). Taxonomy (NCBI): domain Eukaryota; kingdom Metazoa; phylum Chordata; class Amphibia; order Caudata; family Ambystomatidae; genus Ambystoma; species Ambystoma mexicanum. Next base: position 186,011,881 of record NC_090929.1, read on the forward strand.
GGTAAGCTTATTCCTTCAGACTCCCCTACAGCCACTTGCCAACTATTGAACAGACAATAACGCTTCGAAATGATTGACTCATGCAGATTGGGAATTGCCCAATTGGCACAACACAGTCTGATTAATTGGCTACAACATGCCAAACATGCCCTGAATTATGCCTCATGTTCTGCATTCAATTCTCGCTGATTGTTTAATTATTTGATGATTCTTGCCCCTGTGCTGAGCCTAATCTGCCCTGAATTGTGCCTTATGTTCTGCATTCAATTCTCGCTGATTGTTTGATTATTTGATGATTCTTGCCCCTGTGCTGAGCCTAATCTGCCCTGAATTGTGCCTTATGTTCTGAATTCAGTTCTTGCTGATTGTTTGATTAATTGATGCTTGCTGCCCCTGTACTGAGCCCAAACTGGCCAGACTGTCAGAGCAAGTGAGAGTACAACTCTTACTCTACACCCAACTCACCCTATTTTGCTTAATAACTTCCTGCAGTCCCACTACACAAATGTGTCACACCTCCACCTGCAGTCCAGACCTCTCCCAATCCCGCAAACCCTCATACAGCTCAGCTCACCGCCCACCCACGCACACTATCACTAGTCCTCACCCTAGCCACCTAGTGGCTCACCACCAGCATGCTGCCTCAAATGGATAAACATCCCTTACGGCGCCAATACCTTGCCAGGCCAGAGAATCAAAACCTTCTTCAATTAAGATTCTCCATGCTCAGGGCATGCTCAGATCCCAATCCCTACCCATACGGACTCACCACCATCACCCTTAGAAAACACTGTCTCAGCTCTTACACGTGCATACCCCCCACTCACCCACCTACAACAGTCATCAGTCCACCATCATCCTCCGCTGGCTCACCTCACCCAGCCACCCACTATGCCCACCCTCCCCAGCGTCATTCCCACCCTCTCCCTCAGTCTTACCTCTGCACCTTCCTCACACCCTACCCTCAAACCACCTCCTGCCCATCACCCAAAAAGCTCCCTCTCATCCCTACCCTCAAATGTGTCCTTATCAACGCTCGTTCTCTCCCTGCCCACACACTCGAAATCAACAACCTCATCACCTTACATGACCTCGACCTCCTGGCCATCACGGAAACCTGCCTCCATGAAGCTTCAGGCCCAGCCATCTCTCTAGCACTCCCCAAAGGCTACACCATCATGAGACAGGATCGTAAGACATTCAAACGCGGAGGCGTAGCTCTTATTGCCAAGGAGTCACTTGCCATCAGACCCTGCAACCATCAATGGGACAACAATGCTGACCTCCTCCATACCAAACTCAAACTATCCCCCCTCCTATACCATAAATATTGTTATCACATACAGACCACCTGGCCCAGCCCCCAACTACCAAAAACACCTCCTCCATATCATAGGAAACAACTTAAAAAGCTCCACTAAAACTATCTTACTTGGAGACCTCAATTTAGGCCTGCTTGACGCAAAGCAGGACAAAGCAGCCGCTGCATTTGCCAAAGAACTGTCAGACCTAGGGTTCACCCACAGAGTTACTGAGCCAAAGCACAGTAAAGGTCACACCATTGACTGGATTGCTGACCGTAACTGCTCATCCGTCATCATTGATATAGCACCGCACCCATGGACGGACCATAACTGCATCCAATTCACCATTCCTACCAGACCCCCCAAATTACTCTCCTGCGCCCCTGCAGCTAAAGTCTGAAGCTCCAAAAAACTTACCAAAGCCAACCTCCTGCCTCTCCTCGACATCCCAGAACTCAAACATCCATTTGTGAATAACCCCGCCGCTCTTGCCAACATCTATTAATCCACCCTCACCAAAGCTATAGAATCCATTGCCCCTCTTGAGGACAAACCTGGCAGAATTCAAAGACATTGCATCCACATACAAAAAGCAATATTTAAAGCCGAAACTGAATCGTTAAACTGCAGAATCTCTACTGCCAACTCCAAATCCAAAGAAATGTTCTATATCTTCAAAGAACTTTTCACCCCTTCCACCAGCCCAAATGAAATCAACAAGGACGAAGTGTGGTGTTCTAGTATTCAGGAAGCTCTCATTAACAAAAATCAATTTATTCCAAGATAAAATTCAATCCCAGGGAAAAGCTCTACCCAAACAGGATAACTTGCACTCCCCCATCACCTCTTTGCTTCATCCCAACATCCCTCTCTTCTCCTTCAGAAAAGTCTCAGAAAAGACATCAAACCATCCACCTGTAAAGGATATATCTGCCCCCAACTATCATCAAACAATGCACCAAAGAGCTTACCCCGATCATCACAGCATTTACCAATGCCTCCTTCTCCACAGGTACTGTTCCATCAAGCCTAAAAGAAGCGTGGTTCCGTCTCCTCATAAAAAAGCCATCTCTAGATCCTACCTGCCCCAACATTTCCCGACCCATCATCACAGTCCCCTTCCTTCGCAAAATCCTTGACAAAGCTGCCCACTCCCAAATCCAACACTACCTCGAATCCAACGCCATTTAGGAAAAATACAATCAGGCTTCTGCAAAGGTCATGGCACAGAAACCGCCCTTTTAGACCTAAAAAACCAAATCACTAAAATAATGGACAAGGCAAACCAGCACTCCTGTTACTCCTGGTACTCTCTGCTGCGTTTGACCTGGTTGATCACAACATCCTGACCTCCCACCTATCCAACGGAGCTTTTCTAGAGGGGTAGAGCCATGAAGGTCTACTCCGATCAAGCCAATGCACCACCCACCACCATCCACTGTGGAGTACTCCAGGGGTCATGCACCACACCCCCCCTCTACAACCTATTCACGAAGCCTCTCTTCGACAAACTGGATTCACTCGGCATACCTTACACAAACTATGACGATGATACGCAAGTACTGCTCCCTCTGCCTTTCGCGCTCTGAAACACTTGTGAACGAGTGTGATAGAAATAAAAAATAAATAAAATAAAAATATCAATATCTCACCGGTTCATACGACCAGGACACAGCAGCACTAAACCTGGATGGCAACCAATGGTCTATGCTTAACTGGGGACAAAACCGAGATTATCATTTTAGGCCCCAAGGAAATACTACCCAAACTTGACCAAAAATATATCAATTTCACCATAGACAACACTATCATACCGTTCTCCACCTCCGTAAAGACCCTAGGAGTCTACCTGGACGCGACCCTCTTGATGACTCATCAGGTCAGTGCCGTTGCCTCAGCCTCTGCCCACACCAGCAAACTCATAAATGCCATAAAACCGTTTTAACCACTCAAAACTGCCTTTCCATTGCCCGGACCACGATAGGAGCAAAACTTGACTACTGTAATGCTCTCCTTTTAGGCACCTCAAACCAAAATCTCCACAGACTGCAAATAATACAAAACAACACGCTTCACACAGCCCCTAGCATCCCTAAAAGGGAACACATCACCCAGGCTAGGCATGCCGCCCATTGGCTCCCAGTTAAGGAAAGGATCAACTTCAAGATACTTACCTTAACGCACAAATGCATTAATCTCACTGCCCCTTCCTACCTAGCAGACACCATCACCAAAGACCCATCCACACGCCCCAAAAGAAGTCAGTGTGCCAATCAACTCTGCATTCACCCCATCAAAAGAGCTAACGCAGGAGGCATTAGCTTCCCACATATAGCTCCCAAATTATGGAATGCCCTCAAAGCCCTCAGAGCAGAACCCACACTTTCCACCTTTCGCAAAACCCTCAAAACCACACTGTTCATATAGCCTCTGCAACCCCATTGCCTCACCCCACCCGGCACCTGACTCCTGTAACTAAGCAAGGTCTATGCATACTCTTTGAACAGCAGGACCATGTAACTTAATTGCTGTATTTTTGCATACCTTGTTAACAATAAATTCTATGCTTTTTTCTATGTAACCAGCAAGTATCACTGTAACAGCGCCACAATGCCTAAGGACTGATGCATGCTCTATAAATGCTAATAAATAAATAAATAAATAAAGATTGGTACATTAAGGCGGGCTTAGATGCACCAATCACTGGGGCCATTTGGCATTAAATGAGGGCTGAGCCCCTCACTGATCAGATCATCTGAAGACTTTGCAAGGAGTAAGAAGAAGGACTCATTTGGACCCGAGCTGCAGGTACAGTCTACCTTACATCTTCCCCCAGTGAAGCAAGGCCAGGAGTTCCAAGAGGGAAGCATAATCCCTCCCCTAAACATATCCCAGGGAACAGCGGGAGATACCACACTCAGAGGACCCGTCCAGCAGCTCCAGAACCAGTACCCAGCCAGCACACAGTGTGCCCTGCTAGGTTCTGACAGCCAGCTTCCTAGGTGGGAAGTGCCAGAGAGTCTCTGGACAAAGGACAAGGCCGTTGCCTGCAATCACTCTCCTGAGCTTTGGGCCATCCGCCTTGAAAGGACACAGGCCCTGTAAAGTGGCTAGGAGGAGTGCCACACAAGCATTATCCAGCATACATCTTTTTAAGGTCAATTTCTAGACAGTCGAGTCCTCGAACCGTATCCGGCTGCACCGCTGACTGTTATCACACTGCAGTCAACAGAGCATCTGAGACGCATCGACCAGCATTCCAGATCCACCACTGGCCGTGCGCCGGTCAGCCTGCAGATGTCCGTCCACCCTCGCTTGCCGAACTGCCTGCCGCCTGGTACCTGCAGCTGTCTCCCACCACTAACTCTATCTTATGGGCTGCGAAGCGCCCTGGTACCGCCTCAACGCTGTCGAGCACCAAGAACTTCTTCAGCACCAGGTACATTGTGGTTTTGTCCCCCTGTTCCTTCTCTGAAGGCTCCTAGAGACAGTTACAACCTGTGCCCTTTGGTGTTGAATCCAAATAATCTTGAACTATAAGACTGATTACTTTACCAACTACCCTCCTGTCAGTATCCAGAGTGCATCCCTTTCCTTTGTGAAACTGTCTGTCCCCTGTGTTCCTTTACAGCGTGGGTATTAATTGTAGTGTGCTGGAACTGTCTGTTGAAGTAATAATAAAGTAGATATTTTTGTACAACCTTGACTGGACAGTCCCTTTTATCATTGGGTAATAATTGTATTTTCGCTGTGTTGCAACTAACCAATGATCCGCGACCTTGAGGATAAGCCTGCCATTCTGTCCACGTTTCCAAAATTGGACAAGGACGTCTTATCATTTACTTGTATTCCAATCTGTTTGGATCTGTTCTGGTATACTAGAAGTGTGGGATTGATTGATGGTTTAGAAACCAATATTCATCCCTGGACCATTGGTGCCCCAGAAGTTGATTTGTCACAGTGAGACTCCCTTAAAGTCAGAGTTAATAGCTCTCCAGCCAAAGAGATACCCTTGTGTTCAGGATAATTAGGGTGCATACCAAACGTAATAACGATATGGCATTTGAAAAGATATTAGTTTTAGATGGCTGGTTCTGCTCCAGATACATTGTTTGTGTATGTCGAAATATGGCCTTTCAGCCTATAAATACTGCATAGTGGTGAAGATGTTAGGAAGCAGATGAATACATCATCCATAGCTTCTGCCCCTCCCCCGACCCAATGCCACACAGGTGAGAATCGTTACTCACTGAGGCAACTGTGCCACCTTTATACCAGGCAGGTACAGCAAGACATAGAGACCATTTAGGCTGAAGATGGCACATTTGTGACAGTAACAAGCGCTTGCATTAGGCACGGAGCACACATGTACTCCACATGAAGAAATGCAGACACTAGCAGAATATTAACGTAGCATCCATAAGAGATGAAGAACACTAACAGAAGCAATGTACAAGTTATATGCAACATGAATATAATGTGAGTTTGGCAGAAACAAGAGTGTAAATGAGAAGCCATCTTCTTTAAAATGGAAGCTGCAGCATGCTTTTAATTAAACAAAAGACCTCAAGACTTCGAGAGATCTCAAAAAATGGAATCCACAAATCATTGATCTGTGCAGAGCTTAGACAGTAGCTAGCAACCCAAGCCAAGGTTACCATGAATAAGGTAGGATAGCAACGGCATAGTGGAACTACAAAATAACAATTCCCAAGAAGCAAGCAATATATTTTCAGATTAATCAAGAGCACACCCAGCCTTTGTTAGCCAATGCAAGAACACAGTAAGCAAAAAAGCTCCATGAAGGATAACTCACGGGTGTCCCCGGTGGCAACAGAAAACACTGCTAAATGGTAATATTAGCTAAAATATTTATAAATAGGTCATTTTATTTCATGCACAGTCTCCTCACGCGTGAACGATAATTGGAAGACAGTGAGCCTCAGTACATATTTGGCGGTCCGGAAACAAGGATGCTGGTAGTTAGGACCACCTAACTGTGAGTTTGCCAGTAGGAGCATGGAACTCCCGGCAGGCCTGACCTGTCGGGAGTTCAAGCCCCTACCAACAGTGTTTTCACTGAAGTACCAGCACCGTTAGCAACAGTGCCGGTGCTTCAGTGACCCCATTTCTGTGGAGTCTTATGGGACTCCAAGTAAATGGGAATTTACCATTCCACTTCCTGCCATGATATCCCGGTGGCACTGGCGGCTGAAACAGTGTTACGGGGTCGGCGGTAGCCCACCGTCATACTGGGTTTTATGGCTGACCGCATAATAAGGCCCAGTGTGTATTCATTATAAGTGAACATAGATAGGACATCTGCCGTACTCCGTCCACGTACACACAAACAGGATACACCACACAAGGCCAAGTACACAGAGATCACCCTAGCTCATGGCCTAGGAATGAGGGGTGGCAACTTGTTTAATGAACAATGAATAGTCCATGGGACTCTTTCCCCTTACTATCTGTCTGGCCCATGTCCTGACGACCTGGCAAGTGCCCAAGGCTGGTCAACAAGAAGTCAACCAATTCGAAACACCAATGATAGGCCACCCATGAAACAGCTGGCTAACCAATAACTTGGTGTAGGGCTGATGTATTTTTACCTTTATCAATTTCGAGGTGGTTCCAGATGGAGCTTTCAGATATGCATCACCCAATCAGACATTCAATAGATATGGAATGTATATGTACCCACCACCACTAACCAATCCCTGTTCCCCATAGTTTTTTCTTAACTAAGATTATGTTATGACGTCAGTGATGATGACTTTGTAGTATTTAACCAATTCCTTTCTGTGTATCCTCTCAGAGAAACAAGATTTGTATGCTTGTATAATATCCCTGCTTTATTTGGATGATACTAAAGCTGTATTTTGCCTCACACTTTGTCTATTTCGTCTTTATTTTATTCTCTTGACTCCCGACATCTGACACCCGCAGAACAACCAAGCCCACCCGATGGCAAGGCTCTTGCGTTTCCCGGGTCCATGAGTGGGAGAGCCACCCAGTCCTGTTTTCGCTTGGATTTCTGGTATTGCAGTGTTTCTACATTTGAAACGAGGAAGATAAATCGGCAAGACCCACAATCCAGAGGGGGGTTAAGACAGGGCTGGATGGCCTTCTCACACATTGGCCACTAGAGACTTAATCTATCTATCTGGCTCTCTCATATTTTCTCTCTACATTCTCTGGGCAGGCAGGATACACAACCTCCTTTGCCATCATAGAAAACTGAGAAACACACGTGCAGCTACCTCCAGTCACAGGGCCAACCAACAACTGCATAGCAACCTTATACAGCCATCCTCCAAACGCAAATATCCCACAGATATGACTGCTTTCAACACACGGTAGCTACCGACTGCCTTTGGGCCAGCGTCATGGCAAAGGTGAGTCAACAGGTATCACCAGCCCACACACACTCCAGTCTCGGACCCGATCGGTCCATTTAACTTTGCGCTCAGGGAATGATACTGCTGGATGCATGAGAGGGAACTCCAGGACTACAGGCCCCAGAAGGCAAAGTTAAAACCGGGACTGCACTAGCATCCCCGGAATGGAATTATTATTGTTATGGTATTTACTGAGCACAGACTAAGCTTCAAGAAGCAATGCAGCAGGCTCTACAGAGAAATGCAACAACACAGATACACAACTTAGCGCTTTACCCAGGCTTCCACCAGTGCAGATGCATAAATGAGTGCTTTTCAGAGGTAAGAATGGAACAGATATACAGCAGGGTGTAGGATACGAAAGGATACAGCTGTACATGGTGGTGCGGAGGAGAGAGGCGGGCGTCGTCTAGCGAGCCAGGTTTTGCGACCTGATGTCCTAGGTATTGAGGGGGAGAGACTCCTTGAAGAGGTGCGCCTTGAGTTCTTTTCTGAATTGTAGGAGTGGGTGGGGCAAGTCTGATGCTGATGGGGAGGAGGTTCCATGGTCTCGGGGGCATAGGCAGAGAAGGCTTGTTTTCTGGTCCTTTACTTTTTACATTGGCGGATTTCAAGTCTACACAAGTCCTGGCTTCTGGTGGTGCATTGTCTGCTAGAGATGCTGAGTTTCTTTACGAGGTAGCTGGGTGACCTGAGGGCAACCGCCTTAAAGATGATGCAGCAGGACTTGAAGGTGTTTTGTGTGTGCAGTGGGAGCCAGTGATGGTCAATGAGGGGATGGGTGATGTGGTACGTCCTTAGAGCCTTGATGAGGTGTGTGGCTGCATGTAGGACACTTCTCTGGCACACAAGGAAGGACTACAAGAGGTATTTTCGAGGAGGGCATTGCCCCTATCCAGGTGAGATAGGACCAGTGCTTGAATGGTATGATATGATACGATATGGCATTTATAACGCGCTTATACACAAGTGTTCCAATGGTGGATCTAAAGCTGTCTGGAGGGATATTGTTGGCATGCAAAATAACTCCTGTCCTACAATGTACTATCCTGCCTAGACCTACCCTGCAACCCACCATTAACTACAACCAAGGACCAGAAAAACTAGCTTGATGTGACTACATTGGTGTGAGATAGCTCCTGCCCTATAGCCAATTATCTTGCTTAATCCTATTCTGCAACCAACCTTAAACTGCAACCAGTGAAACCGGGCCCCTCAGATGCAATGTGCTGAGCCTAAAATCAATGACACTCTGCCCAAGCAGACATATCTTACTCGGCTCCAACTGTGAATCTACTTCTGAGTGCAACTACTGCGAAACACGAGAATGTAATCCTGGAACAATGCATTTGTAAGAACAAAACGTCCACTCCAGACACTCACCTCTCCTATAACTGTGCCCACTCTCTACTTTACACCAACACCCAATAGAGCGCAGCTATACCCCTCGATCATTTTTGGCCTAGCTGCTCACATATATACTATACCCCATGGACACCTCGACATCCTGCTAGAATGCAGCTGTACCCCACAAGAAAAATTGGCCTTGCTGCACACATAAGCGTCCTACACAAGCCTAATGCCACCAGAATGCAGTCTTGGAGACCAACCACCAGACTGCACACATTCAACTGATCTCTCAATACCACCGCACCTAATGTTAGGATGCAGCTACCATCAGGCAATCGCATCAGCTGCTCACATATTGAGTGCAGCCAAGCACCCTTTGCTACCCTACTCTCTCGACTGACCTTGACTACGGTCCCCAAGGGCGTTCAACCCACAAGCGCTTTGAGATCATACTAATGATATATATAGCACTATATAAATGCCAAATAACAATATGCGTCTAGCTTGTGATAGCTTTACATATAAAGACAATACAAAATATAGACAAATTGAATACATTAAAACATTTAACGGAAAAGGTACTTAGCTTACATCACATTTACAGATTACAATATCCCAACGGATAATTTAGTTAAAATGTCCACATTTACAGCAAAACATTTCATCATATATTACATCACATTAATATTGTTGCCCGAGAGTAACAGATTCCATCTTATTTTGACATCATCCTTCCATTTCATATGGTTATAGGCGTTCATAACTTGATTTCAAAGAGAGGTCAAACTATTGCAGTAGCTCATGATATGTTCTGCACTTTCAAGCATTTCCTCACCACAAGATCTGCATAATCGCTCCTTGCAGGGAATGCCAAATTGAGCATCTGTAATTGACAATACTCCTGAGACATTAAACTTAAACAGGAGATATTCTCTAATGGTGACACTGTTAGGAAAGGCATAAATGTATCTCAGGGTTACATGGCAAGATTGGAGGGATTGGATAAAAACACTACTACTATTATTAGTGGACAGCAGAATGAGATCACATTCTGCATAGTGAGAACAAATAATCATTTTGATTTTATTTTTCCAAGTTAGATCAGATAGCCCGTAGGTTGAAAGTTTGTGATCATACGTCCTCCTGTGATGTATAGACCTTAAGTGTCCAATTCTGCCGAATGTATCACCTGCAGTAATGGATTTGTATGCTTGCATTACTTTCACCATTATGGTTTCATTGTCAAGGTGTGTCAATCTCATAGCTGGTGGTGAGCTTATATTCTATTCTGGCTGCTATGATCATGAGGTTGAATTCTAGAGATAAATATTCAAATGGAACAGTTTTAGGCATCCTACACAGTATGCACACAATGTGTGCCTCTTGCTTTGATAGGACTCTACTATATCTATCTTGCTCCCCATACTTCAATCCCACAGCTCATGCATGGAACGATCTTGGCCATGTATAACAACAATATAGTCTTAAAGGAGCATCTTCCTTGATTACCGATGAAATTGCTAAATGGCATGGCACATCTTCATGCATTTCATTTTCATTTCATCCCACTGTATATCCCACTTCAATTTATCATCAAGGCATACCCCAAGAATTTGTAGCATTTAACTACTTGCACAGTATTCTAGTCAAGGCACCAAGACATCCTATTCGATTTTTGAGTCTTAACTTTTTGCTATGTTTATATTTAGAACATTTTGCCTAGAAAACAGACCCAAACAGTCAAGCTTCGCTTGTAATCCTGATGGGGTCTAGTCTAGCAACAACAGCTCTTCAGCGTATCCAAGCCAGTCAATTTGAAGAGAAATTATTGTTAGTGTACAAGCTCTTCTGGAGTTGAAAATCACTGCCAAATCTGCTAAATATAAGTTGAACAAGGTAGCTTCCAATGTACATGCCCGTTTCACTCCACGTACCGTTGGAAAGTGGCCACTTGCTCACCCTTCACTATCTAGTCTTACACAAAACGAGGTATCGGAATAGAGCAACTTAATCATTGACAGCAGATCTAGGGGACACTACCATGATAGATATCAGTTTGTTCCATAACCGATTCCTCAGTATCGTGTTGAACGCAGCGCTGAAGTCTAGGAACGCTCAATATAAAGGGAGTTGTCAACAATCCCAAGCACATTCTATAGCACTGACTAATGTTAATAGGTTATGCATTATGCTGGATTCAGCTCAATAGCCTGTTTAATAAGTCTGAAGGATCTTGTTATCATTTATCAACAGATTCATTTCTTTAAGGAGCACCTTTTCAAAGTTTTTTTCAGAAAAGTGCAGCATGGCTAGCATGCAGCAGTTCAGCTGGTCATTCCAGCACCCCTTTTTATGAATAGGTAGAATTATGCTTTCCTGTCAGCTTGCAGGGACTTTGCTGCACTGACCAATATGAGAAAAAAGAGTATCTAAAGCATTAGCCCAGAGTCCGGGGGATAAGCGCAATAGTCCATTGCATGTTGTCAACAGCCCTAGATGTAGGAAGATGCATAATTAGCTTTGAGATTTCGGCAACTGTTGACTTGCATAACCATTCTGCTGTGTTCTTATCAAGTATTTCAGTATTTCATTTATAAGTATTTCGTCAGCTGGTACGATGCTTCCCAGAGTATTTTGAATATGGATCTCCCATCTTGTTTATGCTTACACTGTTACTGGGAAGGTTGTGCTCGGTGGAACCTTTCATGACAGACCAAATTACTCTGTTTTTATAAAATCTGGCATGGTTTCCTAAGCACAGCCACAGTTTGTGTTTTTTGTTTGTCTTATGTTTACGTAGCCAAGTACGATATCGTCTTTTATGGGTCTTAATGTATATGGATAGCTCTTCGGCTTTTCCATATTCCTGTTGTCTTTTAGTAGGGCAGCTATATCTTGTCTGAGTTTCTTATTTCTGGCTTGGATAAGACGGTTATATTTTGTGCCGTTTCTGATCTCTCGGTTCGGGTGTTTATTAGTGCTCTTGTAGCATGTTTTTTGGCTACCACCTCTTTAATTGCCATGACAGCCATGGAGAAGTATGATATCATATGGAGGATGGGCATCTGAAGCACACCATTTCTCCAGCAATGGCGGTAGAACGGACTCAGCAATTATTTTGGCCTATTTCGTCTTTAAGTCCGGTTTGGATTGACTCTGTGTCCTATGGGTAACAGATGTTAACAGAGGTGATGGCTTGCTAAGCATCATTGTACTGTCGAGGGGTCCCCGCAAGGTCCCCCAAAATTCTGAAGAGACAACCTCTGGAGAACGGGATTATGCGCAACAGAGAGAGGTCAACAGGCGCCTCTTTGGAGAAAGTCCTGTCTGGTCCCCACAGGCTGCCCCATAGGGCAGGGTTGGACAGTTGACTGTTCGGGGAGACTCATCGCCAAATACCCTTAGCAGATCCATAGATGTAAGTATGACATATGCATGGCAAAAGTGGGGAAAGTGTTTTTGGTATATTGTGCACTTGTGAAGAAATAAGAGTTAAAAGGAGATTGCTTTGGACAAGGGTTGGGAAACATCACCTGATAAAGCTTCTATATGGGGTAATAACAAAAGAGATGGGTTGCCTCGTCAGGAGTGGAGTAGACAGGTGTACTGTAGTTTATTATGTAGTAATTGCTTGCCCCAGCCTAATGTTGTAAGACAGCTTAGGCCTTGTGTAAAGGAGGTCACTTCTTAGCCATGACCCATTAAAGCCATTCACGGATAAAGACGTGCAATTGTGCAAAGAACACAAATATGTATTTCTTACGGCCAACTGGAGGCGTTTCTCATGTCAACAGGGTGGTTTAGCTGGCAAGGAAAGTCTCAGAGCCCTCCCATATCTAGCATACATTTATAGAAAGAAAACATATGACACACCAATTCTGTTCTAATATGAATCTTACGATATGATTGGCCAGATTTCTATGAGTAAAATGCATTGCTTTTTCTCATTGGACACAGATGCTTCCTGAAATGCATCATTATTTCCGCCCGCAATTACCCAAATTTTGGCTGATTAGCATATAACTTGTTTTCCCATTTTCAAATGAATCGTGGAACTTGTGTTACAATTTACAGCTATTTAGAAGCAGTTTTGAGATGGCGCATGCTGTTGCAAAACACAGCAAATGACATAAAGCTGCTGTCGCATCCCTATTGGTCGATTTGTCTAGTTTATCTATTTCTTATTTTACTGCCAAGTCCATTTATAAAAAAGTCTTGTGCGACATAATGCTGAGATCTTGTTTTTCTCTCCTATTTGATTCTGTTTTATACATGGCATTTTGCCAAAATCTGTTTGCAATTCATTTGGTAATGCATGCTGTGGCATCCATTTTGGAAGGAATAGATACTTTTTGCTGTAGCATTTCATGGGCTATATTCTGCATATATTTCAGCATTACATTTTGCTGATACATTATTCATGATATGTTTTCCTAGTGTCTTTTGAGTGTGGGTAACATTCTTCACATCTAAACACAGTGGGCCTCATTAAAATAGTGCCAGTCTGGAAACAATGGTGCCGGTAAGCCTACCGGCACCATTGTTCCCGGACCTTCACACTACAACTCTGCGGGCGGGTGCTGTCCCGCCCGCCAGGGTCAGACCTGCCAGGCAGGATGGCACCCACCTGCAGAGTTTTCACAGGAGCAACGGCACCATTGCCGGAAGGCATGTTTCTCATGGAAGCACCAACAACAGTGCTTCCATGTTCCCATTCCCGTGGAGTCCTGAATGGGAACGTACGGTTCCAGTACAGTTCCAGCCACCTGACATCCCGGGCTGCCCCGACTTGTAATGTCCCGGTGGCACCGGGATATCAGGTGGCTGGAACATTGTTACGAATTTGGCAGCAAATCGCTTGTAGCAACAGCGGATTACTGCCAACCTCGTAATGAGGCCCAGTGTCTGGTTAACTTTTGGATTAATACATATCTGCCTCATATTTTATGCAGCTAGGTGTGTCATAAGTGAGATGATATCACTTGCTGTTGTCATCCTTGGCTCACACCATGATTATCCTCACTGTCTCTGCTTAGGGTATGGATGAGTGAATAATTTGCAATAATAGTATTTTTTTTTAAATGTATGGATCTGTGATTATCAGTGTTTTCCCATTTGTCCCCTTAAAAAAATCATGGATAACAAATTTTTCAGTGTAAACACACAAATATTATTTTATTGTTTCATTGCTTGCATAAGTAACATGAGGTCTCTCAGAGCAAGATGTTTTGAACACTTTCTGGAGAATAAAGATTAATCTGTTCATCAAGTAATATCTACCATTTCTACAGTTCTACAAGTCAAAATTATTGTAAATAATGCAACACTTTTTCAGGGTCTCTTTGACCATCCTTGCGTCTGGTCTTCCCATGAAGTCTTTGATTTGTGAAAACGACCTGTCCACATTGTAGACACTTCCATTTTTAGCAGATAAGGCATAATGTGATAAAAGGATTTGCCAGGGAACACTCACTTTGGTGGAGATAAGGATTATTTAGGTGCTCCACATGCCACAGGAGGTTGGGAGGTGACGGTAACACCAACATTGTAGCCCACGGTGAGCTTCGTGCATGGAAGCCTCACACAGCTTTTATTTTAAAGCCGACAGGCAGCTGACACTTTGCGGTTCTCCTCCAGACATATACACCTACAGAGGGTCTGTGGCCACAAACAGGCATGGAAAATATATGTTAAACCATTTGTTGTAAATACAAATATTTGTCAGTGGTCAAGGGCTATTTTAAGGAATTCTAGCCAATTTTAAGACATTAATTGGCAACCACCCAACATGTCTCAATTTGTGTACAATGCCTCCAAATAGCTCAGAACACATACAATTACAAATATTTTTTGTTATATAGAAACCAATGTAACATTGAATGTGCAATGTTTTGAATAAGGTCAGGGGAAAGTAGGGGAAGCAATGGGAGAAAGCAAACAAGCATACATGGGGTGGGTTAGGGCCCCTTTCCTATTATCTGGCAAGCGCCCTCTCAAACCACACCTTCACTCCAAACTTCCTCTCCTCCATGCTCACACTAAGGCACCACTGGGATGAGGGGAAACACTGTTTTTCAGTTTAACCCTAGGTGGCACTTTTTGTCTGGGGTGTTGTTGCAGTGTTTATCGGATTTCAATGAAAACAGGAAAGCCTAATTATAATGAGGGATACTCCGATCATTCACCCTTGTAAGTCATTTCCCCGATATAAAGACACAATTATTACATAGCTAATGCAGTGGGTTTGAGATAATGCAAGCAAGTTGTTTTTGCCCAGGCCACAAGAAGGTGCTCATTTGAATACAGTACTGCAACACATTTGAGCCTATTTACATGCTGCATATAAGGGAAAAAAACTGGAGAACAAGTTAGGTATACTGGAACTATGGAAAGTTTATGGAGAAGAATAGAGGAGCAAAATACAAAAGAATGGATGCTTAATCAGAATGACGAAAGGGTATATGACATCCACAGCTCCCCCTCCTCTGTCCCAGAGTGAGGAGCAGTCCTCGACTGCACAGGGATTATACCCATTACATGTATTAAAAGCAGCGGTAGGATATACTAATCCCACATATGCACCTCCCGCATACACTAGTTAAGACATTATCAGTGGAGAGAAAATAGACAAATGGGGAACAAATGTCCACACATGTAGAATTTGAGGAGTGTTACGGAAGCAGAGGAAGAGGTTCAGAGAGAGAAAGGCAGGCAAGAAGACCGTGAAGAGACACCAATAGTACCCAATGAATGTGTGGGAGGACAGATCATGCTCAAATTGGATGGAAGGGCATTGAACAATATAAACAAAAGGCAAAGGAAGGAAGAGACAGGTAGGAGAAAGAAGAAGAGAAAACAATGGAGGAGGAAACCGAAAGTGAGCGACATAGAGAACAAAGAGAGAGAGAAAAAGGGATGAAAAACGGGAGAAGGAGAGATGGGATGCAGCAAGAGAAAGAGGGAAAAGGCGAGAAGAAGAAAGGAAAAATGATGTACCAATAAGGGAAGATAGGGAAAGAGAAAGAAAAAAAGAGGAAGAAAGAGAAAGGGAGAGACAACAAGATGCAGAAAGAAGTAGGGAAAGGTGACAAAAAGAAGTTGATGATATTATTACAGGGAAGACGCTTCCAGGCAGAGAAAGAGACAAGAAACAAGAGCAGAAAGAAAGAGAAAGAAGCTTAGAGGGCCAACTCAAGGAACTTGATGACATTATGTGCAGACATGCATTTTTGGATAACAAAGGGGTTAGGAGAAGGAGTAGTTAAAGCCTAGATAGGAAGAGAAAGGATGACATTGGAGCAATAGAATTGTGGAGAACAAGCAAGTCAGAGGAAGGCAGGAATATATGGGAAGAAGTGATGAGTGGGACATATAGGAGACTTTCCTTGCAATGACTGGATTTTCAGGATAGAGAAGACAAAGAGGATAAAGACAGTAATGATAATCAATGTTTGAAGACAAAGAAGCCAGAGAAAGTGAAAAGGAGGCAGTACAAGTCCCCTCCACATTTACAAAGATAGGGAGAGAGGTAGCCTGGACAGGGATAGAGGAACCGGCGATAAAGCCAGATCCTGTTCAACAATCGTGATGCCCAGCAATGCACTCAAACAGTTTAGAAGAGCAAGCACCATGTGTAAACAGGCTGAGAAATTACCAAGGCAAAAGAGAGTTAGCATGACAGATGCAGTGACAAAGACAAATGATAAAAACAGTTCCCCTTATTAGAGAAAGGGGGATGACTAACACAATATAATCCAATGTGGCAGATAGATATAAACAAATTGATCTATAAATTACCATCGCTTACAGCAGGAAAGTGGATTTATGAATTGGAAAGAATGACAGCCAAGATCACGCAAGCAGAAGGCAACAAGAAAAGCCTATTTGCTGCCTTATCGGGAGAACAATCAGAGGGCATTTGGAAATGGGCAGAGTATCCCGGGTGACAGCCCAAAACACTAGCCAAGATAAGAGCAGAGGTTTGGAGAGCACTCACAATACATTACCCAGATATATCAAATATTGGTGCAATTATGACATGGAAAATGGGGCCTGATGAAGACCCCACTGCTTATATACAAGACATTCAAGATAAATGGTGGCTAGAGACTAGAGAACCATGGGATAAAAAAAATTACCATTTTGTTATCACATTTTGAGTCAAGGGCCTCCCGAAGAGGTACAAAGGCAATTCAAAAATATTGTGGGGATTGAAGCAAAACCATGGCCAGAGATATAATTGACTATTGTCCATCATTGTAGATTAAAACAAGAGAAGGACAGAAAAACAGTTGAGGAAATAAAGATAGAGGAAGTAAAGCTAATGTAAAACAAATGATCAATGCAGAGAATGGACGGGGCTATGTTATCAAAGCACAGTCAGGGTCAAATGGAAACCTTGCAGGGAGTGGGTAATATAATTATTTCCCCAGAAGATGATTTTTTGCACCCAGAGGTAGAGGGTTTGGATTTCAAGCTCAGCAAGGTGGAGGGTGATTTGGAGGACCATCACAAAAGTGATTGACATCCAGGAAAAGGGGGCCCATCTCATGTGTGTGCAGAGGTAGGGGAGGAATGCAGCAGAATTGGCAGAAAGTAGACTCAAGAGGGGGGCCAGCATATAGCATAGAGCCACCAACATATTATGCCCAGGATCACACGCAGTATCATGCACATGTGCCACAAATACAGCAGTCGCAACCAGGGCTGTCACCCCATATTTGGCAAACAACAATGCAAACACAGCAAGTGCTGATGCAGACACAGGCAGGATCAATACCAGCACAGGCACCAACACAACACAACACAGTGACATAGTGGATCACGAACATAGTACTGCAGGCCCCTAAACCTAGAATAGGAGTTGTGACAGCAGTAGGAAGGAATCCTTTTACCAGCATGGGACTGGACATGTATCCGCAATAGGACAGCCCACAACAGACTTGGAGGCCGATTCATGGAATAATTAGCGCGGCGCAAGTGGCCAAAAACGTGCGAATCGCAGTGGAATAGCGAAAATCGCAGTGCAAGTGCGAAAATCGCACGAAAAGCAGCGCACATCGATTCATGGAAGTCCGTGCGCGAGAAAACCAGCAGATGTGCGATAAAAAATAGCGCGGCGCACGTTGGCGCACAGGCCATCTAACAGCGTGCGCCAGGTCACAGCGAAAATCGCACAGGCCACAGCGAAATTCGCACATAGCGCGGCCACGCAACAAAAGTAGGCGGAACACGGGCGTAACACTCGGAATGGGGAACAACTTGCCAAAACGTGGGCGTCACGGGGGGAAGTACAGGGCACAAGTGCGCGGAACGCCCACACGCTCGCCTACAACACGTATTCATGGAATAGAATAGGCCAAAAAAGCGCACGCTCAAACCAGCGCACAGGTACAAACACGACCGCCACAAGAAAGCAGGCGGTAGCGTCTCTGCGGCTGTAAGAAATGTGCGCCAAAAGGTGCGCCAACAAATAGCACCTATATACTGCCATGATGAATGTCCTATACTGTGGCCCTCCAGGACAAATGACGTGCAAAGGGGTACCCACAAACACGGACACCCGCTGACAAAAAATACGTGTGCGTGTATACCGGGGTGCGTGGGAATTTCCACACGCGATTTCAGCAGGTTACGTGTATTTCAGGGGTGCGCGGGAAGTTCCACACGCGATTACAGCAGGGTACGTGTATTTCAGGGGTGCGCGGGAAGTTCCACACGCGATTGGCCCAGTGCGAGCAGGGTACGTGTATTTCAGGGGTGCGCGGGAAGTTACACACGCGATTACAGCAGGGTACGTGGATTTCAGGGGTGCGCGGGAAGTTCCACACGCGATTGGCCCAGTGCGAGCAGGGTACGTGTATTTCAGGGGTGCGCGGGAAGTTACACACGCGATTTCAGCAGGGTACGTGTATTTCAGGGGTGCGCGGGAAGTTCCACACGCGATTGGCCCAGTGCGAGCAGGGTACGTGTATTTCAGGGGTGCGCGGGAAGTTACACACGCGATTTCAGCAGGGTACGTGTATTTCAGGGGTGCGCGGGAAGTTCCACACGCGATTTCAGCAGGGTATGTGTATTTCAGGGGTGCGCGGGAAGTTACACACGCGATTGGGCCAGTGCGAGCAGGGTACGTGTATTTCAGGGGTGCGCGGGAAGTTACACACGCAATTTCAGCAGGGTACGTGTATTTCAGGGGTGCGCGGGAAGTTCCACACGCGATTGGCCCAGTGCGAGCAGGGTACGTGTATTTCAGGGGTGCGCGGGAAGTTACACACGCGATTGGCCCAGTGCGAGCAGGGTACGTGTATTTCAGGGGTGCGCGGGAAGTTACACACGCGATTGGCCTAGTGCGAGCAGGGTACGTGTATTTCAGGGGTGCGCGGGAAGTTACACACGCGATTGGCCCAGTGCGAGCAGGGTACGTGTATTTCAGGGGTGCGCGGGAAGTTCCACACGCGAGAGTCCCAGTGCGAGCAGGGTACGTGTATTTCAGGGGTGCGCGGGAAGTCCCACACGCCATTTCAGCAGGGTACGTGTATTTCAGGGGTTCTGGGGAGTACCACACGTGAATTGGCCGTGTGGGCCCTCCCAGGTGTACGCTCCACAACCTCCACGGACCCTGCAGGCAGCCCACACCACGGGGGACTACCCTGCACCCATGCTCATGTCCCGCAGGCAGCCCATCCACCATGGGCATGCCCCTCAGCCAACCCACATGTCACCTTGCACTACTGATCAACAATGCATGTCTACCACCACCCCCAACCCCCTGCCACCATGGGCATCCTCCACCAGGCACCCACTCATGTCTCCCACCACCCCCACACCCCAGCAGTGCAGGGGCAGCCTCCACCAGGCCCCCACTCATGTCCCCCTGCACCCCCACCCCCCTGCCACCATGGGCATCCTCCACCAGGCCCCCACTCATGTCTCCCACCACCCCCACCCCCCTGCCACCATGGGCAGACTACACCAGGCCCCCACTCATGTCACCCACCACCCCCACCCCCCTGCCACCATGGGCAGACTCCACCAGGCCCCCACTCAAGTCTCCCACCACCCCCACCCCCCAGCCACCAGGGTCACCCTCCACCAGGCCCCCACTCATGTCTCCCACCACCCCCACCCCCCAGCAGTGCAGGGGCAGCCTCCACCAGGCCCCCACCCATGTCTCCCACCACCCCCACCCCCCAGCAGTGCAGGGGCAGCCTCCACCAGGCCCCCACTCATGTCTCCCACCACCCCCACCCCCCAGCCACCAGGGTCACCCTCCACCAGGCCCCCACTCATGTCTCCCACCACCCCCACCCCCCTGCCACCATGGGCAGCCCCCACCAGGTCCTCACAATCCCCAATCATGTGCGTAATGGTCAGCCTCCACAGCCAAAAAGCCCTACCAAGTAACCCATTCACCCACATGGAAATGGAAATCACATGTTACACCCCCAATGTTCATCAAGCTAATGAACCCATGTCCGTCACACACAATGGTTGCAATAGAATGGGAAAACACACAACATGACATGCATGAAACCAATGAGATGATACCACACAGTGAAGTATGCAAACAAAATTGTATTTGAAAAAATTAAAGAATGCTAAAGAAAGAAAAATAACTACAATGTGAATGTGAAAAAAAATAGCTGCATGTCCGTATAAAAACACAAAACTGCAAATCAGAATAAAAAAATTATTATGTCCAAAGTCAAATGTAAAAAAATCTCCATGCAAAAAATAAATATGTACAAAACTAACAAGGGTCCATGAGCCCAACTGAACAAAGGAAACCTACTAAAAAACCTACCTAAAAATCAACTATATACAAAAAGTGGAGCAGTGTCCGTCGACTCCAAATCATAATAAGAAAGAAAGGAAACCTAAAACTAAAGAACTATATACAAAGGCGGCGGGCAAGTCCAGCGGCTCACTCCGTGGTGGCCCGGGCCAGGGCATCATCGAACTCCTGTTCGATGTCCCAGAGGCGGTCCAGTTCCATGGCCCCGAGGGTCCGCAGGGACGACGCCGTGTCCTCCTCCAACCCCCTGCGGATTGCCTCGAGGCACTCGGCCCGCCTTAGGGCCCTCCGCATGGAGTTCTCCGCCCTGACCATTGTGAGCCGCGCCTCTTCCGCCCGCCGCCGCTCCGCACCTATGGCGAGGCCCAACCGCTGCCACACGGAAGACACTCTCTGTCCTGGGTCCCCCTGCCCTCCGGCCGATGCCTGACCCTCCGATGTCGAAAGCCCCGAGCCTTCATGTCTCCCACCATGTTGCTGCTGCTGCTGCTCTGCCTCTGCCCGTGCACTGCCTCCTGCTGCCTGCACATCCTCCGCCGGCTGGGGTGCACTCGTTGATGTGGCCACCCCTGCTGGACCTCCGACTCCCGACTGTGGCAGGGATGCCTCCTCCACCAGCCTGGCCGCACCGTCAGAGGCAGCTCCACAGGGCACCCAGGTGACTGATGGGTGGGAAGATGGCACAGAGGACGACTGGCGCGTAGGGGGTCCAGTTGAGGAGGGGGTCGGAGCAAGCCCCATCAGACGGAGGAATCCGGCCTGGGTGACCTGTCCCAGCAGGCTGACGTGGTCAACGAGCCATTCGAGATGACGTGCAGTCTCTCCATGAAAAGACTGCAGGTCACCTCGCATGGCCCGTTGACGCAACGCCACACCAGCCAGGACAGGCTCAACCCGGACCTGGATGGCCACGTCCGCAGGCAGAGGAAGGCCAGTTGACGTCAGCTCATCCCCTGCCTGAAAACGGGTCTGGACGTAGGCATCCCTGCTGGTGCAAGATGATGCAGGGACAGGATCGGGGACAGGATTGCACACAGGCACCTCCGCGGCCGCCTGTGCTGCCTCCTGTCCCTGGTCCTGCACTGCACCACTAGCACCAGTGGGATCCCCACCTCCAGACCCCGTCTCTGGTGCTTGCACGGCCCCCTCCTCCACCAAACCCCCCACCAACCTGGATGACTCCGTGCCATCTTCCCCTGTTAGGCCCTGTGGGGTCCCAGCTGCCCCTTCTGCTGCCGAGGAGTCCAACTGCAACCTCCGCCTCTTGGACCTCCTCCCGGCAGCTGCGGCTTGGGACGCGGCACCGGACTCCTCACTCCCCGACGAGATGACAACACGGGAGGGGAGCCGGGCCTTGCGTCTCCGGCTGGCGGTCGGATCCCCGCCGCTGTGCTCCACAGCACCTTCTCCGCCCTCTTCATCAGTTGACGCTGCAGACAGGGAGAAACAAAACACAGGCATCAGGGCACTGTACAATGGACACATACACGCATGACAGTTGCACATGAGTGGCATTGGCAAACCTCAGACATGTCATCACAATCCCCAACACACATGTCATTGCAACTCGCACACATGAGCCATACCACAGCCATATTGCAACTGCCACCACCATCCATACACATACAACAGCATCAGCAGCCAAAGGGGAGCCAGACATCACATGCAACACAGGAAGTGCACCACACATGTACACACACCACCACACTTGCATGCATGTCTACACCTCTGCCAAGTGTCGCACTGTTCAGACGGGAATCCATGTCACATCTGCCAATCAGGCTTCCACATACCGCTGTCACATGCATCCATGTAGCATCACTGTTGCACCCTTGACAAATACACACGCATGCACATGTACACAGTGCTCATACATGCAGGCCAAAACAACATACATGCCTGACATCACGGACATGTCTACTTACATGCACATTCATCCAAACATGTGTGCACGCACAACTGCATTTGCCATGCAAGCCCACACACACAAGCACCATCCATGTCTCACACATTACAGCCCTCGCATGTGTCAGACCCACGGCCCTGTACACCCGCACCCATACTCGACCCCATACAAACAGATGTGCAACCGGCACAATGCCGAATAATCACCACACGCACTGCTCACAATCAGGATGCATGTACACTCACCGCTCGACTCCAGACGGGTCTGCTTCTCTAGGACCTGGACGTGGAGCGCTGGGGATATGCGTTCCAGGACCCTCATCTGTTCTTCCGACAAGTGGCCCCGGCGCCCCTTGGCATCCGCTGCCTTCAAGAGGCGCCGGGCCTTGTTCAGGGTCCTGGACCTGAAGTCCTCCCAGCGCTTCCTGACATGTTGGAAGTCCCGGACTGCCACCCCCTCCGCGTTGATGGCAGTCACAATGTCAGTCCAGATCCGAGTCCGTCCTTCCTTGTCGGCGCGGGAACTTCCGAAGAGGGCATCATACTGCCCCAGGACTTGCTCCACCAGGACACCAACTTCGGTGGCACTGAAGCTGGTGCCCCTCTGCCTCTCTGGCCGGGGGTTGCCAGTGGTCACAGATGGTGTTTGCCCCGACATGACAACCCCAGAGGCAGGAGTGGGTGGGCAACTGGGTCCTGGGGCTGGGCTGTGGAGCGATGGAATTCCAGTCGGGAGTCTTCGGTTCCAGCAGGGGTGGTCACAGCAACAGCACCCCTGGCTGATGTGCAGGCAGCAAATGGCAGTGCACGTGGGCAGCAGGCAGTCAGGCAGCAGCAGATGGCAGGTGGGAGCGTGCTCGGGGCTCTGGGGGGCAGTAGTTTGGCCTTCTGGGCAGGAGCGTGGTCTTCCGTGTGCTTACGCGTGGCCAGCTTGGTACGGAGTGATTTGGCACGTGAAAATCCTGCACGTCAGCGTGAAAACCGAGGAAAGGCCCTTAGCGCGTAAGAGCGTCAGCACGCATACGCGATTCTATTGGACCAAAGGCCCTCAGCGCGTAAGCGCGTCTGTGACGTGACCCGCACGGGTGTTTCCCACACAGCACGTGATGACAGAGCACACGTGGAAAGACTGCACGTCAGAGTGTCATCGCGTGTAATTGGACAGCACGTCAGAGTCTCATCGCGTGTAATTGGACAGCACGGCAGAGTCTCATCGCGTGTAATTGGACTGCACGTCAGTGTGTCATCGCGTGTAATTGGACTAAAGTGCGCGTACACGCGATTGGCCTATGTACGTGTATATCAGGTGTGCGCGGACACTTACACACGCAAGTACGTCAGCGCACCTGTATCCCTGTGTGCGCGGGAATTTCCACACGCTATTGGACTGGGTACTGGATTTCAGGGGTGCGCGGGTCACACGCTCGCCTACAACACGCGCAACGCATAAATTTGCACGCTAAAATAATAACAAGCTCACACCCAGGATGAACATACCGTTCCTAGCAGCAGTGGCCGTGGCCTACCAAAGGAGGAGTAGGAGGATAGTAAGGCCAGAATATTCACACCCAGAACCAGCCTTTTCGGGATGCCTGATGACCAGGTGCATGGGAGGTACAGGTTTCCACCACACATCATACTGGACCTCGTGAGTGAGTGGGAGGATGACCTCACATCACCCACCCTGTGCTCCCAAGCACTCAGCCCCCTGGAGAAGGTCCTCAATGTACTGCACTTCTTAGCCACTGGATCATTTCAGCGGACAAGTGCCATTGTGGGTGGGGTATCACAGGCCACCCAGTCACGCTGCCTACACCAGGTCTTGAACATCATCACTGCACGCCCATCACTCCGCAGGCACATATACCTGCCCAGAACCCCTGCAGAAAGGCATGCTGCCGCCCTGGATTTCTACGCTGTGGCACGATTCCCCAAAGTGCTAGGTGCCATCAACTGCACCCATGTGGCTCTACGTCCCCCCAGGGCATCTGAGCACATCTATAGGAACCGCAAGCACTGGCATTCCATCAACGTGCAGGTAGTATGTAATGCCAAGGGAATCATCACCTCAGTATATGCCAACTATCCCGGGTCAACCCACGACAGCTTCATTTACCGAATGTCCACCCTAAGCCGGGACCTAGAAGCTGGGCGGCATGGCGATACATGGCTGCCTGGTGAGTATGAATGCCACTGCGCATGCATGCATGTCAGATACTGAGCAAGGTCACAACCCCACCAATGATACCAATCACCACCTCCACAGGGGACAGTGCCTACCCTCTCAGCCCCCACATGATGACGCCAATTCGGAACCCCACCACGCCACCCCAGGTAAGATACAACGCAGCCCACATTACAACCCGGGGCATAGTGGAGCGCACATTCGGAGTGCTGAAGTTACGCTTTCGCTCCCTTGACCGTTCTGGCGGGCAGCTGTTGTACGCTCCCCCAGTAGTGTGCAGGATCATAGTGGCAGCATGTGTCCTGCACAACGTTGCAACACGCCGGGGCCTGGCCGTGGACATGGTGGTGCCCCCCCATCCCCAACCACATGCACAGCCGCTGCGCATGGGAGGGGAAAGGGCACGGGGGGAGGCAGCCCGTACACAGCTAGTGGCTAATTACTTCACATAGAAATCACACCCCTGTGGAGTGCACACTGCCCTGGCACATTCCATCTGACAATCAATGATGACTCAACCTGACACTGATCCTGAATGTCTGGAGAAAGAACCGTGAAAACCATATCAGCCTGAGATTGTTCACCTGGAAGTGTCACAATGTGTGCATCCCTACCCACACAGACACCACCAATGCAGTTTTGTGAAGTTACACATTCAAGCAGCTAAAATGAACACCCACTTGCAAAATGCAACAAGAGGACAGTGCCATGTCAGCCAACCCAACCCCAGCACCGCCACACCACACACCGTGCCATGTCATGCTATTTGCAGGTAAACAAAGTAATCCACACAACATGACACTAGGGTCACAATGTACAGTGTCCCTATTAGAAACTTGCAACACCTGAAATTCTCACAGTAATGCCGGACCAACAACAAAGATGAGCACATACTACCATTAACATGACATCACTAATGTTAAATATTAGTAGTCTCACCACCTGGAAATGCCTGCACTCCCACCACTACCAACTGTGCAGTGTTGGCGCCATGTAGAGTTGTAGGTGCACTGCTGCCAACAGGGACCACTTCTCCAGACTAGAGGTCCCTGTGTTGACATGAGGAAGGGACCTGCAAATTGGGAGGTAGACACAGAAGATGAGTTACACATCAATGCAACATGCAGTGTACAACACAACAGCAATATGCACTAGGAATGTATACACAGTATTGACTACAGACTGCCCACACAGCTCATGGGAGTCCAACGTCACTGTGTAATTCACTGTCACTTGGGCACACCCTTTGCAAGCCCATGGAAACGGGAAGCAGGAGGGGTGTGTGTGACTCAAACCCAAGCATCGGAACCAAATACATTACAAGCCTGCATGTGCCCAGCCACAATGCAGCGTATGCCCACAGGAACCACGGAAGCCAACAAATCGTCCCAAAAAAATTGGAAATAAAAATAAAAATAAAAATAAAATCAAAAATGGCCATTGAAGGGCCCGGGGGGGTTGGGGAGGCCACCCAGGAGGTCCGAGGACAGGATGCACACCAGAACCCACCTGCGTGGATCCTGGGAAAATAAAACACCTCCATGGGCTCATGGCCCACACGGCTACCCTATTGTGGGAGTATCATTGCTGTCGCTATTATCACCCTGTGCAGCTGCATCCGGAGGTGGTTGCACTATGGGAGGCAGCCCACGCAAGGCCCTAGTCTGCTCCTCCATGGCTGCAAGCATGCGGGTGTGGTAGGTCTGGTTCTGGAGGATGAGTGTGCGGAGGTCCCCATGCAACAACTCACGGGATGCCCGGACCTCCGCCCTCGTTGCCTGCATCTCAGCTGAGAGCGTACGGGTGAGACGCTCCAGCTGCTGTTCTGTCCTTTGGTGGGTTGAAGCCTCAAGCTCAACAAGAGTCGTCCTGAGGTGAAGGAGCTCCTGCCTCAGGGCTTCCCTGTGGCCCTGGGACTTAATGGAGATGGCCTCCTGCAGAGTCGCCAGTGCCGCCCGCCTGTCCCTGTTGGACCCCAACATGTCCTCCCTGTGTGACTGGCAGATGGAGTCGGTTGCCTGCTCTAGTCGCTCCATCAGCCTTTCAGGGGGGACAATGGAAGTGGCCACCCTATCCATGGCCTGAGCCATCATCTCGGATGATGCTGCCTGTTGGGTTGCCATACCGTAAATGGATTGCTCCCATGCGGTATTGCCAGGTGGCGTACGGCCACCACGTCGGCGGGCACCACACCTGTCTGGGGCAAGGCGAACTGCGCCTTGCTGTGCCGGCACTGCCTGAGGCTGCAGGACTGCATTCCCCCTCTGATCTGCTGGCCCAGGAACAGGATCAGATGTCGCGGAGTGTGACCCTGCATCCGTAACCACCAAAGGCGTAGCTGCCAACACTGACATCCCCATTGAGGGTTCTGACCCTGGTGCAGGTGGGTGGGACAGAACAGAATCCCTCCCTGGAACACTCACCTGCGACGGCACGTAGGTCTCATCCGAATCAACACCTGAGTACAGCTCGGGGGAGGTGCAGCCAGAGACACCCCTTGAGAGCACGACCTGCAGCACTTGTGGGTTCTCACCCACCACCACACCACGTCCCTCACTGGTGGTTGGTCGGCCCTCGGACCCCTCCTGGGTCTGCACCATCTCCACAACCCCAGCAGTATCAGGTGCGTCTTCCCCTGCAAAGACATGAAAACAAAGAAATGGAAACAGGCATTAGCACCATGGCACACAATGAGGGCTGAGAAGCAAGAGAAACAGTACTTGTTTGACACATGTCCCACATGACTAAAACCCTCCCATGCATGCCCCCTCACTGCGTATGAAGGGCAGGCAAATGGCACACACTGATGACACCAAGATGGAAGATGAACACATTTTCTGCATGCTGCCTGGCAGTGGCATCACACATTGCCCTGTGATTGGCAGGTGAAACACACATGCCATCACACAGATGGCATGTACCATTGCTATTGAGTGAAGATGGAGAGGAGGGCAGCACCTATTCATTCAGTCCAGTTCCCGCATGTAATAGCTTTACTAATTCAAACAGGTCAGATTCTTCACCTGGAGCTGCCAGTCCAAAATGGTGCAATTGCACAGGGACATGTCTGAACAAATGATATCCAGGTAACAAAGTCATTCCACTTTACCATAGCCATGTCAGACATGTGACTAGAGGACTGCGACATGCCTAGTAAAAGTGGTGGAATGCAAACAATCTGACTAAATGAACAGTGAAAAATCAGGCAACAATGTTGTGGCAGGATGACACTTCAAGGGCAACTGGCGTGCAGTTGGGCTACATGTCTACTGTTGGCAGAAGGGATACTGCTATGGCCAAATGCAGCTGCGCAGGACGTATTGCATGAAGCACATGGCTGACCCATACGACTCAGGTGCACACACTCTCACCTGTCACACAAACAGAAGCCCTCACACACACCATGCACATGGATGACACACACATGCATGTGCACTCACCGGACAATGCCTCGTAATCAGCCAAATCTCCCACGCCTTGGATCTGTTCCTCCGTGACGTAGGTCCCAGCGACTGACTCATGTGGAGTGAGTTCCATGTCTACTACTGGAGACCCACCTCCAGTCACTAGAGTTGCGGCATGACTTGAGGCCAGCTTACTCTTTGCCCTGCGCTTTAGGTCATTCCAGCGCTTATAGCAATCATTGGCTGTGCACCTCACGATTCCAAGGGCACTTACGATGTCCGCAACGGTCTGCCAGTGTGCCTGGCGTTGTGCAGGTGTGGTCTTGGATCCTGCAACAATGACCATCTCGTTGTCATGTGCGGACACATACTCGACAAGTGCATTCAGTTCGTCATCCGTGAAGCTGGGCTTCCTGGATGGGCCGGACTGTGTAGCCGTGTCTGGGGCATCAGCCTGTGCCGGACGAGCACTCTTCCTCTTCCGCTTGGAAGGTGGTGGTGATCCTGAGTGTCCTGCGCCGCTCTGGACACTAGGGGCAGAAGCCCTGGTGGACTCTGTATCAGGAGTGTGGGATTGCACACTCAGCATGGGAGTTGGTGCAGGCATTGGCTCTAGTGTGATGGTGTCAGGGGGAATGTCAGCAGCATGGACTAGGACCGACACTGTCCGGGCTGGGTGTGTGAGGGCTGGGGTGGATGGAGCCGCAGCTGCCCCTGCAGCCTCTCCGCCCTGCCTACTTGGTGCAGCAGATGACCTTGCTGCCACAGATGCACGTGGCATGGTGACATCAACGTGCACCAGCGCACGTGTCATAGGCCTGCTGACCTGGAAGTCAGCCATGGAGTCAGCCAGGTCTGGTGCCACAATGGGCTGGTCCAACAAGGGCTGAGCATGGATGGTGTCAGCCACATCAGCCTCAATGGGAGGGGGGGGGGATTATGGGTGCCCTTGACTGGTCCTCCACACATGGGGGGACAGGCTCACCCTGCAAGTAACGACCACGTCCCCTACCGGATCCACCACGGCCACCACTTGTGGCTCTTCCACCTTTGCCACCCTTACGGAATCCTCGCCTCCCAGCCATGGCACTGATGTTAATGTGCGTATGGGAGTGGGTGTAAAATATTGTCCTGGGCAATTGGGGGTCAAAGGGGTTGGGTACCAGATGGTAATTGTACCCTAGTGCTCTTGCAAGGCTGATTGTAACCCCTGGGGAAAGATGACGGGTCACGCTACGCACAGGAGCCCCAAAAAAGGGAGATGACGTGCACGCAACCCCTCCTAGACCACGTGTGCAGAAAGAAAAACCTGCACTACGCTGTGGCACCCAGTAACACAAGAATGAACGTATGCGTGTCACACGCAGCCTAGAATGACCTCTGAAGGGGTAGGCTACACACGGGGCAAGCACAGATGTTAGATACGTGCGTGACTCACCGTCTGCCAGATAAAAGAGCGTGAAAAAGGAGCGCGTTTGGTTGGCAACACCCCCGCCAAAAGAAGATTTGTACGCTGTCTGAGGAGACAGGACAACAGTAGTAGGGAACACTGTTTGAGGGAACAGGCCCAGGTAAACCAGTTAAAGTGAAAAAAGAGAAAAAGCTGTCAGAGGTAACAGGGAATACGAACTTGAAACGCCGTGAAGTAAATCGCGTGTGAAACGACAAGAAGTACAGAATTCACCCACTCGATCTCCACGAAAAGCACGTACAAGGAAATGGTGTTCTACGCGTACCTTTTATACAGGCCCACACGTCCAGCGTCACTTACGCGGCGTGTACGCGCTAGGCCCATTTCCACCAATTACACGCTTTGTCACTTCTGCGTGTAGGGCCATTTCCACCAATCACACGCGATGACACACTGACGTGCAGTCCAATTACACGCGATGACACTCTGACGTGCAGTCTTTCCACGTGTGCTCTGTCATCACGTGCTGTGTGGGAAACACCCGTGCGGGTCACGTCACAGACGCGCTTACGCGCTGAGGGCCTTTGGTCCAATGGAATCGCGTATGCGTGCCGACGCGCTTACGCGCTAAGGGCCTTTCCTCGGTTTTCACGCTGACGTGCAGGATTTTCACGTGCCAAATCACTCCGTACCAAGCTGGCCACGCGTAAGCACACGGAAGACCACGCTCCTGCCCAGAAGGCCGAACTACTGCCCCCCAGAGCCCTGAGCACGCTCCCACCTGCCATCTGCTGCTGCCTGACTGCCTGCTGCCCACGTGCACTGCCATTTGCTGCCTGCACATCAGCCAGGGGTGCTGTTGCTGTGACCACCCCTGCTGGAACCGAAGACTCCCGACTGGAATTCCATCGCTCCACAGCCCAGCCCCAGGACCCAGTTGCCCACCCACTCCTGCCTCTGGGGTTGTCATGTCGGGGCAAACACCATCTGTGACCACTGGCAACCCCCGGCCAGAGAGGCAGAGGGGCACCAGCTTCAGTGCCACCGAAGTTGGTGTCCTGGTGGAGCAAGTCCTGGGACAGTATGATGCCCTCTTCGGAAGTTCCCGCGCCGACAAGGAAGGACGGACTCGGATCTGGACTGACATCGTGACTGCCATCAACGCGGAGGGGGTGGCAGTCCGGGACTTCCAACATGTCAGGAAGCGCTGGGAGGACTTCAGGTCCAGGACCCTGAACAAGGCCCGGTGCCTCTTGAAGGCAGCGGATGCCAAGGGGCGCCGGGGCCACTTGTCGGAAGAACAGATGGGGGTCCTGGAACGCATATCCCCAGCGCTCCACGTCCAGGTCCTAGAGAAGCAGACCCGTCTGGAGTCGAGCGGTGAGTGTACATGCATCCTGATTGTGAGCAGTGCGTATGGTGATTATTCGGCATTGTGCCGGTTGCACATCTGTTTGTATGGGGTCGAGTATGGGTGGGGGTGTACAGGGCCGTGGGTCTGACACATGCGAGGGCTGTAATGTGTGAGACATGGATGGTGCTTGTGTGTGTGGGCTTGCATGGCAAATGCAGTTGTGCCTGCACACGTTTGGATGAATGTGCATGTAAGTAGACATGTCCGTGATGTCTGGCATGTAAGTTGTTTTGGCCTGCATGTATGAGCACTGTGTACATGTGCATGTGTGTGTATTTGTCGAGGGTGCAACAGTGATGCTACATGGATGCATGTGACAGCGGTATGTGGAAGCCTGATTGGCAGATGTGACATGGATGCCCGTCTGAACAGTGCGACACTTGGCAGAGGTGTAGACATGCATGCAAGTGTGGTGGTGTGTGTACATGTGTGGTGCACTTCCTGTGTTGCATGTGATGTCTGGCTCCCCTTTGGTTGCTGATGCTGTTGTATGTGTATGGATGGTGGTGGCAGTTGCGATATGGCTGTGGTATGGCTCATGTGTGCGAGTTGCAATGACATGTGTGTTGGGGATTGTGATGACATGTCTGAGGTTTGCCAATGCCACTCATGTGCAACTGTCATGCGTGTATGTGTCCATTGTACAGTGCCCTGATGCCTGTGTTTTGTTTCTCCCTGTCTGCAGCGTCAACTGATGAAGAGGGCGGAGAAGGTGCTGTGGAGCACAGCGGCGGGGATCCGACCGCCAGCCGGAGACGCAAGGCCCGGCTCCCCTCCCGTGTTGTCATCTCGTCGGGGAGTGAGGAGTCCGGTGCCGCGTCCCAGGCCGCAGCTGCCAGGAGGAGGTCCAAGAGGCGGAGGTTGCAGTTGGACTCCTCGGCAGCAGAAGGGGCAGCTGGGACCCCACAGGGCCCAACAGGGGAAGATGGCACAGAGTCATCCAGGTTGGTGGGGGGTTTGGTGGAGGAGGGGGCCGTGCAAGCACCAGAGACGGGGTCTGGAGGTGGGGATCCCACGGGTGCTAGTGGTGCAGTGCAGGACCAGGGACAGGAGGCAGCACAGGTGGCCGCGGAGGTGCCTGTGTGCAATCCTGTCCCCGATCCTGTCCCTGCATCATCTTGCACCAGCAGGGATGCCTACGTCCAGACCCGTTTTCAGGCAGGGGATGAGCTGACGTCAACTGGCCTTCCTCTGCCTGCGGACGTGGCCATCCAGGTCCGGGTTGAGCCTGTCCTGGCTGGTGTGGCGTTGCGTCAACGGGCCATGCGAGGTGACCTGCAGTCTTTTCATGGAGAGACTGCACGTCATCTCGAATGGCTCGTTGACCACGTCAGCCTGCTGGGACAGGTCACCCAGGCCGGATTCCGCTGTCTGATGGGGCTTGCTCCGACCCCTTACGCGCCAGTCGTCCTCTGTGCCATCTTCCCACCCATCAGTCATCTGGGTGCCCTGTGGAGCTGCCTCTGACGGTGCGTCCAGGCTGGTGGAGGAGGCATCCCTGCCACAGTCGGGAGTCGGAGGTCCAGCAGGGGTGGCCACATCAACGAGTGCACCCCAGCCGGCGGAGGATGTGCAGGCAGCAGGAGGCAGTGCACGGGCAGAGGCAGAGCAGCAGCAGCAGCAACATGGTGGGAGACATGAAGGCTCGGGGCTTTCGACATCGGAGGGGCAGGCATCGGCCGGAGGGCAGGGGGACCCAGGACAGAGAGTGTCTTCCGTGTGGCAGCGGTTGAGCCACGCCATAGGTGCGGAGCGGCGGCGGGCGGAAGAGGCGCGGCTCACAATGGTCAGGGCGGAGAACTCCATGCGGAGGGCCCTGAGGCGGGCCGAGTGCCTCGAGGCAATCCGCAGGGGGTTGGAGGAGGACACGACGTCGTCCCTGCGGACCCTCGGGGCCATGGAACTGGACCGCCTCCGGGACATCGAACAGGAGTTCGATGATGCCCTGGCCCGGGACACCACGGAGTGAGCCGCTGGACTTGCCCGCCGCCTTTGTATATAGTTCTTTAGTTTTAGGTTTCCTTTCTTTCTTATTATGATTTGGAGTCGACGGACACTGCTCCACTTTTTGTATATAGTTGATTTTTAGGTAGGTTTTTTAGTAGGTTTCCTTTGTTCAGTTGGGCTCATGGACCCTTGTTAGTTTTGTACATATTTATTTTTTGCATGGAGATTTTTTTACATTTGACTTTGGACATAATTTTTTTGGATTCTGATTTGCAGTTTTGTGTTTTTATACGGACATGCAGCTCTTTTTTTTCACATTCACATTGTAGTTATTTTTATTTCTTTAGCATTATTTAATTTTTTTCAATACAATTTTGTTAGCATACTTCACTGTGTGGTTTCATCTCTTTGGTTTCATGCATGTCATGTTGTGTGTTTTCCCATTCAATTGCAACCATTGTGTGGGACGGACATGGGTTCATTAGCTTGACGGACATTGGGGGTGTAACATGTGATTTCCATTTCCATGTGGGTGAATGGGTTACTTGGTAGGGCTTTTTGGCTGTGGAGGCTGACCATTACGCACATGATTGGGGATTGTGAGGACCTGGTGGGGGCTGCCCATGGTGGCAGGGGGGTGGGGGTGGTGGGTGACATGAGTGGGGGCCTGGTGGAGGATGCCCATGGTGGCAGGGGTTGGGGGTGGTGGGTGACATGAGTGGGGGCCTGGTGGAGGGTGACCCTGGTGGCTGGGGGATGGGGGTGGTGGGTGACATGAGTGGGGGCCTGGTGGAGGGTGACCCTGGTGGCTGGGGGGTGGGGGTGGTGGGAGACATGAGTGGGGGCCTGGTGTAGTCTGCCCATGGTGGGAGGGGGGTGGGGGTGGTTGGTGACATGAGTGGGGGCCTGGTGTAGTCTGCCCATGGTGGCAGGGGGGTGGGGGTGGTGGGAGACATGAGTGGGGGCCTGCTGGAGGATGCCCATGGTGGCAGGGGGGTGGGGGTGGTGGGTGACATGAGTGGGGGCCTGGTGGAGGGTGACCCTGGTGGCAGGGGGATGGGGGTGGTGGGAGACATGAGTGGGGGCCTGGTGGAGGATGCCCATGGTGGCAGGGGGGTGGGGGTGCAGGGGTACATGAGTGGGGGCCTGCTGGAGGCTGCCCCTGCACTGCTGGGGGGTGGGGGTGGTGGGTGACATGAGTGGGGGCCTGGTGGAGGATGCCCATGGTGGCAGGGGGGTGGGGGTGCAGGGGGACATGAGTGGGGGCCTGCTGGAGGCTGCCCCTGCACTGCTGGGGGGTGGGGGTGGTGGGTGACATGAGTGGGGGCCTGGTGGAGGGTGACCCTGGTGGCTGGGGGGTGGGGGTGGTGGGAGACATGAGTGGGGGCCTGGTGGAGGGTGACCCTGGTGGCTGGGGGGTGGGGGTGGTGGGAGACATGAGTGGGGGCCTGGTGGAGTCTGCCCATGGTGGCAGGGGGGTGGGGGTGGTGGGTGACATGAGTGGGGGCCTGGTGTAGTCTGCCCATGGTGGCAGGGGGGTGGGGGTGGTGGGAGACATGAGTGGGGGCCTGGTGGAGTCTGCCCATGGTGGCAGGGGGGTGGGGGTGGTGGGAGACATGAGTGGGGGCCTGGTGTAGTCTGCCCATGGTGGCAGGGGAGTGGGGGTGGTGGGTGACATGAGTGGGGGCCTGGTGTAGTCTGCCCATGGTGGCAGGGGGGTGGGGGTGGTGGGAGACATGAGTGGGGGCCTGGTGGAGGATGCCCATGGTGGCAGGGGGGTGGGGGTGGTGGGTGACATGAGTGGGGGCCTGGTGGAGGGTGACCCTGGTGGCAGGGGGGTGGGGGTGGTGGGAGACATGAGTGGGGGCCTGGTGGAGGATGCCCATGGTGGCAGGGGGGTGGGGGTGCAGGGGGACATGAGTGGGGGCCTGCTGGAGGCTGCCCCTGCACTGCAGGGGGGTAGGGGTGGTGGGTGACATGAGTGGGGGCCTGGTGGAGGGTGACCCTGGTGGCTGGGGGGTGGGGGTGGTGGGAGACATGAGTGGGGGCCTGGTGGAGGGTGACCCTGGTGGCTGGGGGGTGGGGGTGGTGGGAGACATGAGTGGGGGCCTGGTGGAGTCTGCCCATGGTGGCAGGGGGGTGGGGTGGTGGGTGACATGAGTGGGGGCCTGGTGTAGTCTGCCCATGGTGGCAGGGGGGTGGGGGTGGTGGGAGACATGAGTGGGGGCCTGGTGGAGTCTGCCCATGGTGGCAGGGGGGTGGGGGTGGTGGGAGACATGAGTGGGGGCCTGGTGGAGGGTGACCCTGGTGGCAGGGGGGTGGGGGTGGTGGGAGACATGAGTGGGGGCCTGGTGGAGGATGCCCATGGTGGCAGGGGGGTGGGGGTGCAGGGGGACATGAGTGGGGGCCTGCTGGAGGCTGCCCCTGCACTGCTGGGGGGTAGGGGTGGTGGGTGACATGAGTGGGGGCCTGGTGGAGGGTGACCCTGGTGGCTGGGGGGTGGGGGTGGTGGGAGACATGAGTGGGGGCCTGGTGGAGGGTGACCCTGGTGGCTGGGGGGTGGGGGTGGTGGGAGACATGAGTGGGGGCCTGGTGGAGTCTGCCCATGGTGGCAGGGGGGTGGGGTGGTGGGTGACATGAGTGGGGGCCTGGTGTAGTCTGCCCATGGTGGCAGGGGGGTGGGGGTGGTGGGAGACATGAGTGGGGGCCTGGTGGAGTCTGCCCATGGTGGCAGGGGGGTGGGGGTGGTGGGAGACATGAGTGGGGGCCTGGTGTAGTCTGCCCATGGTGGCAGGGGGGTGGGGGTGGTGGGTGACATGAGTGGGGGCCTGGTGTAGTCTGCCCATGGTGGCAGGGGGGTGGGTGTGGTGGGAGACATGAGTGGGGGCCTGGTGGAGGATGCCCATGGTGGCAGGGGGGTGGGGGTGGTGGGTGACATGAGTGAGGGCCTGGTGGAGGGTGACCCTGGTGGCAGGGGGGTGGGGGTGGTGGGAGACATGAGTGGGGGCCTGGTGGAGGATGCCCATGGTGGCAGGGGGGTGGGGGTGCAGGGGGACATGAGTGGGGGCCTGCTGGAGGCTGCCCCTGCACTGCTGGGGGGTGGGGGTGGTGGGTGACATGAGTGGGGGCCTGGTGGAGGATGCCCATGGTGGCAGGGGGGTGGGGGTGCAGGGGGACATGAGTGGGGGCCTGCTGGAGGCTGCCCCTGCACTGCTGGGGGGTGGGGGTGGTGGGTGACATGAGTGGGGGCCTGGTGGAGGCTGCCCATGGTGGCAGGGGGGTGGGGGTGGTGGGTGACATGAGTGGGGGCCTGGTGGAGGCTGGCCCTGCACTGCTGGGGTGTGGGGGCGGTGGTAGACATGAGTGGGGGCCTGGTGGAGGCTGCCCCTGCACTGCTGGGGGGTGGGGGTGGTGGGAGACATGAGTGGGGGCCTGGTGGAGTCTGCCCATGGTGGCAGGGGGGTGGGGGTGGTGGGAGACATGAGTGGGGGCCTGGTGGAGGGTGACCCTGGTGGCTGGGGGGTGGGGGTGGTGGGAGACATGAGTGGGGGCCTGGTGGAGGCTGCCCCTGCACTGCTGGGGTGTGGGGGTGGTGGGAGACATGAGTGGGGGCCTGGTGGAGGCTGCCCCTGCACTGCTGGGGGGCGGGGGTGGTGGTAGACATGAGTGGGGGCCTGGTGGAGGCTGCCCCTGCACTGCTGGGGGGTGGGGGTGGTGGGAGACATATGTGGGGGCCTGGTGGAGGATGCCCATGGTGGCAGGGGGGTGGGGGTGGTGGTAGACATGCATTGTTGATCAGTAGTGCAAGGTGACATGTGGGTTGGCTGAGGGGCATGCCCATGGTGGATGGGCTGCCTGCGGGACATGAGCATGGGTGCAGGGTAGTCCCCCGTGGTGTGGGCTGCCTGCAGGGTCCGTGGAGGTTGTGGAGCGTACACCTGGGAGGGCCCACACGGCCAATTCACGTGTGGTACTCCCCAGAACCCCTGAAATACACGTACCCTGCTGAAATGGCGTGTGGGACTTCCCGCGCACCCCTGAAATACACGTACCCTGCTCGCACTGGGACTCTCGCGTGTGGAACTTCCCACGCACCCCTGTAATACACATGCCTTGCTCGCACTGGCCCAATCGCGTGTGTAACTTCCCGCGCACCCCTGAAATACACGTACCCTGCTCGCACTGGGCCAATCGCGTGTGTAACTTCCCGCGCACCCCTGAAATACACATACCCTGCTCGCACTGGGCCAATCGCGTGTGGAACTTCCCGCGCACCCCTGAAATACACGTACCCTGCTGAAATTGCGTGTGTAACTTCCCGCGCACCCCTGAAATACACGTACCCTGCTCGCACTGGGCCAATCGCGTGTGGAACTTCCCGCGCACCCCTGAAATACACGTACCCTGCTGAAATCGCGTGTGGAACTTCCCGCGCACCCCTGTAATACACATGCCTTGCTCGCACTGGCCCAATCGCGTGTGTTACTTCCCGCGCACCCCTGAAATACACGTACCCTGCTCGCACTGGGCCAATCGCGTGTGGAACTTCCCGCGCACCCCTGAAATACACGTACCCTGCTGAAATCGCATGTGGAACTTCCCGCGCACCCCTGTAATACACATGCCTTGCTCGCACTGGGCCAATCGCGTGTGGAACTTCCCGCTCACCCCTGAAATACACGTACCCTGCTGTAATCGCGTGTGTAACTTCCCGCGCACCCCTGAAATACACGTACCCTGCTCGCACTGGGACTATCGCGTGTGGAACTTCCCGCGCACTCCTGCAATACGCGTTCCCCGCTTGGCGTTTGCTGTTTGCCAGCCCGGTGAACTGGTCCAGGGTTAGCGCAGCCCTTTGCGATGATTTAGCGATTTGGATGGCTTTTCCTTGCGCAAGGGCGTTCTTGGGGGCGTTACTGGCGCTGCTGCAGGGTCGCTGTGATTCTCTGCGCCACGGCTGGTTTGGGAGCCTAAAATCCATGAATACGCTGTGCGCGGAAATCGGTTTTAGCGCACGTGCCTGGCGCAGACAATCGCACGCGGACACTCTGCGCCAGCCGCTTGCGACACTTTTCTGCGAAATTCTATGAATTACCCTGTTGATGTGTCCCATCCTATCAGTTACACTAGACCCACAAAAGGAAACAATAGTCGGGGTAATAATAGGTGACAAAATATTTTTCTTTCTAGTACATACAGGAGCCACCCAATCATGTTTTAAAGAGGGAAAATCCTCAATGTAAGGTAAATTCACAGATGCACAAGAATTTTCTGGGACAAAGACTAAGGTTCCTTTTACAGACAGTTTACCCATAACTATGGGAGAACACAACATGCATCTATGCAATTACTATATTCTTGCAAGACACCAGTTAACATATTGGGGATAGACTTGATGAGTAAATTAAACATGGCAATATCATTTACTGACCAGGCGATAATATGTTCTACCCCAGGGAACCATTATGTGAATGCACAAGAATTCATAACAGCTTTTTATGGTCAGAAAGCACAGAGAGGAGTTGCACTGGACCCGGAAGTATTGCTATTTGGGTATACATATTGTTAGCATAACTCCCCTGAATACTAGACAAGGGGCCTCTGGTTCCAGCATTTTTTCCATACCGGCACACTTCACGTTTGCCAGTGGGGGCCATGGGTCTCGCCCTGGCAGGCCACACCTGCAAGTAGATCATGCCCCTACTGGTAAACAATTGCCAGAATCACCAGCACCGTTACTACCAGTGCCAGTAATTCCAGCAATACCATCATGGAGACGGGAATGAGAATTTAACATCACTCTGCTGCCTGTAATATCTCAGTAATACTGGAATATTTGGCAGCAGAGACAACAAGACAGGTTTGACGATATCCCACCAGAAGTACTGGCGGGATACCAACAAACCTATAACAAGGGCCAAATTATTGAGGTTACCCACAGAATTTTTGTTTTGACCGGAATTACCCATGGGCATGGAAGGACAGATAATTACAATCGAACTAGAAGCAGGGATAGTAAGGGAAGACAGAATGGTTTTACAAGGAGTGGACGATGAGGGGTGAGTTGGCGCACAGTAATAGCAATAACGAAGCACAAAGACTAACTGACTGACTTGACAGGTGAAAAATTACTCATAGATAACATCAGTCTTACATATCAGCTACAACTTGAGAGCAGGGAAATACCCCTGAGAATGTCACTAGTGAGGAGAATACCATCCTTTCTCCAATAGGATTTAGAACACATAGCAAACACACTGTGGACCAACAGTCCATATGACGTCAGTTTATTAAATTGAGTAGCTGTTAAAATTAAACTAGAGAAGGAGGCTATTTTACCATGAGTAAGACAGTATCACATGCCCAAAGAAGCTGACAAGGGTATCTATGAAACCATTGCTGCCTTAGTTTAACAAGGGATATTAGTGCCTTTTTAATCCCCATGTATCATGGTTGTGTACCTGATAAAAAAAGGCAACAGGGGGGTCATGGAGATCTATTCAGGATTTACACCCTCTGAACAATATTGTTGAGGCAGAATTCCCAGCCACAATATTGTATAACATCTTATCCAAAGATAAATATGTTACTGTGATCAATTTAAAGAAGGCTTTCTTTTCAATCACCTTGCATGAAGAGTCACAGTATTTGAACTTGTTCACTTAGCATGGAATTAAGTTGCAACATACTCATTTACCCCAGGGGTACTGTGAATCAACCTCTGTCCGAATATTGCAGATGGACTTAGCGAATGTAGAGCTCGACAGTGCAGTCATCCAATATGTGGATGACATACCTCTGTGTAGCACCACAGAAGAAGAGTGAGGGAGAGACTCACTGAAACCAATGACAATAATGGCAGAAAAGGGGTACAAAGTAGACAAAGAGAAACTGCAATAAATATTGCCAGGAAGAGGTCCTATACATAGGTCAGCTTATATCGAAGGAAGGGGGGAAGGTGACACCTCAGAGAGCAGAAGCCACGATGAAGACACGCAGGAATGACAGCAATTTCTAGGCCTTTTCAATTATTGTAGGGAATGGATGTTTGATTACAGCACATATGTCAGGCTGCTCTTAAGGGGACTCAAGGAAGCACAGAAAGACAACACCAATATGGCCTGGACAGGTGAAATGTAATATGCCTTTGATGAGCTGTTATTAGCAATTAGCACAGCTCTAGTATTAGTTATCCCTCATTACAATGACGAATTCTTTCTATTTTCCCATTCAAATGGAATAGTGATGATAGCTGTCCTCGCACAGAAAATTACCATGGGATTGAAACCATTAACATTTTACAGTGGAATATTAAATCCAGTAATGACAGGTCATTACCCATGTGAGCAAGCATTGGCTGAAGCGGCCTTTGCACCTGAGAAATCAGCGAGCATAACAATGGGATATCCACTCACGATATACGTTAAGCATGCTTTTTTTGCCATCTTTGAAAAGCCCCAAAGTACATTAACTACCCAGAGAGCATCAGGCTATGAGTTAATTATATCAAATCCATTGATCAAAATTGTCAAGTGTTGAGTGGTAAATCCAGCTGAATTCATAGCAGATCCAGTGAAGGCCAAGGAGAGAAATGATGTGAATGAATGCCCCGACTACACTGAATACCATTATGACATACCCCATGTCAAAGAAAATTCCCTAGGAAGGGGGATAATTCTCTTCATTGATAGGTCATCATCAACAGATGAGAGCACAAACAAGAGGCATAGTGGAACCGTAGTGGTGAAGGCAAGAGAGAATGACAGCTTTGAAATAGTCACAAGCACGAGATTGAGAAGGTAATGGTGTATTTTGACTCCGCCTACATGACAGCAACAGTATATGCAGGACTATAACGATGGATAAGGAGTGGCTTCCTGCACGCAGACGGCAGCATGCACCATTCTTAGACAGGCTCATAGACACACTCAACCAACCACTATCACTGTGGTGAAGTGCGCAGCAAACAGAAGAGGCGAGGCTTTCTTTACCCTCTGCAACAAGGCTGCAGAACTAGAAGCAAAAAGAGTAGCATATTTTCTAGAAGTATCTATATTGCAACTGCACCAAATAAATATACTTGTACACGCAATATGGTGATGAAGAAAAGCTTTAATATGTTACCCATAGCAGAAATGATCGCATTACAGGGAAGGGCACTGCAAGAAGTGCAGGAGCTATGGAAAAGAAGGGGTGTTCATTGTCTTCCACAGATGCAATGTGCCGACAGGACAGCACCGGGAAATCTGTGATGCCCCTAAGGCTTCTTACAGTAGTGTTAAAGCAAGTACACTACCCAGCACACACACATCGAGAGAGTGTCTTGCTGTACTGATTTTGGAGGATTGGTTTGTCCCTAATTTGGCAGAGCACATTGCTAACTTTGTTCTCAATTGTTTGATAGGAGCAATACTCCATCCTACATCACTTTTTCAGCATTTGCATATCAACTATATTGCTCCAAAATTATAATGGCTACAGGTGCCAGATGCCATGTGTGCTGCAAAATTCCTCAGATGTGAGGTATTTCCAAGGTGGAGAGTGTGCTACATTTCAACAACGGACTGCAGTTTGCAAATGGGGTGATTGAGCAAATCACTAGCCTTTTGGGACTAAAGCATACATTCTCATCAGCTTACGCCCACAAGCAAACAGTATTTCTGAACACTTCAAAGGATTTCTGAAAGAAAGAATAGCCAAGCTAAAAGAGACTTTGAAAAAGGGGTGGTACACTGCCTCCCTTTAGCGCTTTTTGGCTTACATAATCATCAAGGCTCTGAGCATCACCTGACTCTACATGAGCTTGTGGCAGGGCTCTGAATGCATATGCCTGTTGCTCCTCCCACTCGGGCTCACACTGACATAGAGAATGCTGCTAATGTATTAGG
The DNA here is from genome assembly GCF_040938575.1 of Ambystoma mexicanum. Taxonomy (NCBI): domain Eukaryota; kingdom Metazoa; phylum Chordata; class Amphibia; order Caudata; family Ambystomatidae; genus Ambystoma; species Ambystoma mexicanum. The sequence continues at coordinate 186,053,884 of NC_090929.1, forward strand.
CAAGGAAATTCACAATTATTTGGCATCTATGATGGAATCTCTTATGTGTATGTCTCGACAGGTGCAAACATGGCAGAGGGGCTCAGAGAACACAGATGAAGATAAAGTACCAGTGAACTCTGACAGTGTGTTAAAATCATTGTTTTTGTATCCAGGTGTTAGATTCTTGTGTAGGAATTTAACAAGGAAGTGGTACACACCACGCTTCCAGGGCCTGTATCTCATGGAGGCCGTTACACTATTTGCAGTAAAGGTCTTTGGAGGATAGCTTAGGGGCAACCTGCTCACCTTGGAAGCAAGATAACACAGAGAAATGCAGGCTTGATCCCCGGGTCTTCACTTAGAAACCTCTGGGAACTAAGCACCTTATAAATAACCTATCATCATATCATAATAAAGGTCAAAGGAAGGCACGACTGGCTCCACCTTTGCGACATCAAACTCTACAGAGGAGAGACCCCCTGTCTGCAATTACTGAGCCTGAACATAAAGAAGAGGTGCACGGACAGGAAACAAGATCGATGACAAGAACCAATCAGCAACAAGAAGAGAGAACACTTTTCTAAAAGTGAAGTGTGACCCATTTAAAGTAAAAGAAGAAACCACAAATGTTCCTCATAGCTATCCTGTTATCCTTGGTTTTATCATACTTCGTGAAAGGGTATTGTTTTCTAGGAATTTGGAACATCTATCTCACATTGTTGTTATTTAATTTAAAAACTTACATTATTTTAGAAAGAAATGTCATTCATTTCTAACAAGGCTTTTCCCACAAATACCTTTTCTTAAAGAAACCAAAGAAGATTCTCTCCTGGTGTGAAGAATGTGATTGTTCAATAATATTAAATATTCGCTTTCAGATCTTAGAAGGAAAAATGCCCTGAGTTATTTGCAAAAGGTACACACATTAGTTATAATGCTTATAGCACATTTCTTTTACATTTTGCAGCCTTTAATTTATTATTCTTATGGCATTAGGAGAACTGGTTATTTATATGACCAGTAAACAGGAACATAACTACTGTTACAATGACAAGTGAAATGGCAACAGAGGAATTTTCTATAGTAAGCACACAGATCAAAAGATTGCAAAGAAATGTGCTAGATGACGAAATGCACCGGACTAAGCATATTGATGATTCGGTCCATGTCACTATAAACAACTTGTGGTACAAGCACATGAGCAAAGTGAGGAGAGAGACATCAAATGAGAGGATTTTCATGTGTCCTCTCATCGCATATGTATATAAAAGAGGGTGAGTCCCTATTTTTTGTTAAGGGGGATTGAGCTAACAACGGGACTGAATTCTAAGAGAAAAAGTAACAAAAGCTCAGTTACCCCTCTTTTTGTCCGCCTTGCAAAGGGATCAGGGACAAAGGGATTTTTTGATAGATGTATTTCTTCTCTATCTAGGAATCGCATAAAGACATATCATTGTCGAGAGAGCATTCAAAGTAAAAAACACAAGATTTTAATAGATTAGGTTATACACTTTTATAAATGGACGGTGCTTTCCACAAGACACCTCCAAACTTTAGAAACAAATTAGAACACATACGATTAAAAAGTCCAGCAAAAACACACACATATTCTATTCGTGGTGTCTAAGGTTAGTAAAGTGACAGTTCTTCTGAAACACCTTTACAAATCAATTGTTTAGATTTCTCGTTCTGTTTGGGGAAAACTAAGACATGAAATGTACAGCATGAGAATTTTAACGCTGCAAAAAAGACACATCTATTTTTGTGTCGGGATGTCTACATATGTTTCGGCACACGGTTTGCATCAACACCATCCCTGGTGTTCTGTTGTTCTAATTTTGGCCCTCTTCAAGACAGGATGCTGTTTTTTAGATTGACATAAATTCAGAAAACCCCAGCTTTTCACTTTATTTTCCAATGCTGTAAAGAATGGAAATATGGAATTAGTGTTAGTGCTTGGTCTAAAAAACGGTTTAAAAAAACTCTTCTGGTAAAAGTTCATGCGAAATGGATACTCTATTTTCCACGTTCCCAGTTGGAACTCCCTTTGTCCCTGATCCCTTTGCAAGGCGGACAAAAAGAGGGGTAATTGAGCTTTTGTTATTTTTTCTCTCAGAATTCAGTCCCGTTGTTAGCTCAATCCCCCTTAACAAAAAATAGGGACTCACCCTCTTTTATATACACATACTTCGACAACCCGGCTGTTGTAGGGTCCAATATAAAGTGCTGACATTGTGTCAGCCCATCTGTGTTATTCAGCAACCTTAACCAGATAGAAATTTCTGTTATCCATCAAACATGGAAACAGTGAATCTTGTATCGTTCACGGACGAGTACTATCGAAAAATAATCAACCAACCATTAACAATGATCCCAGATGAAACAAATCCAACTAATAATACTGCTGGGAATGACTTCGAGATATTAACACAAAAAAAGAAAAAGCTTATCAGGACAGAATCCCATGGACAGCTGATGTTAGCCTATTTAAAAGCTGGAATAATCCCGGAAGGCCTTCAGGTCAAAAACATCCCTTGAGTTTTCATTGATAATGCAAAATTTAAAGGAAAATTCAGTGGTGTGGGTAATAAATGTTCAAGGGACTGGCTCATTCTAATCATCGACATCGCTCAGGAAGAAGCCAAAGAACAACAAGCCGAAATTGATATCCTAGAAGAAAAAATAAAATCAGACCAAGTCATCACTGAGATAAAACAAAAATTGGAAAAAATTGAAGAAGAAATGGCTAAATTCAAAACAATAACCATCGATAAAAAAAATTGGAAACTTAAAAAAGACATGGAAATGTATAAATAAACGAAGACCTATCCGTATCTCGTGGAAACATACTACGAGAATATCAACAAAACAGGCCCACCGAGAGGAAGAAACGGATACCAAAGAAAACAATATGTCACATTTTCAAACACCACTAACACTCCTACAAGCAGCGATTCCGATAACAGCACCAACACCAACGCACCAAGAGGAGGAAAAAACCAAACACAACAGTTTTTTCAAGGGAGGGCACAAGGAGGCCGCAATCGTTGCCAAGCACCCCAAAGGATGCAGACACGGAATTGGAACGGACCAGTGCAGAATTGGTCATTCCCATCTTAAACCTCTCTACTCATGTCCTCACGGAAGGTGAGATTAAAGTATTAAGACGTGGACTAAGCTTCGTACCTGTAAAAAAGGCAGAAAATTTCCAAACAGAGATTGAATTGCAAAAATTCTTCCGAACAATTCGACTAAAATATTTTTTTCAAAATCCTAGTGAAGTTAATAGAGAAAAAGAAAAGAGCACTACAGGCCTGACACCACCTTCGACTTCCTTCCCCACTAACCAGATGATAAGTCCAGCCATAGCTGCTTTTGAAAACAAAATAATCGAGGAAACTAAAAAACTGTTATCCACAAAAAACTTCTCCAAAGACAATCTTTGCCCGATTGAGAGACAGGCATTGAAAGATCTACAAGCAAATGATCTCTTTGTAATAAAACCTGCAGATAAAGGAGGAGGAATAGTCCTATGGAACAAAAATGCATACAATGAGGAAATCAAATTACATCTACAAGACCAGAAATTTTACAAACCATTACAAGGTGACCCGACATTGCGCCTAAAAGAGGAAATATCGAGTCTAATGTCACATGCAGAAGCCGAAGGGTGGATAGACTATGATGAGAAATGTTTCCTAATCAACATCAATCCAACTATCCCAGCCTTTTACCTACTCCCAAAAATACATAAAAACAGCATAAAACCTCCAGGAAGACCAATTGTCTCGGACATAGACTCGATACTTGAATCCTTGTCGATTTATGTTGATTGGTTCCTCAGACCCTTTGTATCACGCATGAAATCGTATGTGAAAGACACGACGAGCATGATAAAGATTGTAGAAAGTACAATCATAGAACAAGGAGACATCTTAGCAACAGTAGACGTTGTTGCTTTGTACACTAGTATTCCGCAGCTCGAATGTCTACAAATATTGGAACAATATCTGAACCAACGAAACATGAATAATAAGGCGGTTCCTACCTCCTTCATCCTTGAATGTGCAAGACTGGCGCTTATGGAGAACTATTTTATTTGTGGAGATGCTTTCTACAACCAAAGACACAGGATCAGTATGGGCGCAACATTTGCTCCAGACATTGCCAATTTATATATGGATTCTGTAGAGACCAAGTCCATCTACCATACAGATAATCCTTTCAAAACAAACATCATTACATGGCATAGGTACATTGATGACTGTTTCCTAATATGGAGAGGTCCAATTTCACTCCTATTAGATTTCCAAGGATGGTTAAATCAATGTAACACAAACATCAAGTTTACCATGTGTTACAACACAAAGAGTATCCCTTTTTTAGACCTCAAAATTAAAATAGGGACAGACGGCTTCTTAACCACAAACTTATACAGAAAAAAGACGGACAAAAATACACTTCTGGAGTACAAGAGCTATCATCCAGCCAGTCTGAAGGCCAATCTTCCGATAGGCCAATTTCTAAGAGTACGTCGCAATTGTACGAATATAGACAACTACAAGATCCATGGGAAACAACTCAAAAAACGCCTGGAACAAAGAGGATATCCAAAAAAACAGGTGAATGTGGCATACAAAAATGCGAAAAACAAAAATCGAGAAACATGTCTTAATCCGCCAAATAGAACAACTGTGGAAAAAAATGACATGTGTTACAACCTTCACCCCAATCAGTCACAAATTACGCAAAGTAGTTCTAAAGAACTGGAATATTATAAAAACTGAAGATTTCAATCCAGCACCCCCGAGATTTGCGTTTAAAAGACAGAGAAATCTGAAGGATAATTTGGTCCACACATACCCTCGAGTAAAAAAAGCAGAAACACAGAAAACCCTTTGGGACCTCCCATTGGTAATAGGACACTTCAAATGTGGCATGTGCTCGGTCTGTTCACTCACGAAAAATATGAAGAGTGTCAACCTAAAAGAAAGAATTGGCATTTTAAATCATTTACAAACTGCCAATGGGTAGTATATGCGATCAAATGCTCGTGCCAACTTCTATATATTGGGAAAACAAAAAGACACATCAAAATACGTATTGGAGAACACCGGACCAATATAAGAAACCAAACACCTAATGAACCCCTTGTCGCCCATTACCTCCTTTTCAAACACAAACCATGTGAAATATTCTGGTTTATTATTCAAACAGTCCAGACTTCGAAAAGAGGAGCAGACCGTGACCTGGCCTTGCGCAAATGTGAACAAAAGTGGATTTTTGATATGGACACTGTGAAAAATGGCTTAAATTCGTCAGTCGAGTGGGGCATTTTCTTTTGAGTGAATACGTTTTTTCTTTCTGATCAGGCCAAGCCATACAGGCTTCCCAAAAAGTGGTTTCAATTATAACGAGTACAGAGGTGGTACCCTGTGAATATCCATATGGGTGTCTGGTATCATCGTACATATGGCAAAAGACCATTTCGCCTGAATTTCGATATCCTGAAATGGTTTTTCCAATAACACATTTAGGTCGCTATATACGGCTTTCTCTAACATCAGAGTGCGCTTTTAAATATCTACATTTCAAACCCAGCTTTTACATTACCTATATGTTTCTAATGTATCACAATTAACAAAGTATAATTGCACTTCAAGAAGATCAACACAAAAAGGAGCTTTGATATACACGCTCCAAGATGGCCACCTGCGTTACTAAGCAGAAATTAGTAGGCGTTCAGTACCCGCACGCTGTAGTCACATGACACGCGATTATGGAAGAAACGCAATCCCCTCCCTCGCGGCATCAATCTCGAACGAGTCGGCTCCCCGCGCTAAAACTGAGAGGAGCTGCACGACGAACAAGGAAGACTGATCCGCTGAATTTTTCAAAAGGTAAATTAATCGTATACTCGAGATCCACTGCCTTTTCTATTTTAAAAAAACAACCGCGGAACTCCGCGAGCAAGCGAAAATTAGTATTTTATAGTTAACATGTGAAACACGCCTCCAACAATGTTGGTTCTGTCCTCACAGGTCAACTGCATAAAAGAAATAGACGATACCTTTGAAAAATCATTCACAGGGCAAACGTGCAGCGATCATAAGATCTAGCGCAAAACCGAATCATAGGACTTGGATATTAAATTATCAGGTTAGTAAATAATGCAGTTAATTTTGCACTTTGGAAAACAAGTATGTCAACAATGTTCTATCAAAAACCAATATATGAAACTTGCTTTAGGTCCAAAGTCTGAAGTATCTCGACGTAAGGACCAACATTTGTTTTGAAGCCTAAACAATAGAGAAGAAATTCATTGCATGATGACACACAGAAAATAAGAAGCGACTTTATTGTGTCTTTACAACAAAAATCAAAAACTTGAGTCCGACCACAAAAGCATATAAAGGTCAGTGCCAACTGGGAACGTGGAAAATAGAGTATCCATTTTGCATGAACTTTTACCAGAAGAGTTTTTTTAAACAGTTTTTAGACCAAGCACTAACACAAATTCCATATTTCCATTCTTTACAGCATTGGAAAATAAAGTGAATACCTGGGGTTTTCCGAATTTATGTCAATCTAAAAAACAGCATCCTGTCCTGAAGAGGGCCAAAATTAGAACAGCAGAACACCAGGGATGGTGTTGATGCAAACCGTGTGCCGAAACATATGTAGACATCCCGACACAAAAATAGATGTGTCTTTTTTGCAGCGTTAAAATTCTCATGCTGTGCATTTAATGTCTTGGTTTTCCCCAAACAGAACGAGAAATCTAAACAATTGATTTGTAAAGGTGTTTCAGAAGAACTGTCACTTTACTAACCTTAGACACCAACGAATAGAATATGTGTGTGTTTTTGCTGGACTTTTTAATCGTATGTGTTCTAATTTGTTTCTAAAGTTTGGAGGTGTCTTGTGGAAAGCACCGTCCATTTATAAAAGTGTATAACCTAATCTATTAAAATCTTGTGTTTTTTACTTTGAATGCTCTCTGGACAATGATATGTCTTTATGCGATTCCCAGATAGAGAAGAAATACATCTATCAAAAAATCCCTTTGTCCCTGATCCCTTTGCAAGGTGGACAAAAAGAGGGGTAATTGAGCTTTTGTTACTTTTTCTCTCTCATCGCATATACCATAAGTGCCTCAAGAATGTTTATAGCCACAGAAGTACCCATGAACAGAGCACATTTCCCAATACAGCTTGCACTATTTATGACCCAAGGACAATTCCAGGGTCAGACAGCATCTATATAGTGGGTGACAAAAACAAATTCTCCATGGGAGGATAATTTTATAAAACAAAAGAACACTAAGATAAATGCTAATAGACAACACAAAGTAGTGAAATATCTGCCAGTAGACGTGACTAGGGTGGGTATTAAAATAGAAGATCACACAATGCTGCAGTGTAATGATGCGCAAGGAAAAGAAATACTGGGATGTTGGAACAGAGGACAGTTGCAAAAAAAGGGACACATAATTACAGCAGAAGGTTGGGGGAAGGATAAATAGGGTACAAAGCATTAGCACTCCTAGAGCAGCCTGAAGAGTTTGTGCAAAAGGTAAATTAAGTATGCTTTGAAGAATGGCCTGAAGAATGGGCCAAATAAACCAAATTGTTCATCTTGGTAGAAGATGAAATAGGACCAGTGCCCATAATACCATTAAAAAATGCCAGCCTGTGCTTCAGAAATAATGGCACAGTGCATGTTGGAGCAAACACAATGTGCAGGTGTATTTTTGATGTACCAGGTATGAAAGTAGGCACAGCTGTATTAATGGACCACTATTGGGCCTCTGGTGCAAAAGCCTATATGCAACTTCTCCCTCATTGGGGAGGCTTAGGCTCCCTGGTGGTAATAGGTGCACCATCTTCAGTAGTGCTGAAAAGCAAGGTGCGGATTGGTTATTTCCCCAGGATGAATGCACACATAAGACTTAAGAGGTTCCTTAACCATAAGCTCACTAAAAGGGGTAACCATGATTCGACAAAGATGGCAAAGGCATATGATGAAATAACAGATGATCATACATTGTTTAGTAGAACAGATATGTTCTTTACTTCCTTCTTTACTCCTGGGTTACAAGCCAACACTAATGCCAAATGGATGTAAATACCCAGATGGGAGCTGTTGCAAACAATTAACACAACTGAAAAGGGTTTTAATTCCATAAGAGAATTCCTGAGAGCAACAAAGGCTCATGACCCTTCAAAATACAAATGTCCTTGATCTGAAAATGGCCATGGAAGGGGGCAGTGGGCAAAAATTAGACCTTCTTGCTGCACATATTCACCTGCCCATGATGAGGACAATGGGACCTTCACAGAGGCCATAGCCACCTTGACGCAGATGCCAGAAAAGCAGTGGAAAAGGTGGAAGATATTGCAGATGACTACTGCTTTAACTACCTGTGCTCATAGATACCCACCTGGTTGGCTAATGCTTTCCAAATGCTAGTGGCACGCTGGTCCTAGTACTATCAACCTTCTGTGTTCTAAGAATAGCAACAGGCCAATGCAAAAAGACTGCTAAGAAACCAGTAGGGATGAAAATATTAATAAGCTTGAAGTACACACAAATGGATGATGTCACTGGTTCCCAAGAAATAGAGAGCCCTATCACACATCCAGGGTCAATATATATATATATATATATATATATATATATATATATATATATATATATATATATATATATATATATATATATATATATATTTTGCAGGACCTGTGCTGGCAGCCCTGTAGTTATGGTTAACTTGCTCAACCCATAGAAAGAGTTGGGTGGCTTATAACTTCGGCCGCCCCTGGATGTGTGAAAACAAAATCAAAATATTGAGTCTGAGTACCCCAAAAGGAAATACACTGAACACGGGTTACAAAGGAACATACAAAGATCTTTAATTTATACTGAATCAGTTACAAAGAACAAAGCAAAATCAGATAGCTTTCGGCCCTCAGTGCAACACAGCGAACTCCAGCGTGGTTCGGTGTATTCAGTGAGAGACGCTGTACATTAGAATTGGTTGCTCTTTTATAACATTTGCGAACACGACGTCCAACCCTACTTCGGGTTAATATTCCTCTAATACATCACTGATCTAGGGTTCATGCCGAGTTCGCATATCCACATGTAACTAGTTTGCCTTTAATACATACATCAACAAGCCTACACGGCAACTGTGTATTCTGGGATTTCCCATGCAGGTCTTCTCAAACATTAATAAAATGTAGTTAAACAAGTGTTCTAAGTTCAGTATTTGAATACATTGTTCTTAACATATGCTCGCAGATTAGTTTCATTGACGTGAATAATCGTTTACACACAGGTCAACGAAGGACAAGGTCTCAGTTCGCGACCTCAACAAGTGGCATGCAGGCAAGTTACATATTAGCTACATGCAGAGGTCATGACGGCCATGTTGTATTTCGGAATGACATTGTCCACGATTTTAATTCACAGGGTGACTTTACAGAGCGAACCTAAAATGGCGGATTGACCTAAAATGGCGTCTTACATTGATTTTAAGATCATGACCTTGCAACACGGATTTCTTCGCAAGTGACTTACAAGCAGCTTGGCGTAGGCCAATATACATATATTCGTTGCAATAGGAGGCACGATATAATTTCTCATTTGGCAAACCCTCCTTTTGGCCTATGCCAAGTGCTAAACTACTTCTGATCTCCTTGCAAATAACTCCATGCATCATCGTCCATGCACCCCGAATCGCTGTCAGAAATATCTATTGCCATCAGGTCATTCGCTAAAATTTCTTTTAACACATATTCCTTGGAAGTTTTATCTGGGGCATACACTTTATGTCCTATTGTACCTATCGCTTGTGTGCAACATCCCCCTAGCATTGAACATATACTAAGTAGTCACTGAATACGACAACAAGGGAACAACAGAATTCCCAAAATAATCAGTAAGACCGAAAGTACCTTCCAAACCCAAGATCGCAATAAGTCCCAGAACCAAGCGCTAAGATCCCAGTTTCCCTCGGGAACATGCACTTCTGAACTAAGGACGTGCAGATTCTGTATTGCCTTGAAAATAGTTGGGGAGGAATCTGGCACCAAAACACAGCAGGCGGACCCCACTAATTTACACACTCCACCACGTTCAGCCAGAATGACATCTAATCCCATCCGGTTCTGAAGCGCTACTAATCTTATTGCTTTCTGTTCTAATGTCATATTATAGAGTATGTCCGTGGTCGGGTTGATGGTTCTCTCCAGTACTCTCGCTAGTCTTCTGATATCTTCGGAATTCACTATCTGCCCCCAAAATGGCACAACTGATTTTGCTATATCTCCCAAGATTTGTGCTGGAGTGTCACGGTTCTCGTCCCGCCGAGGACGATCCTTTGAAATTTCTGCCGTACTAGATATAAACACCCCAGGTAACAGGATCCCTAAATAACAGGTTCCCTGCCAACCCCTGGGAAACCATGGAAATGCTACATTACCGCAAACAAAGTAGACAGGTTCGTCTACATACAAAGGTATGTCTTCCTCAGTCAAATTTGCAACGTTGGCACAACCTTTAAAATCTCCCATTGACTGAGTACCATTCCTCTGTATGCAAAAAGAAACCGAATCGGGGCTATGTTTTTTTTTTTTTTTTAAATATTTTATTGATTTTATATTTTAGAAAACCAAACAACACACAACACAATACAACTGTTAATTACTTACAGAAACACAAAAGAAAATACGAAACAACTCCCCCCACCCCCCATCAAGCCAGAGCCGGCTCCCTTGTATCCTCAGTCGGGGCACCGTCAGGTGGAGCATTGTCCGTACGCCCGTCATCCGAATTCTCAGATTCGTCCAAACCCTGTTGTGGGTTGGTCATAGAGGCCACCAATTGTCGCCAGGCCAACAAGGGCCCTATCTCCACCTCGCCCCCTCTAGTGACCGCTTCAAACCATACCACGGATTCCGCCTCCGCCCACCTCACGAGGTCCGCCCACCATAGTTCCACTCTCGGCCTGCTGGCCGATTTCCAGTTCATGGCAATCCTGCATTTGGCCAGAACATATGCCAGGTCCCTCATCTTGCTCAGGTGCCTAAAGTGTCTGGGCCTGGGGAAGATCCCAAGCATACACGACCAGGCCGATCTCACGGCCAACACCACTCCCCCACCTGCGAGCTTCATCTTGACCTCCTCCCAAAATCTATACACTTCCGGGCAGGCCCAAAACATGTGTAGCAACCCTGCGTCCACCTCCCCACACCTGGGGCATTTTTGAGTGATCGAGCCTCCAAACCGTGCGATCTTCTGGGGAGTCAGGTAGGCCCTGTGAGTAATGTAGAACTGGAGTTGTTGGAGCCGTGCATTTCGGGACACCTTTTTATGATACCCCAGGACCCTCTTCCACTGACCCTCCGTCATGAGTCCACCCATCTCCTCCTCCCATTCATGCCTCAGTTGGAGCAACTCTTTCCCAGCCTTCGCTCTAAGGAGTTAGTATATCCGTGATATGTCATGCCCGCCCTCTGAGACATCATACATAGTTTCAAGGGTGGCATCAGGGTCATCTGCCAGTGCCGTCACCGGCCATCTCTCTCTTACTCGTTTCACTAGCCTGGCATAGGTGATGTACTGGCCTCTATGCACCCCCGTCTCATCCTGCAACTTTTGGAAGTCCAACGCCTCCCCCTCTTGCCATATGTCCCTGAGCGTGGCCAGGCCCACCGGCTCCCAGTGCCTACGGACAGACTGAAACAGTTGGGAGTCGTTTTCGCACAGGGCCACCAGCGGGACCTGCCGAGATAGCGGTTCTGACTCCCCCATCAATTTCCACGTTCTGTGCCAGACCTCCCATCCCAACCTCAATAGCCGCCCTCTTCCCGTCAGTTTATTCCTTTGTAGCCACACCACCTCTCTCAGGAAGTATGGGGCCGCATCCTCCCGCAGCAACCTAGATTCCGCCGAATCTTCATCAGACAACCACCTGGCCACATACAACAGCTGCCCCGCCAGATAATATAGTTCGAAGTTGGGCAAGCCTATACCCCCCTTCTCGTGCGGGTTCTGGAGCTTCCACAGGGCCACCCTATTCCTGGAGTTACCCCACACGAAGCCCCTACACATACTATGAAGTCGCACAAATAGGCTCTTAGGGATCAAATACGGGACGTTCACGAAGAAATGCAGGAGTCTGGGAAGGACCACCATTTTCAGCAAAGCCGCCCTCCCCATCATGGACAGGGGCAATCTGGACCAGAATGCCATGCTGTTCCTGACCCCCTCTATGGCTCTCTCTGTGTTATGCTTGTGTACCGCCTCAGTCCGGTGGTAAATATTTACCCCCAGGTACCTAAACGTGTCGGTCCGCCATGGTATTGGCAACACAGGCAGCCTCTCCAGCGGGACGTCCCTGTACCCGCCCAGAGGGAACAGGCTAGACTTCCTGGGGTTCACTGATATGCCCGAGAGGACAGCGTAATGATCCAGTACCTCCAGTGCGTACTGCAGGTTCTCCTCCGGGTAGCGCAAGTAAAGCAGCATATCCTCCGCGTACAGAGATATTAAGTGACTGCCGCTGGCGGTGTTAATGCCCACCTCTCCGTATTGTTGCCGCAGGCATATCGCCAGCGGCTCCAGCGCGAGTATATATAACATGGGTGACCAAGGGCATCCCTGCCTGGTCCCCCTGCTGAGTTGCCAGGCATCCGAGACTGTGGCCCCTGTCTTGACCCTCGCCACCGGGCTGCTATATAACAACTGGACCCATCTGATATACCCAGGGCCCACGCCGTATCCCTGCAGGGCCGCTTTCAGCCAAGGCCATCTCACTGAATCGAAGGCCTTGACCGCATCCAGCGACACTACCGCCATCTCGCCCATGTCGTCCTTAGTATGGTCGATAACATGGTGCAGCCTCCTATGGTTATCAGTGATATTCCTGCCTGGGACATATCCCGTTTGATCCGGGTGGATCAGCTTGCCGATCACCTTCTTCAACCTGTTGGCCAGCACCGCCGTGAGTATTTTGCTGTCCTGGTTTAGCATGGACAGAGGTCTATAAGATCCACACTCAACAGCCGGCTTGCCTGGTTTCAGTAATGGGACAATCATGGCCTCACGGAGGGACGACGGGAGTTCTCCCTGTTCGTATGCCTCGTTAAACAAGGCCAGCAGTGGCTGGAGCAGCTCCTGCACGTACACCTTGTAAAACTCACTAGGCAGTCCATCCGTTCCAGGTGCCTTACACGTGGGGAGGCCCCGGATCACCACCTCCAGCTCGTCTGAAGTGATAGGGGCGTCCAGTTCCTCCCGCTCCAGGTCATCTAGGGTGGGCAGACCAATGTCTTCGAGTGTGTTCAGGATGTCCTGACTCCTGTCCTCCCCAGTGTCCTCATACAAATGTTTGTAGAACCTGAGGAATTCCTCGTTCACCCTGTCCTGAGTGTTGCGAAGACAACCGTCCTCACCACAGATCTCATGAATAACCACCCGGGGGGACTCGCTCTTGTACAGCCAGGCCAGCAGTCTGCCTGGCTTGTCGCCCCCCGCGTGCAGCCTCTCGGTATATTTCCTATGGTTCAATCTGCATAGTCGATCCCAAAGAGCACTGCACGCCACCTGAAGGTCCCTCGCCCTAGTCTTGTCCTCCTGAGTGGCGTTCTCGAGACGAGCTAGGCTCTCCAGTTCCCTTTCGGTGTCTTGAAGCTCCCTCTCAAAACCCCCTTGAAGTCCTTTGGATTTAGAGATGGCCACTCCGCGCATCACTACCTTAAAGGCCTCCCACAGAGTTCCCACAGAGCGCACGCTACCCGTGTTTATCTCAAAGTATTCCCCGATGGCAACCCTCAGGTCCTCCCGGAATCCCTCATCCTGCAGTGCCTCCGACCGAAGCCTCCATGTGGGGACCCCAGGCCTAGGGGGTTGGTGTCGCCACTCTACCACCAGGGGCGAATGGTCCGACAATACTCGGGCCTTGTATTCTGCCCCCACTATTTCACCCGCTATCTCGGCAGTTCCAAACACATAATCCAATCTCGTATAATAATCGTATGGCGCCGCATAGTGCGAATACTGCCTATCTGTGGGGTGGAGTTTCCTCCACACATCTACCAGTCCCAGGTCTCCCAACAATGTCCCGAGCGCCTTGGCCGCCGGTGACATTTTCCCTTTGGTATCAGCGGACCGGTCAATTTTGGGATCCAGGACGCAGTTGAAGTCCCCACCCCACACCATCGCACCCCCTACCAAGGGGCCTAGTTTGCCATAGAGGGATCTAAAATAGGCTGCAGTATCATGATTGGGGGCATACAGGTTGAGGATGTGTACTTCCCTGTTCTCCAGGAGTCCTGTTATCGCCACCATTCTGCCCTCCGGGTCCACTATCGAGTCAAGCACCCGGAACGGCACGTGCGGCGCCACCCAGGTGATAACCCCTCTAGCATACGCCGAGTACGTGGCACCCACCACATTGCCCTTCCACTTCCTCTTGACCACCTCCAATTTCTCCCTAGTGAGGTGGGTCTCTTGTAGCAGGGCTATATCTATCCGCATCCTCTTCAGGTATAGCATTACCTTGTTCCGCTTGAGGTAGCTATTGAGGCCTCGGACATTCCAGGTAGCTATGCAGAGATTATCCGATGCCATCAGTTCGGTCTATACTCAGCCCCGCCCTCCCCACAATGCTCCCTTGGTCTAACTCTCCGCCGGCTCTTCCGTCCTTGATCCCCGTCCCCCCTCCCTGTTTCCCAACTACACACCACAGCAAACAACCCATCCCACCCCAACAAAAGACCAGCTCCATCCCTGGATCTCAGGCCCACCCGCGTCTGGTCTTATCCCGTATTCAAGGAGTAGGACCCCGCGGGGCGTCGCCGATCTAACAGCGACCTAACTAACTAGATATGTTACTACTGGGGACAAAGGAAGCCTCTCGGAGCTCCCAACCAAGTAACCACGGGTAGGCACGCCCAATGGGCCAGCCAGTCAGCACCACATCACACGCACCATATGCCGTATAAATGACTATATTCAAGTCCCAATGTCTCGGCCCCATTGCCCTAGGCGACCCAGCCGTAAGCTACTTATCTTCCGTAGTCTCCGCCTGGATGCCCGGTTCTTGAGGACTGCCCAGCGCGTCCAGCCAGTCCATTGCTTCAGTCGGTGTTTCGAAGAACAGGGATCTGTTTCTGTAAAAAACTTTCAATTTGGCCAGGTAGAGTAGCATGTAGCGATGGCCAGCTTCACGCAGTCTCCCTTTCACCTCCCCGAAGTGCATCCGACTCCGCTGTACTTGTAGCGTGTAGTCAGGGTAGGCCGTGATCTTGGCCGATCCTCTGTCAATCGTTCCCCCTTTTCGAAAGAATTCAAGAATCTTTTCGCTATCTCGGTAGTTCAGAATTTTTGCGATCACCGGCCGCGTGGGGGCTCCAGGAGGCGGCCTCCTGGTTAGGGCCCTATGCGCTCTCTCGACTGCAAACCCCTGGGTCAGCACCCCGCCGGTAATCTCCTGCAAAAGCATGGATTCCACAAATTCCGTGGGGTCTGGTCCTTCCGTTCCTTCAGGTAGGCCCACAATGCGAATATTGTTGCGCCTGGCACGTCCCTCCGCCTGCTCCGCTCTGTCCTCCAGGTTGCCCACTCGTTGCACAAGGGCGTGTAGTTCCCTCTTATGAGCAGCGCAGTCTGCCGTGTTCGTGGCTGTCTCTTTCTCAATGGTCCCCGTGCGCTCCGAGATCGCCCTCACATCCAGTCTTAGCAGATTCACCTCCTCCTGGTCGGCACCGATCTTAAGGTTTAAGCCTTCCTGCAGCCCTTTCATGGCAAGGCCCAACTTGGTCTCCCATGACACTTAAGTCCGCAATCGCCGCCAGCACCTCCTGTATCGTGCCCGGCGACTCTGCGACCGTCACGGGGGTCTCTTTGTTCTTGCCTCCTTCCGCCCCTGAGGGGGATTTGGCGTAAGCCTCCATCGTGGGCTGTTTGGCCTTGGGTTTCACACCTCTCGTGGTCATACTGTTGTATGAGTCGGGCAGGGGCCCGTCCCGCCAGGCACCGAAGGGGAATCACGCCACTCAATGCGCAAAGCCTGGCCCACCACACCATGGGGCATCCAACACGCCCAAAGCACCCCAACTCCCGGGCCCATGGTCCCGTCGTCATAGCTACATCCGTTCGGCCCTCCAGCTCGCCGGGCCACCGTGCGTCCTAGGCGGTGCTCACGTGTACTAGTCCCCAAGCGAAGGGACCCGTGGGTCCTGCACTCGTGATCGCGACGCTGACTTCACGGTCCTCGGTGTTCGCAAAGTGTCGCCGCCATTTTGTCTTGTCCGCCTACTCAGGGCTCATCCCAGTCAATCGCATTTATTTCGGTTCCCGGGTCTCCCAGGCAGCACAAACTTTCAGCGGGTGTAGTGGTGGCATTCCCACACCTGGACATCGATTTCCAGCATCGGCCGGCCCCCGTGGACGCACCTTTCCATCAGGATCAAAACAGGATCAACGGAGCTCCTCCAGAGTGCGACCCTTTACATGGCCGTCCAAGCCACGCCCCCCACCGAATCGGGGCTATGGTTAACAGTGTAAGAAGGAGGCATGGCATCCTTATTGCCTATCGGAGCCATTTTGAAGGAAATCAAAGATTGGAAAGGACGACACAATCTATCAGAAGGCCTAATAGAAGCAACGTTAGGCTTACTCCTATTTGCGAAAAGCGAGCATCCTAGGGGAGTCAGAACACGTTTCTCAAAACTATTCAAATTAGTGCCATCAAAGTTCCCCGAGATGCTATCGTTCCAACGGCCAAAGAACAGTGCTCTGAGAGAAGCATAACAAGCAGTTGTCAAAGGTAAAGGATGAATATACCAACCTAGCCCCTTATCCCCATGTTGCGGTAATTGCGAGCAGACCCAACAGTTAGACTTATTAAAAATGGCATGCGTAGCATTCATGATAAGTAGCAGAGTATTATTGTGGTACATTTGTCTATGCTGAGAGTCCTTACGGGACAGAGTATGCAAATGTACAAAGGGAGTGGGAACAGTAGGTACATTTTCAGTAGGTAACAAGGACTCTAAAGGATGAGTTTCCTCGAGGAACCATAAACCTAAGACAGTGGCCCTCATTACGACCCTGGCGGAAATCGAAAAACGATGGCGGAAATGCAATACCGCCATCGAATAGCGCTCGGTGCGATTATGACCCGTCACCGTAAAGTACGATGCCATTAGCGACACCGTAGTGAACGCCAACGCTAACTGCACCAAGTACGCGCACGCGCGCCATGCGAAACCGTAATTACCACCATGGCGCAACGGTACGCGAATTCTGACCCTAGCGGACATTTACCTAACGCCATCAAGCATGGCGGAAAGTACCATTCCGCCATGGTGAGAAGAACGGCAACGCGAACCAACCGTAAATGGCCCTACTGAGTGCCTGTACACCACTCCCTGGCCACATTGCACAACTCCTCGTAGGTGCAATGAAGTCACACAATGCAACCAGTGAAATGTACACGTCACCCATGCATGCCAACGAACAAATGAATGTAGGGGCTCCAAGTGCCTTGTGAGTGGCCATCCATATTTGCCATGTCACCATTGCCGTACTGATGCAGCACAGGCACGTGAAGGGTCAAGTACAGCAATATGAACTGAAATATGAGACAAAACAACAACAGGCCCCCATCGCTTGACACCAGTGTAAGGCAACATTCAAAGCAGTAACCTGAGGGAGACTGCACCAGCCCTGTACTCTTGCCAGTAAACAAACCAACCATCAGCATAAGCATGTACCACACAAGTTGGCAGAGTGACTGAGCAGCCAGGCCCATCTCAAGAGGGGCCAATGGGAGCTGCAGGGCACAGATGGCACGAATACAGAAGCTATTCCAATGGACATGACCTCAGTCTCCCTCCAAGAAACACACGCAAACACAGGCACCTGTGACCAGCCATATTCTGATAATCACATCATTCCACCAATCCACCTGGCTGACCGGCATCTGTTACACAAAAGCTAATCCCCCGCCCCTGAGCATGACATCATTAAAACAGTCATAATGGCAGCCCCTATCCCTGACCTCACTGGGCTTCGTAGGCAAACGCGCCCAGTACAGTACCACGCAACTATAACCAGAAGCCGGAACCCAATGCAGATCTACTCACAATACATCGCTCCACAAATAGGAATATGCTACATTACTTGCAAAGAATAACGCTACACGGTTAATATCATAATAGAAATTTAATGCACTACAAAATCACCAAGCCCATACAGCCATTAGGTCATGAACTCCAAAATACATTTCAGTATTGTGGGCTGCATCCGCAATAAATGACCAGCTTCTGCTTGTGTGACGCCCTGTTCCTTCATGGTACACAGGGGCTACATACACGTTCAAAAAGGCAACATGGAAGCGCCTAGAACCACAGGGCCGTCCCATTAGGTAGGCACTAGTCCAGCTGAAAGTTCGATATGTTGCTCCTAGCCACTAGTACTGCGTAAGGGCATGTGGCCCATTGGCGATCGTCCCATAAGATCGTAATGGTGCTCCACTGATTAACACGAAGCAGCAGGTGTCGGGAGTAAAAGCCATCTGCAGGAGTGGCATACAGATGGCAGCGGCAAAAGGGGAGGAGATACCTGTCACCCAAATGAAATGAAAAAGAATGGTATGGGCATCAGAACTTAATTTGAATTACTCACTTCAATGATCACACTAAATCTACAGCCATATGCATGTTAGCCCACTCAAAAGGATCATTCCCACCCAAAAATCACTTGCGAATCATAACTATATAAATCGAGGTGAATACACTATTACAAACGAGTGTTTGTGTGCATGCGTCTGTTAAAACAGAATCCATTAGATGGGATTAGTAACGTGCATAGACACAAGTGTTTGAAGGCGCGTCGAGACAGGGAGGGTTCAACAAGGGCAGATAGACGATGGTCCCACTATGGCAGCTCTGCATCACATAGCGCAGGGGAAGTGGATAGATTCCAAAAAGCCATGTACATGGTAAACTTCCAATTAAATCATCTGTCCATGCATCCATACATCATACCCTCATCCCGGTATGAAAACGCCTGATTATTTACTCACATAACATGTGAAATTTCCATTGAGTCTGTGCGTAATGCAGTCTGCAAAATCCACTGTGCTCCAGCCCGGAATTCTAGTGTTGTGAAGTAACATGTATTTGGGAACGTCCTGCCTTATCGTCCACTACGCTATTGCGCATCCCATACTATTCATATCAATCATTGCATTCTCGCCATGGCCCCTGTCCCAAGGACATTAAACAATAGAACTTAATATCTGCAGTCAGACCTGTGGGCGTCTCCTCGCCGCTAGCTGAAAACCGAAAGCGCTGTCCTTCGAATTCCACATTTGCAACATCACGTCGAAAAGGCATCTGTGACCGCTTGAAATCACAAATTCATCCATGTAGTGCGGCAGTGTGTGAAAATGGCAACTGGCTTCACTCACAAATGGGACGCCCCGCCCGTCGGTGAACCTCGGTACAGTGCTGCATGAGGGTCCAGCGTTAATCGAGTACTACATTCCACTGACCCTTCACAAGTTTGTTCGCGACTGTAAAGATAGTATGTGAAACAATGGGACCATTGCAGAATGAACATATGAACCAATATTCCACTGCCATCGGGATTAAATACATGATTGTAATAGCAAGATGCCATGCGTCGAATTGCAGCATTGTGTGCGGGACGTGCTCGCCCAAAGGGGATTGCAGCTTGCACAGGTGGAATGAATCACCACAGGTGGAGGCTATACAGCCTGAAAACACATAAATTGCACACCCAACCCCCTCCCACAACCACACCCACTCCAAAATGCTACCGGCAGGACTAGCGATGTTGGCCCTGGGGGACCTGATAGCACTGCAAGTACTCCAACTTCAAGAAGAAGACGAACACCAACTACTACAACAACCGGCCGCACAGAGGAGACGGAGGAGGAGGAGGAGGGCAAGGCAGGGCCAGCAAGGCCCACCAGCACAGCCACTACCACCACACAGGCAGCCCGCAATCCCACGCCTCCGAGCTCATCCGTTCAACCTCACTGATGAGCAGATCCACACCCTCTACCGTTTGGACCGGGACACCATAACAGCCATTGTGGACATGACACACGCTGACCTTGCCAGCATGATAGATAGCCCAACCGCCATCCCACCCCTACTGAAGGTGGTGTCTGTACTACACTTCCTGGCCACAGGCACCTACCAGCACACAGTCGGACAGTTGCATGGCATTTCACAGCCACTGTTGTCACGGACACTATCGCAAGTGCTCGATGCCCTCCTGAAGCACGCAGACGACTACATCTCTCTACCACGCTCGGAGCAGGAAATTACGAACACGAAAGTGGGATTCCATGCACTTGCCGGCATACCGGGTTGCATTGGTGCCATCGACTGCACCCATGTGGAATTGGTTGTGCCACATGCCATGGAGGCCCAGTACCGCAACCGAAAACAATATCATTCTCTTAATGTACAAATGGTGTGTGACTCCAACAGGATCATTACACATTGTTGTGCCCGATTTCCTGGATCAACCCATGATTCTATGGTCTTGAGGAACTCTACAATACCACGCTACATGGAGCGACACGCAGGGAACAGATCCTGGCTACTCGGTGAGTCTCATTTCATGCATGATAATGTGGGGTATGTGATGCGGCAATGACCTGGCAGGAAGGGGGGGGGGATGCGTACGTAGCTATGTCATTCCACAAACATCCTTTATTGTCCACATACAGGTGATTCCGGGTATCCACTGAAGAGATGGCTCCTTACACCACTCCGGAACCCACAGAACCAGCATGAGGAGGACTACAACCATGCCCACTCACGTACCCGTGTAGTCTTAGAACAGGCATTCGGCCTACTGAAGACTCGTTTCCGCTGCCTCAGCAGGTCTGGCGGGGCACTCCTGTACCGCCATGAGAAGGTTGCAAAGATGGTCATGGCATGTGTCATGCTACACAACATGTGCGTACGTAGAAATGTGCCCATGCCCCCTGACGCAGGACTGCAAGCACCTGAAGATGGTCATGATGAGGGTGGGGATGTGGCAGCTCCTCAAGGAGTCCGCGAGGCACAGGAGGGCCGTGAAATTCGTCAGATTCTCATAGATTCATGCTTCTAGCACTCACGCCTGGTGGCTGATACATGGACACGGGACTTGTGGCACTGTGTGTGTCTGGAACATGCACAATATGGACTGTACGCCTATAAAGGCCTCGTACACAAAGATCAATGTCCACACATCTCATTGGATGATTGTGAAATGTTTATAGCATATGTGAAATTATGTTACACACCCCATCGACCCGCCACCCAAGAAAGCCCAACACACCCCCTCCACCCTCCTACCTCCCCCCGAACACCAGTGTCCGAAGATGCTCATTGTCAGTGGGCAGACGCTATTGCAAGCCCCCTCTCCGGGTATCAGGGGCACCCCTGCCTGTGGAGCGCAGGTTCCTCCCAGATCTACGTTGGGGGCTGCCCTGGACGGAACTTGCAACGGATGATGTCTCTGCCTGCTCACGTCCATTCATGTCCCTAAGGGTTTGTGAGAGCTCAGTGAGCACACGGCGCACAGCGGCAAGTTCAGCACATACGTCTTTGGACGTCGCATGCAGTTCCCCCCTCAGGCTCTCGGTGCTTCTCTCCATTTGTACCCTCAGGCTCTCGGTGCTTCTCTCCATTTGTGCCCTTAGTGTCTCTGTGCTTCTCTCCATTTCTGACCTAAGTGTCTCAGTTGATGTTTCTATGGCTGCCTTAGTACCCCCACATTCATCAGCATGCTCCTTGAGGAGCGTGGCCAGTTGCTGCTGTTGCACGATCACCTGGTCGAGGGACTGTTGCCTCTGCTGGGCCATGGCCATTTGCGGTGGTGTCACAGAGGGTCTGATCACCTCATGTTGCCTTGCCACAGGGCTTGTGGGGGATGGCCAGTCGTCGTCTTGTGGGTGCCCCTGCGTGGTATCCTCATGGTGTACGGGATGAAACAAACAGGGGGATTGAGACAGGTCATGGATGGATCCTACATCGACAGCACCGTTTTCTGTGTCGGAGCATGCTGCCATTAATGCAGTGTCACCTATGGTGCTGCTGCCACCAGAAGCAGTGCCTTCTGTGGCATCCATTGGGGGGACCTGTGGTGCTGCTGTTGTGGGCATGCTGGCTGCTGGGGTGCCTGTTGAAGTCCCCTCCTGTGTGCTGCCACTTGATTTGTGCTGCTGCCGTGTCTTGATCCGTGCAGCTGAGGTGGAGGGTCTTTGGCCGTTGGTCTTGGCCCTCTTTGCAGGTGTGCTGGTAGGGGTGTCCTGGAGCTCGTCGTTTGAATCGGACCCTGTGGTGGAGTAAAGGAGGGCGAGCGTTATTTATGGGTCTGTGGAAATTGGAATGGCAATGTATCACATGCATTGGGGTGGTACCTGAGGGTGATTTGGGTCAGGGCCTTGGAGGTGGTTTCATTTTTGTGTGGATTGAGGATGCAGTTGTTTTGCAGCCTGCAGTTAGGGTGTGCATGCTGCACGTGTAGAGGGTGTTTTTAGGATTTTTTATTATTTATGTATTTAATGTGAGTTTTAAAGTGCGCTATCAGGCCAATGTATGTGGACGTTCTCCTGGACATGTGTTTCTGTTGCACTATGTGGACACATGGTACTTCACATGATTGGACATTGTGGATTTAGCATTGTTTTATTTGGCCCACCTACCTGATTCTTCGGATGTCTGCACTCCTTTCTCCATCCCTCCGACTCCCTCTATACTCTCCATTCCAATGGTGGAGGCACAGATTTCTTCCCAGGGGGTCAACTTGATGGGTGATTCCGATCCTCCCCCGGTAGCTGTGGCAATGTTACGGTTGGCAGATAGTATGCTCCGTACGCGTATCCGCAAGTCGTCCCATCGCTTTCTGCATTGCTGTAGGTTGCGGGGTGCGGTCCCCACCGCACTTACCCGCTGTGCCACCAGGGCCCATATGGCCTTCTTGTTCGCAAGTGCCGTCCTGGTCATTTGCGTCGAGAAGACGACGGCAGCATTCTCCTGGAGGGTCTCTGTGAGCACGGTGAGTTCCTCATGGGAGAAGTGGACCTGCCGCTTGCGGTCGCACGCTTTTTTCGCAACTTTTCCCATTTTTATTGTTTTCACTAGGGTGGCTAACGGGTTGGGATGTGTCTCAGGGTAGGATTTTTGATGGTTGTGTTGGGATTCTGATTTTATAGGTGTACAGCGTGCTGTTTCCCGTTCCGGGCCCATGTTTTTACTTCCGTTTCCGTATATTTACGGTCACCGTATTTTGCGATTACCGCTCATTTCGGTGACCGCTATGATGGGTGGCGGAATTGCACCTAGGGCGCCGTACGACGGCGGTGAGGGGCGTTTTGGGGACATTTCCGCCATCGCGGACTTTGCACTTCCGCCATGGCGTAGTGCTCGTGCCCAATGGGTCAGAATTAGCCGCACTTTACTCCGTCGTGCAATGGCGGAAACGCTATTTACGCTATGGCGGTCCAGTCAGTTACTTTCCGCCAGGGTCGTAATGAGGGCCAGTGACTATTATAAAACCAAATATTATCATAAAAACACAGCAATACATTTTCGGGGCCCAGGTGCATTGTCCATTGTCCCGGTTGGTCACACAATCATTTACAAGTCCCATACGAGCGGTAGCGGTGGCAGGCATTGTAGTCTTCAAACAACACTCCAATGTTATTAGCTGGCGACCTCCCGGCCACGCGACTTCTTAGTCCTTCCACAACCCTAGCCAACAGAATCCCCTTTCTCAAATTTGGGCAAAAACAAGCCCTCGATGATCCTTTCCTTCTCCGAATGCACAGCCGAACCGTGCCGTAAATCTATCAGATGCACAGCAAAACCGTGCCGTAAGTCTATTTTCTTGGACGCAGATTGTACTTTGCTTTTCACGGTACTGATTGATCCGGAAACAATGTGTCGTGACTTCCGGTTGGAAGCAACGTATCAGAGACAAGTGAAGATGCCGAATTTGAAACAGCAATTTCCGGATGAAAAACTTTTGGAGAGTTTGGAGACAAAATGGCTGCTTCCCCATGCTTCACAGGCTCAGAAAGATTCTCCGACACTCTTGGCGCTATTTACTGCTTTGGGATCGTTGGTTGCAGCGTTTGCGAGGGGTTCTGTTTCTTCTGTATCGTGTGGCACTGGGTGAGGAAGTTTCTTGACATGCGATGCGTGGATCAAATTCTATCTTCAAGAAACCCGCACCGCTGTTTGGGTGACCAACAGGACCTGGAACGGGCCCCGCCAGCGTGGTGCAAGGCAGGAAGAGTGCTCAAATGCCTTCATGAGCACCCAGCTTCCAGGCTGTATGCTGTGGGCCGGGCCCTCGTATCGCACAGGTAAAGCCTCTCGTACCTGGTGATAAATCAAATACAGGTTTTTAGTCAACTGGCTGCAATAATCTGAAAGTAATACATTTTCAACATCTCTCAAAGATCTACATTTAGGAAGGTTCCAGATATTGGCAGGTCTCCCCATTACCACCTCAAATGGAGAGAGCCCAGTCTTAGTTTGAGGGGTTGAATGCATGGATAATAACATGATCGGTAAGGCGTACGGCCATTTCAATTTAGTGCCGGCACATGTCTTAGCGAGCTTGTTCTTGATGATACCATTGTGTCTTTCTACTAGTCCGGCGCTCTGAGCGTGTCTGGCCGAATGGAACCGTTTGTCGATCTGTAATGCCGCACATATCTGCAGAATTACGGCAGCGACAAAATGTGGACCAATGTCCAACCAGATGGCTCGTGGTACCCCGAACCGTGGGAAGTACTCCTTTAACATGGTTTTCGCAGTAGTCATGGCTGTAGCATCTTTGACAGGGAAAGCCTTAACCCATTTACTAAAAGCACAGATGACCAGTAGTATGTACTTCTTATTGTTGCATCGTTCCATTTCAATAAAATCAAAGTGGATAACTTCAAAGGGGACAGAGGGTGGCCCAAAACTTCCCCTTGGAGTTGCTGTCCCCTTTCCCACATTGTGTTGTAGGCAAATCATGCAACCCTGAACATAGCGCTGGGCAATTTTCGAAATTGTGTCATTTACCCAAACTTTCTCTAACATTTTCGTTACTTTCTGGGCACACACATGCGTAGTACCATGGGCCATGATGACCATCATCATTACATATGCGTCAGGTAGTAGCCATTTCCCTTCAACTATGTCCACCCAACACCCGTCATCATCAAGTTTCCCCAAGCCTTCAGTCCACCTCTTGGATTCTTCTAATGTGGCATCAGCTTGGATATCCCATACAGACCCAACACCCTCGTCCATTGCATAGGCATTTACAGTCTCCCTTGAAACATACATCTCCGTAAAGAGATCGGTAGCAGTTTGTCTAGCTATCTCATCAGTGAAAGCATTCCCTTTTCCTATGTCATCTGTAATCTTTCGATGTGCTGCACATTTCATAACGGCTAACTGAACAGGGAACGCAAGCGCTGAGAGCAGTTGTACTATTAGGGAACCATGTTGGATCTCGGTACCATGTGAAGTCAAGAACCCTCTCTCTGACCAAAGTCTCCCAAAGTTGTGAACCACCCCAAAGGCATACTGACTATTAGTATATATGTTTACTGCAAGCCCTTCGGAAAGTTCACAAGCTCGGGTCAATGCTGTAATCTCTGCGGCCTGCGCAGAGTTATGCGTGATTCTCTTGGTTTCCACAATCGTGCTTAATGTGGTGATTGCATAAGCAGCTGTGGATGTACCATCCGAAAGTTTGAACCAGGAGCCATCACAAAACAGCTCTCCTTGCGAATTATTCAAAGGAGTATCTTTCAAATCAATTCTACCCTTTGTCTCTTGTTCGGTACTATATAGACAGTCATGTGACTCTTCATCGCTGCAAGTAGTATCTTGTGGGAAAGGTAGGAGTTCAGCCGGATTAAGAACACAACACCTCTTAATTTGGATGTGAGGAGCAAACATGATCAATTCATATCTCATCAACCGTGCAGAAGTGAGGTGTTGCATTTGGGTTCGGTTCAGTAGAACATCTACAGAGTGAGGCACCATCAGGATTAGATCATGGCCTAGCACCATTCCCTCACTCTGTTTTACAGACGCAGCAGCAACAGGGACAGCTCGCAAACATCTTGGCAAAGCGCATGCTACAGGACCAAGGGCGGAAGAAAAGTAACCGCACGGCCTATTCTTCCCTTCATGTTCCTGCGTTAATACAGCCAAAGCACATCCATCACATTCATGCACAAACAACACAAAGGCCTTTTCATAGTTTGGTGTGCCCAAAACTGGTGCAGAGCATAATGCAGTCCTGAGCAAATCAAATGATTGCTGGTGTTCCGCGTTCCACTGCAATGGCGAAGAAATGCCCTTCTTTGTCAAAGCCAACATCGGTTTGAGCACTAGTGAAAAATTTGGGATCCACAACCTACAGTAAGAAGCCATACCTATCAAGGCTCTAACTTCCTTCTGTGTATTTGGGACAGACATGCCAGAAATGTGTTTTATACGTTCAGCTGTCAATCTTCTTCCCTCCTTTGACAGGTGATAGCCTAAATAGGCGACCTCCTGGAAACAATATTGAAACTTTTTAAGCAAAGCTTTGTGACCATGCTTAGCTAGATGAATAAGCAATAACAAAGTGCCCTCCTTACAGGCGCTCTCAGAATCAGCAGCTAAAAGCAGGTAATCAACATACTGAAGCAATGTACAAGTAGAGGGCAATTCAAGACTATCAAGCTGCTCTTTCAAAGCCCTACTATAGATGCTAGGAGTCTCTGTGTACCCTTGAGGTGCACGAGTGAATGTGAACGAGCGTCCCCCTAAGGTGAACGTGAACAAGTATCTACTATCCTTGTGTATAGGAATACTAAAGAAAGCATTCTTTAGATCCACAACACTAAGGTAAGTAGCTGTAGCTGGAATCATGGTTAATATTGTCGTCCCATCAGGCACAATTGGAAATTGTGGAGCGACGACTTTATTAATGGCACATAGATCAATTATGAAACGGAATGAAATTGCATTATCGCCTTTGTCGTACACAGGTAAAATCGGACTATTGCACAAACTTCCTGAAATTTCTTCAATCACCCCGCGATACACAAAATCGGAAACAATGCATTTCAAAGCTCGCTCGCCCTCAACTGAAATCTTATAATGGGGAATACGTGGCAGCTCAATTCCATGTTTCAAAACTATCTTAACAGGCTCAATCTGTAAAACACCAACATCGTTGTCGTCAACAGCCCATAAGCTCTCTGGTACATTAATGAATTCTGGCGCCAAAGGTCTAGTCAAGAATTGTGAGACAGAAAATTGCTGTGGTGAAATCGTCAAGCGCATTCCATTGGAAGAACAATAAATCACTGCATTTAATTCTTTTAACAGGTTCAACCCCAGCAAATTCTCTCCACAATTCGAAGTCAACAGAAATGACAGTGGTCCGTAAAGGGACCCAGAGTAATGCGTACCGGCGTAGAAACTGGAGAAACAACTGGCGTGTCAGAAAACCCTACAGAAACATTGGTTTGCCCTGACAGTGTAATGTTTGGAACCCGTGAATGATTATTGGAACACGTCTGTGCTCCAGTATCTATCAAAAACTGTTGTTTCTTATTTCCAACCACCATTTCAACGTAGGGACCTTTCTGATTGACGGGAATAGGTATAGGTTCCAACCCCTGCTTCAGGCAATCCTAACGAAACAGAATATCATCAAAAGGAAGCTCTTCAGATAAATATGAAGCAGAAGGATGATCAAATATGTTCCTAGTATCCACACTCGGAGTCTGATTATCCTTTGAAAAAGGTTGCTGAGGATCCTGTGCAAACTGACCTCTACGAGGGCCCCCTACACCCGGGCGACCTCTCGATCATCTACCCATATTCCCAAATGTGTTATTCGACCTCTGTCGAAGGACGGGGCATTGTGCGCGCCAATGACCCTCTTGTCGACAATAGGCACACTGGTTAATGTTCACAGGACCCAAGAGCACATTCCCTTGTGGAACATACTGACCTCTAATCTGCAAACTACCCCCTCTGGGGCCTCTAACAATTTGATGTATTAGTACTTTAGTCTTTAAATAACGATTCTATCAGGCAAAGTTAGTATCACCTGGGGCGGTCTTTCACCAGCTGGCCTTTCTCCATCGAATCTAGTTATATTCGCCCATGTATTTCCCAACCCTGGCACGTCGTCTATAGTTCTAACTTGTTTCCACAAATCTACGGGCAGGAGTACAGGAAATAACAAATCAATATCGCCTAAGGTGAACACTGAGGACTGCAAGACGGACTCTATTTCTTTATAGAATCCTGTCGGATTTTTCCTAATATCAGGAATAGATTGTCCAATAGTATTCACTTCTTGTCTTGAGAACGGGACATGAACAAACTGCGATACATAATGTGCAGGAATGTCCACAGTGACTATACCTCGTGTAGCATCGGCCGCAATCTCAACCTTCGGGACAAATGTCGGAGGAACCTCTCTCATAGGCAACTGAGAAGTAGGTGACTCCGTACGCTTACTAAGCAACAGAGCTAAGTCGAGCGCTAAAGCAGTCAAAGAAGTGTCAAGTGAAAAAGCTCTCTTATAAATACTCAATAACTCTGTGGGACAACTAATGTTTCTCTTTACACAATCATCCTGCAGGTACTCTATAATGACCTGTATCACTTTCCTCTCCTCTGCATTTCTGGCGTATACTGACTGTATGTGTCATATACCTTAACTGGAGTTATCGATATATCTGAAATCCATCTAAGCGCGTCCTTCGTACAAATTCGTGCTTCCTCAGATATCGATTTTCGACAAGGAGGGAACCGTTTCTGTACATACATACTTTCCCCCTCTTCATCCTCATTCTGTAACCTTTCCAACTCCTTTCTATACTCAAATAACCTCTCGACATGCTCATTTACTTTCTCCACAGTGTCTCTTGAAAACGCTAAAGTGTTTAGATCCCTTAACCTTTGCGGGAGATCTGTTTTATTTAATTTGCCCCACATTACACATAAATGAATCCCTAAACCTTCAATAAAAACATTTTTCTCAGGAAAATTATCCATATTATAAAGTGTGGCAAAAACATTAGCTTGATCATCCCTCTCCATACAATGTTTAGCCCATGCAATCAACTGACGTTTCTTCTCTGGTGGTACAGTATTGTGAGTGACAACCTTCGATCCCGCACCTTGATCGACTACAAGCGGCACAGGACCACTTGGAAGAGGGGGAGCAGGCAAATTCAATGGAGGTACCGTTACTGGTGCGATAAGAAGAGGTGGAGGAGCTGGAGGAAGAGGAACATTAGGAGGAGTAGGAACAACGGGAACAACATCAGGTAGAGCAGGAATAGCAGGAGGAAGAGGCAAAGCCGCAGGAAGAGGAACATATGGAGGTGGCACAGAGGCACCAGGCCTTCGTTCATTTAACAATTTGTCTATGAATTCATCGGAAACACAAAGGTCTTTAGAAGGATAGATTTTCTGAATTCCAAGTGAGAAAGCCCTATCCATATTTCTAGTCGACTCAGAATGTTTATCTTGGTCATACAATAATGCTTTTTCGGCGTTCGTCTTATGACGGCGCGCATGTTTTTCTCTACTTTTAAGTTGCTGCAACGCTTCTTTTTTCCAATTCTGCAAAACATCAAATGCTGCAGGTCTAGCCTTTTTCTTTAATAGAATCGCCTCTAAATACTCAATACGAGGTATTTCGAAACTACCATTGATTGGCCACTGAAGTTCGGGGGCATGTCTGGTTTGTCTGTGCCAAATATCATTAAATACTATACTTCCAATGCCATGCTTACAGTACATAATACACGCCCGCGAACCTCCTGCGGTGCTGGATGGCTAAATTCCAAAGATTGTCTATCGCTGCAGAACAACGCCCTGAAGTAGGTAGACAATTTCCCAGGCATATCAAATTATTGGTGTTACCTGGTCAATAATTGTGTCTGCAGATACAATACGCCAAAATCAAATTATCAGGATTATTTAGGAGTCGGGTCACGACTCACCTGATCGATTTCCTAAGGAGGTCCGATCGGATTTCAAAGAATCGTACCTAACTAATCTTACCTCGTGTGTGGTGATTTCGGCAAATCTGCCCGCCTCGATAAGTGGACCCTCGTCAAGATGCCGTTCTCGGACCTCAAGCTAATCGTCCAGGGATCGGGTTGTGCAGCGCTGCTGAGGTGTCGCGTCTCGTTCAGTGGGGCCCCTTTTTGTCGCACAGTCCGATAGTGAGGGTCAACCTTCGATAATCCGGCATCAATCTTGAGGGTCCCTATTCGGGCGCCAACTGTGAAAACAAAATCAAAATATCGAGGCTGTGTACCCCTAAAGGAAATACACCGAACACGGGTTACAAAGGAACATACAAAGATCTTTAATTTATACTGAATCAGTTACAAAGAACAAAGCAAAATCAGATAGCTATCGTCCCTCAGTGCAACACAGCAAACTCCAGCATGGTTCAATGTGTATTCAGTGAGAGACGCTGTACATTAGAATTCGTTGCTCTTTTATACCATTTGCGAACACGATGTCCAACCCTACTTCAGGTTAATATTCCTCTAATACATCACTGATCTAGGGTTCATGCCGAGTTCGCATATCCACATGTAACTAGTTTGCCTTTAATACATACGTCAACAAGCCTACACGGCAACTGTGTATTCTGAGATTTCCCATGCAGGTCTTCTCAAACATTAATACAATGTAGTTAAACAAGTGTTCTAAGTTCAGTATTTGAATACATTGTTCTTAACGTATGCTCGCGGATTAGTTTCATTGACGCGAGTAATCCTTTACACACAGGTCAACGAAGGACAAGGTCTCAGTTTGCGACCTCAACAAGTGGCCTACAGGCAAGTTACATATTAGTTACATGCAGAGGTCATGACGTCCATGTTGTATTTTGGAATGACATCGTCCACCATTTTAATTCACAGGGTGACTTTACAGAGCTAACCTAAAATGGCGGATTGACCTAAA
This sequence comes from Ambystoma mexicanum, assembly GCF_040938575.1. Lineage (NCBI taxonomy): Eukaryota > Metazoa > Chordata > Amphibia > Caudata > Ambystomatidae > Ambystoma > Ambystoma mexicanum. Next base: position 186,084,927 of record NC_090929.1, read on the forward strand.
ATGGCGGCTTACATTGATTTTAAGGTCAGAACCTTGCAACACAGATTTCTACGCAAGTGACTTACAAGCAGCTTGGCGTAGGCCAATATACATATATTCATTGCAATAGGAGGCACGATGTAATTTCTCATTTGACAGATAAATCCTCACGAAACTTTGAAAAAAATGTTTATGGCCCTGTCAGATCGATCCTGCATAGTTTAGTGAGGTTTCTTCAAGGGGGGGCAAAGTTATACAGGGGACCCAAGTGGGAAAAAACTATTGCTCATGCCTACAGCCCAAACTGCTGGATGGATTTTCACCAAATTTGCAGCAGGAGTGGCGGCTTGGTCCCGAAAGCGTGCCTTTGAAAATTTGGTGTAAATCCATACAGTAGTTTTAAAAAAACCAACCAAAAAGTAGGTAAAACAAAATGAGTGATAGCCGGGTTCGGTCTGCACACTTACTTCCCTGTTCAGTCCTCGGATAGGCCTCCGATTGGGCCACAGGGTGACGTGAGGTTCGCAGACATCAGCCGCTCTCACTGATTGGATGGTGAAAAGCGTGATGTGGGTCATATTTTTGGAATCGCAAGCCATGTTGGATCTGATGAAAGGCACAGCTGGCCACCGACACAGTGGTGTGGAAAAAGTCTGGAAAATACATTTTGGGTCATTTTGTGGTGGATAGAGGGGCTGGGAGGGGTGGGTGAGTGTAAAGAAGATGAAATGAGGCTTTTTTTGTAGGCTGAAAAAGGCCAGCAGGTGCCGTAGCTGTTCGCAGACAGCACTGTGGATGGACGGCTTGGAAAATACATTTGGGGTCCTTTGATGGCTGGAAGAGGGCGTAGAAATGGGAGGGAAGTGGAACGAAGACAATGTGAAGCTGTTTTTATAGGTGAAAAAGGGTTTGAAAATGCCGCCCAGGCCGCTGTCTATTTCGGTGTCCGCAGAAATCCCTTCGATTGCAGGAGGGTCAAGGTGAGTTTTATTAGTTGACGGTGTATGGTGCGTACTTGTTATATAGTTAATTGTGCTGTGATGAGTGCCCAGATATTCTGGGCCATAGCCAGAGTCAATGGCCCCCAGAATATGGGCACTGGGCATAACCACCACAGTAGTAATATGTGTATAGTTATTTTAAAAAAGGTAGCAAAAAGGTAGCAGGCGCTCCTCTCCAGAAAGAACATGGCATGATAACCTGTTCTGAGATGAGAGTTTGCAGCACACGCTTTTTGCTCACTGTACTTTTCACAGATGGGAAATATCCATTTGCATATCAGCCTTTGTCCCGCCCACATGGGTAGTCCAGCACCGAAATGCTATGGCAAATCCTCTCTGAACAAGAGTACCTACAGCAACCCCATACACGTGTTTCAGCCTTGTTGGGCCTCTCTGAGCACAGTGAGCAGGGAGTCCACGTCTGGTTGCCCCCATGTAACTCAGGGTGACCAACCCCAAGTTCCTTGCATATATTTAATAAAAGGTGAGCAAAAAGCGTGTGCTGCAAACTCTCATCTCAGAACAGGTTATCAGGCCATGTTCTTTCTGGAGAGGAGCGCCTGCTACCTTTTTTGAAATATTTGAAAGGAACTTGGGGTTGGTCACCCTGAGTTACCTGGGGGCAACCAGACGTAGACTCCCTGCTCACTGTGCTCAGAGAGGCCCAGCTTCACCTCACTGATGAGGCCCAACAAGGCTGAAACACGTGTATGGGGTTGCTGGTGGTACTCTTGTTCAGAGAGGAATTGCCATAGCATTTCGGTGCTGGACTGCCCATCTGGGCGGGACAAAGACTGATATGCAAATGGTTATTTCCCATCTGTGAAAGGTACAGTGAGCAAAAAGCGTGTGCTGCAAACTCTCATCTCAGAACAGGTTATCATCCCATGTTCTTTCTGGAGAGGAACGCCTGCTACCTTTTTTGAAATATGTGTATAGTTATTGTTTGTAATGTAGTGGGAGTACAAAGTGTTTGTAATAGGAAGGAATTATGTAATTGAACTGGATGTAATTGGATACGTGGGAAAGTAGGTACAATTATTAGTGGCTGCAGATTGCAAAACACCAAAAGCGTATGTTCCACAGTGTTAGTCAACATTGAAATAACGAGCATAGGAATTTGTATTGCCAATGTGCATTATGAACATGTGCCTGTGGCCTTTGCACATTTACATCTTACTGTAGAGGGGAACAAGGGATGCATGCATGATTGCAGAAATGGATATGATTGCGGGAATAGATGTACGCAGAAGCTAGTAAACCTGTACTCCACTGTTCGTGTGTCTACACTTTTATGTGATCAGTGTACTTGTATTTACATTACTATCATTTGTTCAGGTTCCAGCAATTATTGCAGAGAAAGTGTGGTGCTTTTGTGGTTGGTTTAAAGATGAAAGTCCAGACGCTTGCATCATCCACAAGGCTGTCTGAGGCGTGGGAACACACTATCTGCAGATCTTTTTGACTAACTACTTTTCTTCATGATACCTTAGATCTTGTCACTGCAAGTCTCAGCTGGGGAAATGCTTCTCATAGCAGAAAGCAGGGGGCAGAATGTTATTAACGTGTAGGGAAATCTGTGCCTGTGTGGACTGCGCCTGAGGTTATTTATCAAAGAAAACATAAATGTATTGGCAAAAGGTGCTTTGATAGCGGTAGAATGGAAGTAAATATTGTTCTATGTGGTTTACTTCAAAGAATTTGTTGTTTTTGAGTACACTGATTGCCAGTAATATTGTTCATTTTTGTGGCATGTGTTTCTAAAAAACGAAACTGACTCAGGCACGCTGTGAACGGCACATGAAGGGTCTCATTGTTATGAGTCCTTGAATACACCGCACTAAGAATTTCAAGGAGTAAATGTGTCAAAAATCCACAAATAAATGATAAGATTCACTACATTGAAAGCTGATGTCAGAAAGTAAATTTTCTATTTTGGAAAACTGCTTTGAATAGGTTGGTCCTCCGCTGCACTGGAAGAATGAATTGCAAAACGCAATGTAAGCAAGATTTTCAATTATAATTATTGAAGTGTGGATTGAAAGTGTACTGTTTGCCATATGATGAACGTCCTGACGGATGAATGTTCAATTTGTCGCAAAGAATAGACTTCGTACGTGCGAATTGTAAATTAAATGTATAGCCAAAATAAGAATTTACTGTGGATATTCAACTGTAAAGTGGTTACTGAAATATATTTTTGCCGTCTTGATTTTATATAGTTATATAATCCTGATGTGCCTATGTCATGGGTACAGCCTACCAGCCAAAGTATTGTTCATCAGTTTTTGGAAAATAATCATCAATAACGGATATGTAATAACAACAATCTGGGCCAGACAACAATCTGTCATTTGTGGTCGCAGTAAAGAGGAGCAACATGGGAGCATATAGGTTGTAGAAACTTGTGGGTGCGAAAGTGTTACTTTTATTTCAATTTTAAAGCACTAATTTCGCCTCTGTAATGGAGCATCATGTGCGTACATTACTCGTTGGTCATGGAAGATAATTTTTGGTGAACAACGCAAAGACTTGTATTAATTAATCGATGATCGGATTTAGCATTAGAAGATCACCGTTGATAGTTTCACTTAAAATGAAAATGATGCAAAGTTCAGTAGCTATGAACTGTATTAAAAAAAGTTAATCAAGTTTTCGTGGACTTAATTGAATGTTTCTTTTGTTGTGTCAAATTGAAAAGTACTTGTTGCGGACCCGACTATTGTTGTTTTTTTCAAAATAAAATCTATCATTTTTGTAAAAAGAAAGAAAAGTTTTGCATTTGTTGTAGATGTGTGTGCTTAAGTTCCTCGTTTTCCGTTAGATAATCGGGGTGCACTCATAGTATGCCCCTGTGTCAGAGCATAATATAAACAGCAATTAATCAATAAAGATAACACACCACTTTTGGGAGTAAACAGGCCTAATTTTATTACAGTTTTACAGCACTAATGACAGGGATCCAATAGTTCTTATACATCTTGCATCATTGGTTTCCATGACCTCACCCCCTAGCAGCCCTGCCGACCCGCCAGATGCCTGTTGGCCTAATGTCTGGTTAAGCTGCTCTGGGGTTACTTATATAGAATCCAATGTCCAGCCGGACAGTCCAAACGCCCAGTCTTGGGCTAAAAATCCACCCAAAAGGCAACCCGGGGGGCCACCCCTGCTGTCCTCGCCTGCTTGGCTATTGGAAGAGAGTGGACCCATGACCCGACAACCCGGATAGGAAATGCGTGGCTCATGTTCATGCAACATTTTGGTCAAGGTCCGAACATTTCATATAATCCATTGTGAAGGTCCTTGTCCACAGCGCCCCATCCATAAAATGCAACAGAAAATACATATCATCATTTCCACAACAACCGCTAGTATGGTAAAGCAGGTTGGTGGGTGGGCTAACTTTTTGTGATTGCTCACGGCCAGGAAAGGCTCGGGAGGATGAACATGGCAGGAAAGCAAGAGGAGGATTCCCAGGGGCAGATCAATATACCTAGTCCACTCCCACCCCCACTGGATGCAGGTAAGGACTGGTCCAGGAGCCCTTGTTGCCGCGCCTCCACCACGCTCCTCACCATGGGTGTCCCACTAAATGAATGAGCCGCCACCATGGCCCACGAGCAGCCACTAATGGCGCAGCACCTGTAGGGCCATGGCAGCGCCTCCATTTTATGACGTTGGTGATGACAGGGTACGTTTGGCTACGCTGCCCACTAACGTCATTGAAATAGGTGGAGCTCATTTTGAATGTTTAGTTATGTTAGCGTTATGGGCGGACTAATGTAATCAGTGCTGCAAGGGCTTTTGAAGTTAGGGTGATAGAATCTTATTGAGTCTATCTAGTTTATTGAGAAATTTAAAGGAGATGGAGTCTATAAGAGTATTTTTTAGTGCTATTTTTTTACTGTGAGAGGTGGTTCGTAAAGGAACCTTTTTTTGTTGTTTTTATTATTTATTTATTTTTGCAGGAGAGGTTAGAAAGTAAGGTGGGGAAGAAAATGAGGGAAGATGCACCAACCACAAATGTGGAGCAGCAGGTGGACAGGGGAAGATGTAGCATGTGTGTAGCATCTAAGGTGGGGGAAGTGTTTCTCATGCTCCTTGATTACAGATTCCAAAGCACTTTGAAATTGCTTCCCCCTGCAGAGTTGTGTGTTGCAGTATATAGAGTGGACTGCTATTTAGTTTTAGTTGATATGGATCAACTGCCTATTTTATTGCTTGCAAGCTAGCTGGTGGGATTTTGTGTCCCACAGAGGTTGGCTGCGTGGTGACAGTACTGGTTGAGGAAGATGAGGTGGAGGAAGACAATCTACTACTTACTAAGAAAGGAACAGCCTTTCTGAGAGCATTGCAGTGGTTGGATTGGGTGTGGTGGTGCATGGACTGGTTCCATAGGGGTACTGTCCAGATAGTCCTCGACTGAGTAAAACGTTGCACTTAGTGCATTTCACTTTGGTGGGCTTTAGCCCTTGGTACATTCCCAACAGTGGTAAAGAACTGCCACACCCATGATTCTCTCTTGGTGGTAGAGGTGGACACTTCCTCTACCTCATCTTCCTGGTCTTCTTCATTGTTTTTCGAAATGTTGCGCTTCTTTTGTTGTGTAGGTCCTCCAGCTTGTGGTGGCTCTTGGTTTGGAGGGATGGCAATAGCTGATGCCATTTTTAAGATAAATACCAGTTTTGCTGATATTCTTCGAGGTATGTGCTCCCGACTAGATTGTTAATGGATAATGAGTAAGAGTATAGGTGTATGAACTGTGCAAGGAGAACATTTTGAGCTTGAAAGTTCCTAGATCAGTCGAAAATGCAGTTCGAAACTGTCTGTGAAACTTGTACCCGATTGCAAAGTGCAGATGCATTCGTGAACACATCATCATGCTGCGTGCGAGCGCATGGTTACGTGACACTGGGCCTCATCACGACTTTGGCGGTAACCCTTAAATCCGGCGGTCGCGCTATTACCGCCAGATTTAAGGGTCCGCCAAATCAGGACTTCGGCGGATTTCACCCCAGCTGGGGGGAAATCTGCCAAAAATGTGCGCTATTACCGCCGGCGGGAAATCTGCTGGCGGTAAGAGCGTGAATTTTCCCCATTGAGCCCAATGGGGAATGGGGCATTCCTGAATGGGCTCAATGGGGAATGAGGAATTACATTACCGCCGAACTCGTGATCCAGCGCTAATAGCACCAGGGAGTTCGGTGGTAGGGCTAATACTGCTGGCGGTAATACCGCTGCCGTTATCGCCAAAGTCGGGATCAGGCCCACTGTCTGGAAAGTACGCAGTAACGTTAGGTGTTTGCGAATGTCGACGGACAAAAAATACATGGAAAAAGTTGCAAAAAGTGTATAGAAGTGTTAAAAATTATGCTAGAAGGTGGGACATTGCAGAGGTTTAAGGTGAAACTTTTTAAATTGGAGAAAAATGTTGCTATATTGGGGTAAGTATGATATTAGTAAATTGTAGGAAATTAGCATGCACTGGTAAAAACCCATGAAATTCACTGAAAAAAAATTGTTAAAGATATTACCCAAATTGAGCTTTTACAATCGACCTTTTGCACAATTGACCTAATTATAGTGGTCCTAAATTGATCTTTATATTATTTTAGTTATTTTATATATGTATTGGGTTGGTTTTGGATTATAAATAAAATAAGGGGTTTGGGTGAAGGGTTGCGTGGGGTTTTGGATTGGGTGGGGAGCTGCGGGGGTTTTCCCCCTGCATATATGTCCTAATTGACCTTCTAAATTAGGTCAATTCTCCCGAGGTCAATTGTGAAAAGGTCAATTAGTATACAACCTTGTTAAAGGGGCATTATGGCTAAGTTGCACTAATAAAAACCTGTGAAATTCAACGAAAAAACTTTGTTAAATGGATGTTATAGTTGCAAGTAAAACTGATACACCCCTGAAATTCGCCAGTTAGGGTAAGCTAAGCAACCATAAATTGCGCCACCACCATGCACTGCTAAGACTAACACCCAGGACATCAAAGATGATATCACGAATGTAAACTCAAGATTGCAGTCTTATTGGAAAGTTCTCCATATGCCCCACCCCCAGAACTCCTGCTCATCACTGCCAATACTCTGCTCTTCACTGCCAACACTCTGCTCTTCACTATCCTGTAGCTGTCGTACCTCCCTGTCCCCTTTTTTGGCCCACGGTGCTGCACATTTTCTGAGGAATCCACACTCCAGCTTCCATCTGTTCAGCTCCTCATTTCATCCCTGAAAAATCCCCTGCAGGGATGCATCACTCTGATACCAAAGTCCTGGTGCCACGTACAAACCTGGTGAGTTGTGTTGGTTGGTGGCAGGATTTCATTTTGAACTGTGTGAGATGAGCGTGGGGCTTGTGGGAGACAGGAGGGTAGACCTCTGGGGGAAACGAGCAGGGATACTGTCCCCTGCCCCGACCAATGCCTGATGAACACTTGACAAACACCCAGCCATACCCTCAATGGGCAAAGGTCCCAGCAGGCCACTGAGTAAAGCATCTGAGCTGGCTAGAGTTAAGTGTGAGTTATTGCTCAGCCTGCTGACCAACATACTAATGATGGAAAAATGGGTGACTGCAGTTCTCAAATTTCAAACTGTTGTTCCACTGAATCTGCATGCCTTGCCTTCCATAATTCTTAGCAGGTTGTGGTAATGTCTGAGTTTCCACACCACCTTTATCCCTCATCTGCCAACTCACAGATGCTTGTTTTGTTCATCATGGGGTACAACAATGTATCTATTTAACACAGTGAGAGAGAGAGAGAGAGAGAGAGAGAGAGAGAGAGAGAGAGAGAGAGAGAGATAGAGAGAGAGATGATGACAGAGAAAGATGAGAGAGAGGGAGAGATGGTGAGAGAAGGAGAGATGGCGAGAGAGATGGCATTACGGCTGGTGAGAGGGAGATGGCGAGAGACGGAAAGAGATGGTGAGTGATGGCAAGAGAGGGGGCATTGGGAAATAGAGAAATGGGAGCTGTCTGCAAATGGCTAGGAGTAGGAGTTGCAGGTTATTTTGCCTTGTAAGGCCTAATCCAGCTTACCCCTTACTAATTGTCTCCTCTCAATGATCTCCTACAACCGTATACTATATGCACAAACCTCCCACAGACGGTGACCACAAGCATATCCATTAGCACATCAACATTAACCGAGTCATGAGTATGGACTCTGCTTTAGCTCTTTAGCCCTGTCACACTCTCCTACAGGCTTACCAAACATAATGCACTTTAGCCTATCAGGTCTTTGGTTCTTCCCTTTGGATAACATGCTCCCAGGTTTCTCTGCCAAATCCATTGAAAGCAGATTGGCACTCAGGAACTGGGGACTTCTGATTTTCACCCATCAACACCACAGGTTTTGCATATGCCTTTCCCACTGGACTAATTAACCTCACCCTCTTCTTTAGTTTAGTTATGATTGTGTGCTGGCACATCCAGGATTCAAAATCAAGAACATTAAAACAAATACAACAACCATAAACCTTGGTTTGCATATACAGTTTGCGAACAACACATCATGTCATATCAGCAATATATTGCCTATTGCATGCCTCTAGATACTCTGTATGAACATGGGCCAGCCCACAGGTGATCGCTGAATATGAGCTATTCATCGCTACAGGTATTACCGCAGAAACGCTCAGTCACTTGTGATCATTCACCTCTCATACCGCACTTAGTACTCTTCCATACTGTCCAGTTCATAGTGGGTACAAGTGCTATGGATAATCTGTGATTTCAATGACTTTATCCCAGATGCAAGATATTGTTTGTCCCTCCCCATTCTTCCCCTTTCCAGAATCTAAGATAGCATTCCGCCTCACCCCATTTGCAGGTCTCACCTCCAGTCTGCTAGTTTGGGGGGATCGGATTGCTTCCAGCCCATTGCAATATGTCTCTTGGCTAGGACCAACCCCAGCAGGGTCAGTTTCGACAGCAGTATGTCCTTGCACATAAAAGGAAACAATCCCAAAATGCACATCTCCAGATACATTTCTAGTCCTGTGTTGCCTATTTTGCTCAGTTCCTCTGTCACCCCACCCAGAACTTATCTAACGTCGGGGAGTCCCACCACATATGGAGAAAGTGGCCCCAAGTCGCCCTATATCCAGGCAACTCCCATCACATTTATGCTTTCATATATTTCATTTTGGCAGGGGTTAAATAGGCCTTTGTGAGTCATTTATACTGGTTGAGTTTGAACCTCGCATTCCGGGAGACCTTCTCGTTATTGCCACAGGCCCTACCCCACTCCTCGTCCGACAGCCCCCTACCGATGTTACACTCCCACTTCGCTGCCATGGTCCTATTTAATTTGGCCTGTCTTTTAGCGCACGTTTTATATAAAATGGACACCCAATGTCTGGCACGGCAAAGCGTGGGCAAGACCTGGCTGATGTCCTGAACTTCAGGCTCCATTGGGAAATTGGGTCATAGTGACCTAACGCATGCAGTGTTCTGGGGCATATGCCAAAAAATGGCCCTGGTCAATTTGCAACGCCTGATATAAATCAGTGTAGTTTATGAGTCTGCCATTCTCATACATGTGCAACGTTAGTAAAAGAAAGTGAAAGTCGTCAGTGGAGGCATCGGGAAAGTCAGCAGTGGAGGCTCCTGCGTCTCACCCACCTTGTACAGCATCTTTACGAAGCCCCTTTTCGATGATCTCGATGGTCTGGGTATCACCTACACAAACTATGCTGATGATACCCAGATCCTCATCCCGTTGACGGGGGATTAGACAAGGATTTGGCCTTGATGAACAAGGTGTACCTCATCATCCAGGCATGGATGGCCTCACATGGACTATGCCTGAATGATAACAAAACAGAACTCCTGATTCTTGGTACTACAGCTAATATCAACAAACTTGGCCAAAACTACTAATCATTTGTAATCGACAATTACACTATTGCTGTGGCCAAGGAGGTAAAAACCCTTGGCTTTTACCTAGATTCCACATTATCTTTCAAAAAACAGGTAAATGCAATGGCCTCCGCCACCGCCTATACCAGTAAACTTATCAGAGAAGCCAAACCATTCCTATCCTCTAACAACTGCATTACCCTGGCTAGAGCTCTGATCCTATCCAAGTTGGACTACTGCAATGCCCTTTATGTAGGTAGAAACAAATACATCATAAACAAGATTCAAATCCTGCAAAATAAAGCTCTAAGAGCAGCCCTAATTCTCCCAAAGAAAGCCCATATCTCAGACACCAGAAGATCTGTCAACTGGCTCTCCACGAAAGATAAGATATTCCTTAAATCTGTCTCTTTGATTCACAAATGCCTTCACGACTTGGCCCCTAAATACCTCATATCGAGATTCACCAGACTGTCATCCTACCGCCCTTCTAGAAAGGCCAATGCCAACCTACTATTAGTACCAAGATTCAAACGCACTATGACTGGAGGGAGCAGCTTCCCGGTCAAAGCAGCATTAGGAACACACTACCACCACCCCTAAGAGAAAACCTCCCTTATCCACAATTCAGGACGAATCTCATCCAATAGATTAACAGGCCGATTCATGGAATAAATGTGCGCCGAAAATTGCAGCGCAGAGGGGCCTATACGTGCGCTGCGCCGAAAAATAGCGAAAAGCGAAGGGAAACCAGCGCACGTCGATTCATGGAAGTCCGTGCGTAAGAAAAGCATAGGACGTGCGCTGAAAAAGTGCGCGGCGCACGCCGGCGCACAGGTCAACCAACGGCGTGCGCCACGGCCACTGCGCTATCACTCCGAGCGCAGCGCACAGCTCTAAAGTAGGCGGAACACAGGGCGGGACACTCGGAATGGGGAATAAAATGGGGCACAACACTCGGAATGGGGAAGAATGTGGGCGGCACGGGGAAGTACAGGAGGCAAGTGCGCGGAACGCCCACACGCTCTCCGGCAACACGTATTCATGGATTCGAACAGGGCAAAACAGCGCTCGATCAAACCAGCGCACAGGCCCAAAAACGTACGCCACAAGTAAGCAGGCGGTAGCGTCCCGACGCACTTAACGAAAGTGCGCCAAAACCTGCGCCAACAAATACCACCCACATACAGCAATGGGCCATACCGTGACCCCAAAGGACAAATGAGGTGCAAAGGTGTACGCCATTAACACGGACACCCACTGTTCAAAAATTCGCGCGTGTGTGTACAACGGGTTGCGCGAGAAGTCACCCGCGCGATTGCCCTGGGTACGTGTATCCCGGGGTGCGGGGAAGTCCCACACGCGATTGCCCTGGCCACGTCGATATCAGGGGTGCGTGTGAAGTTCCACACGCGAAAAGCCAGGGTACGTCAATTACAGGGGTGCGCGGGAAGTTTCACACGCGAAAAGCTAGGCTACGGGAATTCCAGGGGTGCGCGTGAAATCCTACACGCGAAAAACTAGGGTACGTCATTTACAGGGGTGCGCGGGAAGTTTCACACGCGGCTCTGCTGGGTGGGTCCTCACAGGTGTTCCATTCACACCCTCCACGTCCCCTGCATGCAACCCACACCACAGGGGACTACCCTGCACACCTGCTCATGCCTCCCACCACCCCCACCCCCCCCCCGCAGTCAGGGGCACCTGCCAGAAGGCCCCCACCCATGTCTACCACCACCCCCACCCCCCCCGCAGTCAGGGGCACCTGCCAGAAGGCCCCCACCCATGTCTACCACCACCCCCACCCCCCCCCGCAGTCAGGGGCACCTTCCAGCAGGCCCCCACCCATGTCTACCACCACCCCCACCCCCCCAGAAGTCAGGGGCACCTTCCAGCAGGCCCCCACCCATGTCTACCACCACCCCCACCCCCCCAACAGTCAGGGGCACCTTCCAGCAGGCCCCCACCCATGTCTACCACCAGCCCCACCCCCCCAGCAGTCAGGGGCACCTGCCAGAAGGCCCCCACCCATGTCTACCACCACCCCCACCCCCCCCGCAGTCAGGGGCACCTGCCAGAAGGCCCCCACCCATGTCTACCACCACCACCCCCCCCCCCGCAGTCAGGGGCACCTACCAGAAGGCCCCCACCCATGTACCATCCATGTCCACCTTCACCTGGGTCACAACCCCACACAATCATGACCGTAATGGACAGTCTGCCCTGCAAGAATTCCCAAACAACTATCCCATCCACCCACATATCAAACACAATGACATGTGACACACCCAATGTAAATCATATGAATGAACACATGTCTGTCACACACAGATGTTGCAAGTGAATGTCCAAACACCCCACATGTCATGCATGAAAGCAATGAGATGATACAACACATTGAAGGATCAAATGAAAATGTATTAAAAATAAACAAGGATGGTAAAAATAAAAAATAACAATAAACAAGCAATGCAAACTAAATAATAAAAAAGTACAACCAAAAAAATCAGGAACACTAATTAACAAAAATAAAGTAAAATAGGGGTCCAAAGTCAAAGTCCAAAATTAAATCCAAGTACAAATGAAAGAAGAAACACATTGCCTCATGTGAAAAATTAAAATAAATATTAACATCCCTCAAACTATCAACATGATGATCCGGGTCCATGAGCCCTAATAAATGAAACCTAACTATTTACACTAAGTAAGAAAATGTCTATATACAAAAATGTGGTGCATTGTCCTTTGGCAACCAAATAATAACATTAAAACAAAGGAAACCTAACTACAACTAAACTACAGAACTATATACAAAGGCGGCGGGCAAGTCCTGCGGCTCACTGATTGTTGTTCCGGGCCAGGGCATCATCGAACTCCCGCTCGATGTCCCGGAGGCGGCCCCGTTCCACAGCCCCAAGGGTCCGCAGGGACGCCGATGTACCCACCTCCAACTCCCTGCGGATGGCCTCGAGGCACTCGGCCCGCCTCAGGGCCCTCCGCATGGAGTTCTCCGCCCTGACCATAGCGAGCCGCGCCTCTTCCGCCCGCCGCCGCTCCGCATCTATGGCATGGCCCAACCGCTGCCACACGGAAGCCACTTGACGTCCAGGGTCCTCCTGCCCTCCGGCTGATGCCTGCCCCTCTGATGGTGATGGCCCCGAGCCATCAAGGCTCCCACCTTCTTCCTCCTGCTGCTGACGTGCTGGTGCCGGTGCCCTGACACCTGCTGCCTGCACATCCTCCATTGTTTGGGGTGCTGTTGTTGCGGTGGCCACCCCTGCTGGACTCACGACTCCCGACTGGGGCAGGGATGTGTCCTCCACCAGCCTGGCCCCATCGTCAGAGGCAGCTCCACAGGGCACCCAGGTGACAGGTGGGTAGGAAGATGGCACGGAGGACGACTGGCGCATAGGGGGTTCAGGTGAGGAGGGGGTCGGAACAAGGCCCAGTGTATGGAGGAACACAGCCTGGTCTCCCTGAGAATGGGTCCGGACGTGGGCAACCCTGCTGGTGCAAGATGATGCAGACACAGGACCGGGGACAGGATTACACACAGGCACCTCCGCGGCGGCCTGTGCTGCCTCCTGTCCCTGCCCCTGTGCTGCACCACTAGCACCAGTGGAATGCCCACCTCCAGACCCCATCTCAGTCCCTTGCACGGCCTCCTCCTCCACCAAACCCACCACCAACCTGGATGACTCCCTGCCATCTTCCGCCGCGGAACCCTGTGGGGTCTCAGCTGCCCCTTCTGCTGCCGAGGAGTCCAACTTCCTCCTGCGCCTCCTGGACCTCCCCTCGGCAGCTGCGACCTGGGACACAGCACCGGACTCCTCACTCCCCGACGAGATGACAACAGGGGAGGGGAGCCGGGCCTTGCGTCTCCGGCTGGCGGTGGCATCCCTGCCGCTGTGCTCCACAGCACCTTCTCCGCCCTCCACATCAGATGACGCTGCAGGCAGGGAGAGACAGGAGACAGGCATCAGGACACTGTACAATTGACTCACACACATAACAGTTGTACAAGAGTGGCATTGTCATACTCCAGACCTGGCATCACAATCCCCAACACACTTGTCTCCTCAACGCACACACATGAGTCATTCAACAGCCATATTGCTACAGCCCGCTACATACATTCACATACAGCAGCATGAGCAGACAAAGGTGAGCCACACATCACATGATACACACGGACTCAAATACACATGCACACATGCAAAGCACACATCCAAGCATGTGTACCACTCCGCAAACTGTCAGTCATGAGATGAACATCCATGTCACATTTGCAATTCACTCTCCAACATGACAGTGTCACCTGCATCCATGTAGCAACACTGTTGCACCCTTCACAACTACACACACGCACACGCTGCAGACTAATGCACCTGGAATCAACATCCATGTGTCACACCACAAGCATGCCAACTCACATGCACAGTCAAACACATGTGCCCACACACAAGCATTTGCACTGCAAGCACACACACACACACATGCACCATCCTTGTCTCACACATCACAGGCACACATGTGCTTGTCTCACAGCCCTGCACACACACATTTATACATGGCCACACAAAGACATGTGCAACATGCACACTCCTGGCACACCACCACACACACAGCTTACAATCAGTATGCATGTACACTCACCGCTCGACTCCAGACGGGTCTGCCTCCCAAGGACCTGGACATGGAGCGCTGGGGATATGCGTTCCAGGACCTGAAGTTCATCTTGCGACAAGTGGCCCCGCCGCCCCTTGGCATCCACTGCCTTCACGAGGCGCCGGGCCTTGTTCAGGGTCCTGGACCTGTAGTCCTCCCAGCGCTTCTTGACTTGATGGAATTCTCGGACTGCCACCCCCTCTGTGTTGATGGCAGTCACAATGTCCGTCCAGATCCTGGTCCGTCCTTCCTTGTCGAGGCGCATCCGTCCGTAGAGGGCATCATACTGCCCCAGGACTCGCTCCACCAGGACACCAACTTCGGTGGCACTGAAGCTGGTGCCCCTCTGCCTCCCTGGCCGGGGGTTGCCAGTCGTGCCAGATGTTGTGCTCACTGACATGGCAACCCCAGAGGCAGGAGTGGGTGGGCAACTGGGTCCTGGGGCTGGGCTGTGGAGCGATGGTACGGCTGTCGGGAGTCTTTGGTTCCAGCAGGGGTGGTCACAGCAACTGCACCCCTGGCTGATGTGCAGGCAGCAAACAGCAGGGCACGTGGGCAGCAGGCAGTCAGGCAGCAGCAGATGGCAGGTGGGAGCGTGCTCGGGGCTCTGGGGGGCAGGATTCCGGCCTTCGGGGCAGGAGCGTGGTCTTCCGTGTGTGAACGCGTGGCCAGCTTGATACGGAGTGAATTGGCACGTGAAAATCATGCACGTCTGCGTGGAATCCGAGGAAAGGCCGCGTAAGCACGTCAGCACGCGTACGCGATTTCATTGGTCCAAAGGGCCAGGCGCGTAAGCGCGTCTATAACGCACGGCCGTTTCCCAACCCGCGTGATTGGTCCAAAGGGCCAGGCGCGTAAGCGCGTCTATAACGCACGGCCGTTTCCCAACCCGCGTGATTGGTCCAAAGGGCCAGGCGCGTAAGCGCGTCTATAACGCACGGCCGTTTCCCAACCCGCGTGAAAAAATAAACCTCCCGCGCGAGCGCGTCAGCACGCGTACGCGATCTCATTGGTCCAAAGGGCCAGGCGCGTAAGCGCGCCTATGACGCACGGGTGTTTCCCAACCCACGTGAAAAAAATAAACCTCCCGCGCGAGCGCGTCAGCACGCGTACGCGATCTCATTGGTCCAAAGGGCCAGGCGCGTAAGCGCGCCTATGACGCACGGGTGTTTCCCAACCCACGTGAAAAAAATACACGTGCCGCGCGAGCGCGTCAGCACGCGTACCCGATTTCATTGGTCCAAAGGGCCAGGCGCGTAAGCGCGCCTATGACGCACGGGTGTTTCCCAACCCACGTGAAAAAAATACACGTGCCGCGCGAGCGCGTCAGCACGCGTACCCGATTTCATTGGTCCAAAGGCACACAGCGAGTAATCGCATATTCAACAGCGCGCGTGAAAAACGCCCGGTTACCATTTACATCTGAATACAATTACAATATTAATAACGTACATTTAACCTGGTAAACCTCGAGCATGTAGTCACACACGCTCGGCCACGACACGTGCAAAATTACAACAGGTAATACGGAAAGACGTACGCCTGCAGGAAGCAGGCGTACGTGACCCGGCACGTCTAAATATTCACGTGAAAACATCCTACAAGCTCAGTGCAAAGATGAACATACCGTTCCTAGCAGCAGTGGCTGTGGGTTACCAAAGGAGGAGGAGGAGGAGAGTCAGGGCCAGAATTTTCTCACCCAGAACCAGCCTATTCGGGATGCCTGATGACCAGGTGTATGGGAGGTACAGGTTTCCAGCACACATCATACTGGACCTGGTCAGTGAGTGGGAGGATGACCTCACATCACCCACCCTGTGCTCCCAAGCACTCAGCCCCCTGCAGAAGGTCCTCAATGTACTGCACTTCTTGGGCACTGGATCTTTTCAGCGGACAAGTGCCATAGTGGGTGGTGTGTCACAGGCCACGCAGTCACGCTGTCTACACCAGGTCTTGAACATCATCACTGCACGGCCATCAGTCCGCAGGCACATATATCTCCCCAGGACTCCTGCAGAAAGGCGGGCGTGCATCCAGGAATTCTATGGTGTGGCTCAATTCCCCAAAGTGCTTGGTGCAATTGACTGCACCCATGTGGCTCTACGTCCCCCCAGGGCAACAGAGCACATCTATAGAAACCGCAAGCACTGGCATTCCATCAACGTGCAAGTTGTATGCAATGCCAAGGGAATCATCACATCAGTATATGCCAACTATCCCGGGTCCACCCACGACAGCTTCATCTACAGAATGTCTACCCTAAGCCGGGACCTAGAGGCTGGCCGGCATGGAGATACATGGCTGCTTGGTGAGCATGAATGCCACTGCACATGCATGCATGTCAGATACAGGGTCATGTCACAACACCACTAATGATACCCATCACCACCTCCGCAGGGGACAGTGCCTACCCTATCAGCCCCCACATGATGACCCCAATCCGGAACCCCACCACGCCACCCGAGGTAAGGTACAACACAGCCCACATTGCAACACGGGGCATAGTGGAGCGCACATTCGGAGTGCTGAAGTCACGCTTTCGCTCCCTTGACCGTTCTGGCGGGCAGCTGTTATATGCTCCCCCACTAGTGTGCAGGATCATAGTGGCAGCATGTGTCCTGCACAACGTTGCAACACGCCGGGGCCTGCCCGTGGACATGGTGGTGCCCCCACATCCACAACCACATGCACGCCCGGTGCGCATGGGTGGGGAAAGGGCACGGGGGGAGGCAGCCCGCACGCAACTGGTGGCCAACTTCTTCACCTAGGAATCACAGTGCTGGCTAGTGCACACTGCTCTGGCACATACCATCTGACGATCAATGATGACACTACCTGACAATGTCACAAAATTTCTTGACAATAAACTGTCAGAAACACATCAGCCTGAGATTGTTAACATGGAAGTGTCACTATGTGTGCACCCCTACCTACACATACACCAGCAATGCATAACTATGAAAAGACACAACTCCATTCATCAAATATGCATTGGCACAGGCGAATTGCTACATGACAACATTGCCATGTCACCCAATCCCTTCACAGTCCCGCCACAGAGGACACCATGTCATGGTATGTGAGAGCAAACAAACTGACCCTCACAACATGACACCGGTGTCACAAATTGCAGTGCCCCAAATGGAACATAGCCGCACTTGAACAGCTAACCGTGATGGAGGCACTACTACACACCTGTGTAAGAGTCATTTCAATCAAATTACACACCAACCCACCCTGAAGCCCACCAAAACAAGACACAATGCATGTAATCAATGGTAGTCTCAATACCTGATTGTGCTGGTATGTCCTCACCGTCCAGATGTACAGTGATGGCGCCACACAAAAGTGTCACTGCACATCTACCGACATGTAGTCTGACTCCAGAGAGTATGCCCGTGTGAAGAACTGTGTGAAATACCAGCAAAACATGAGTAACATATGTAAGTTGAGGCACATATCAAACCATCATGCATAGTTAGGTGCAACAACAATGTACACTATGAATGTCTACACAGTATTGACTATGGACTGCCCAACAGCTCATGGGAGTCCAATGTCACCGTGTAATTTGCTGTCACTTGGGCACACCCTTTGCAAGCCCATGGAAACGGAAGCAGGAGGGGTGTGGATGCCAGGTACCCAAGCATCGAAACCAAACTCAGGACAAGCCTGCATGTGCCCAGCCACAATACAGTGTATGCACAAGGCAACACACTTGAAAAAGAAAAATATGATAAGAAAAAATGGCCATGAAAGGGCCGGCGGGGAGGGGGGGGCCACCTATGAGGTCCGAGGACAGGATGCACGCCACAATCCACCTGTGTGGATCATGGGAAGTAAAAACACCCCATAGGCTCGTGGCCCACACGGCTACTCTGTTGTGGGAGATGAGTCGCTATCGCTCTGGCCAGACCCTGCAGCTGACTCAGGAGGTGGGGGAGCTGCCTCAGAAGATGGTGTGACAATGGGAGGCAGCCCACGCAAAGCCCGAGTTTGCTCCTCCATGGCTGCAAGCAGGCGGGTCTGGAAGGTCTGGTTCTGGATTATAATCATGCGGAGGTCCCCATGCAGTAACTTCCGGGATGACCTGACCTCCGCACGAGTTGCCTGCATCTCGGCCGAGAGCGTCCGTGTCAGACGCTCCAGCTGCTCCTCTGTCCTTCTATGGGATGAAGCCTCAAGCTCTGACAGGGTCGACCTGAGGTGATGGAATTCTTCCCTCAGGCCTTCCCTGTGGCGCTGGGACTCCATGGAAAGTGATTCCCGCAGAGTCGCCAGTCCTGCCCGCCTGTCCATGTTGGACGCCAACATGTCCTCCCTGTGTGCCTGGCAGATGGACTCTGTAGCCTGCTCCAGTCGCTCCATCAGCCTTTCTGGGGGGACAATGGAAGTGGCCACCCTATCCATGGCCTGTGCAATCATCTCGGATGATGCTGCCTGTTGGGTGGCCATACCGTAGATGGATTGCTCCCAAGCGGTATTGCCAGGTGGCATACGGCCACCACGTTGGCGGGCACCACACCTGCCTGGGGCAAGGCGGACTGCGCCTTGCTGTGCCGGCAAAGCCTCAGGCTGCAGGACTGCATTCCCTCTCTGATCTGCAGCCCCAGGAACAGGATCAGAGATTGTGTGGTGTGGCCCTGCATCCGTAACCACCGGAGGCTGAGCTGCCGACACTGACATCCACATTGAGGGCAATAACCCGGCTGCAGGTGGGTCGGACAGAGGAGATTCTCTCCCAAGAACACTCACCTGCGACTGCACATAGGTGTCATCCTCCGAGTCTACACCTGAATACTGCTCGGGGGAGGAACCCCCAGAGACACCCCTCGACAGCACGACCTGCAGCACTTGTGGGTTTTCACCCACAAACACACCACGTCCCTCACTTGTGGAAGGTCGGCCCGGGTTGCCCTCCTGGGACGGCTCCACCACCACATCCCCAGCATCAACAAGTGCGTCGTCCCCTGCAAAGACATGAAAGAGAGAAATGGAAACAGGCATTAGCACCATGGCATACAACAAGGGCTGATGAACAACAGAGCCAGTAGTTCAATGACACATGTCCCACATGACTGGGAAACCTCCTATGCATTCACCATCACTGGGTCTGGAGGGGAGGCTCAGGGCACACAATGATGACACAGAGAATGGAGAGCAACGCCTGCTCCCCATGCTGCCTAGCACTGGCATCACACATTGGCCGGTGATTGCCATGTCAAATGCACATGCCATCACACACATGGCATGTGACATAGCCACCAAGTGAAGAGGGAGAGGAGGGCAACTAATTTGGATTTTGGCCACTCTGGTCCTGACATTGCTTCATCACATCAAGAAGTTAACATGTTGGACATGGATCTGCTAGTCCCAATTGGCCACGATGCACAGTGCCTTGTCAACATTAACAAAATGCAGTAAACAATGAGATTCCACCTCCCCATCACCTGTAATGGATTCATATAGCATTCGTGAAGCACCTGTACAGAAATGTATGAAGGTACAGCGGAGCACTGAGGGGTGGTGGGGCAGAAGGGGATGCCATTCAACAATCCTACTGGTGCTGGTGTCATTCATGTAACGCAAGTGCAGAGGTGGGTGGCACAATGAAGTGCAAGGGGAAGTTGCGGCTGGAAGTGCTGTACAAGGTAAGTAGGACTTAACGTCGAGGGCAGATGGTGGTAGGCGCAGACAAGTGCTGGGGGGGTGGCCTATAGGGGTACAGAGACAGTCATGCAGTGCTGTGGGCTCGGAGGGGACAGGGGAGGTACACACTGCATCTGGCTCGGCAAGGTCCTTGCAGATTTCAATGTGTCCTGCAGAGTTGTCAGATGCCGCAGATATGTGCCCTTGGATTGGGGCTCTCATCTTGGTGAGAAGGGTGAGACGCTATTGCCTTTGGAGCAGGCGGCAGGCCAGTTTGCCAGAGGATGAGCATGATGCAGGCCATTTCCTCTCTGCCACCCGGCACCTGTGTTTTGGGTTCACAAGATCCGAGTCATGCCAGGAGTCAGCATTGGCATGGGGCTTCAGGCGGATTGTCATGACCGTGGCAAAGACATCCAGTGTACCTGACATAGAGTGGAGCATGGAGTGGGCCCTGTCAGGATGGGAGTGAGCCTAAGGGGGAGCTGGATGGGGGGGAGATTTTGGCAGCATAAGCCTCGACTGACACACACTTCATGGGTTGGAATACCAAGAAGGTGTGTGACAGTGGTGAGGGTGGCTTTGCCTGTGGGGTGGTGAGGGTGAGGTGGGAGGAGAGGAGAAAGTGATCACTCCAGGAGAGAGGAGTGCAGAGAGGGATGGAGAGGGGAAGGTCAGATGAGATCAGAGCATCAAGAGTGTGCCCTGCAGAATGAGTAGGGACAGACGGGAGTTTAGAGGGTGATAGGGAGTTGCTGAGGTCACGGAAAAGTCACGTGGGGGGGACAACAAGCATGCAGGTGGATGCGTACATCACCAAGGAAGAGGATTTCAGTGTCTGGGGACATGAGTGAGGAGGAGAGGTGAGGCCACTCAGAAAGGAAGTAGTACATTTGACCAGTTTTCCGATACACAGTACGCACAGTTTGTGAATGTCGAGGTGAGATGGAGAGAGACGTCACACAAGCCATTCCAGAGGGGAGTAGGTCTACGTAGGAGTGACAGTGGCAGGAATACCCTCAGGGAAGGCAAGGGCACACCCCCCCCTGCACAGTAGTGCCGGGCCAAGGAGAGGATCTCCTGAACGTCAGGTAGGAGTGTGTCAAAGATGCAGACAGAGCTGGCCGTCAGACATGTTTCCATGAGACCAAGGATGTCAAGGTGCATTACCTCATGTAAGTGACATATATTGGAGGAATGCCTGATGCAGCGGCAGAGTAAGGAGTGTAAATGTGGAGGAGGTTGACAGCCTTGTAGGACTTACGGGGAGTGCTACAGATCAGAGGTGCAGCATGTGTAGGAGTTGGAGTGGGAGGCGGAGAAGGATCATGGGAGGGTGCAGGGAGGCAGTGCAGGATAGATGAGGAGAGAGGAGGGGGGACAGCAGGAGAGGAAAGGAAGTTGATGAGATGTGGGTAGCATTTGTCAAGGAGAATAAGGTTGGCCTGAGGGCCTTGGACTGAGATGCTCCCATTACCATACACATCAATTGTGGCCTCTGAGGATTGGAAGGAGGCCAAGAGTACACCCCAACGGGTCACACCATTGATGGTGGAAGAGGAGCAAGGAGAGAGGACTGGGACCATGTGAAGGGTCCATGGGACAGGCAAAGGCATGTATGAGCAGATGTCAGTGAGAGTTAACCTTGAGTAGGCTCAGATGTACTTGTCAGCAATAGGGTGGGTCGCATTGGAGGGCAGGGTGCCCTCATTTGACTGTTTGCAAGCAGGTGTCGTGAGTAGGGCACGATGGTCTGAACAGTAGAAGTCAGGGAAGATAGACCATGAAGAGCAGCATGGAGTGTGAGGGAATGGGGCTTGAAACCAGACGGAACAAGAGCACACAGGTAGGAGGTGGGTGTCAAGGCAAATTCCAGAGTATGACAGCATGTTGAGTGCCATGTATATACAGAGGACGCATTAGCATGTGGTATCATTGCATGTCAGGCATGTGACGATGGAACTTGAATGGCTGGGGGAAAGTGTAGGAATGGTATGTAAGACATAAGATGAATAGACAGGGGAGAATGAGCAACAATGTCGTGACAAAATGACAATTCAAGGGGAACTTCCATGGTGTAGGGCCATATGTGCACTGTTGGCAGTAGGGATAGTGGTGTGGGCACATGGTGTTGCACTGAACATACTGGATGAGGCACATGGGTGACACTATCAACTCTGCCACACACCCCCTTGACAGGCACCCAACATGAAGGCTTCGCACACACACCATGCACATGGATATAACACACATGCATGTGCACTCACCGGATGATGCCTCGTAATCAGGGAGATCTCCCACACCTTGGAGTTGTCCCTCGGTGACGTAGGATCCAGCTACGGACTCGTGTGGTGTGAGTTCTATTTCCTGTGCTGGGGACCCACCTCCAGTCACCAAGGTTGCGGCATGACTTGAGGCCAGCTTATCCTTTGCCCTGCGCTTAAGGTCATTCCAGCGCTTCTGGCAATCACTAGCTGTGCGCCTCACTACTCCAAGGGCACTTATTTTGTCAGCAATGGTCTGCCAGTGTGCCTGGCGTCTGGCATGTGTGGTCTTGGACCCTGCAACGATGACCATTTCCCTATCATGGTCTGACACATACTGAACAAGTGCATTCAGTTCGGCGTCTGTGAAGCTGGGCTTCCTTGATGGGCCGGACTGTGCAGCCGTGCCTGGGGCATCAGCCTGTGCCGGACGTGCACTCTTCCTCTTCCGCTTGGAAGGGGGTGGGGATCCAGAGTGTCCTACGCCGCTGTGGACACTAGGGGCAGGAGCCGTGGTGGACTCAGTACTGGGTGTGTGGGATTGCACACTCAGCATGGGAGTAGGTGCAGGCATTGGGGGTAGAGGGATAGGGTCAGGCCTGATCTGAGGTGCATGAACTAGGACCGACACAGTCTTGGCAGGGTGTATGAGAGGTGGGGTGGATGGAGCCACACCCTGCCCACGGGGGGCAGCAGATGACCTATCTGGCATAGATGCGCGTGTCCTGATGACACCAATGTGCACCGGTGCACGTGCAGTGGACCTGCTGACCTGGATGTCAGCGATGGAGTCACCCTCAGACAGGTCTGGTGCCACAATGGGCTGGTCCAACAAGGGCTGATCAGGGTTGGTATCAGCCACATGACCCTCAACCTGGGGGGGGAGGGGGGGGGCATGGGTGTCCCTGACTGGTCCTCCAGACTGGGGGGGACAGGGGCACCCTGCAAGTCACAACCACATCCCCTAGTGGATCCTCCACGGCCACCACGTGTGGCTCGGCCACCTTTGCCACCCTTACGGCTTGCACGCCTCCCAACCATGGCACTGATGTTATTGTGCGTATGGGAGTGGGTGTGCACAATTGTCCTGGGCAATTGGGTGTCAAAGGGGTTGGGTACCAGAAGGTATTCGTACCCTAGTGCAGTGGCAAGGCTATATGACACCCCTGGGGAAAGATGACGGGTCACGCAACGCACAGGCACCCCAAAAAAGTTAAGGAACGTGCACGATACCCCTCCTAGACCACGTGTGCGTATAAAAAACCCTGCACTACGCTGTGGCATCCAGTAACACAAGAATGAACGTATGCGTGTCACACGCAGCCTAGATTGACCTCTGAAGAGGTACGTGACACACGGGGCAAGCACAGATGATAGATGCGTGCGCAACTCACCGTCTGCCAGGGAGAAATGCGTCAAAAAGACGCGCGTGTGCGCGTTGGCAACACCCCCGCCAAAAGAAGAATGGGACGCTGTCTGAGGAGACAGGACAACAGTAGAAGGGAACGCTGTGTGAGGAAACAGGCCCAGGAAAAAGAGCAAAAGAGAAAAAGCTGTCAGAGGTAACAGGGAGTACGACCTTTGAACGCCGTGAAGTAAATCGCGTGTCAACTGACAAGAAGTACAGAATACACCAACTCGCTCTCCACGAAAAGCACGTACAAGGAAATGGCGTTCTACATGTACCTTTTATGCAGGCCCACAGGTCCTGCGTCACTTCCGCGTGTAGGCGCTGAAGGGCCAGCCTCCAATCACACGCATTGACACTGGCTTGTGTTTCTTTCACGCGGGTTGGGAAACGGCCGTGCGTTATAGACGCGCTTACGCGCCTGGCCCTTTGGACCAATGAAATCGGGTACGCGTGCTGACGCGCTCGCGCGGCACGTGTATTTTTTTCACGTGGGTTGGGAAACACCCGTGCGTCATAGGCGCGCTTACGCGCCTGGCCCTTTGGACCAATGAAATCGCGTACGCGTGCTGACGTGCTTACGCGCTGAGGGCCTTTCCTCGGATTCCACGCAGACGTGCATGATTTTCACGTGCCAATTCACTCCGTATCAAGCTGGCCACGCGTTCACACACGGAAGACCACGCTCCTGCCCAGAAGGCCGAGTTACTGCCCCCCAGTGCCCCGAGCAGCCTCCCACGTGCCATCTGCTGCTGCCTGCCTGCCTGCCTGCTGCCACCGTGCCCTGCCATTTGGTGCCTGCACATCAGCCATCTGCAGGCGTACAGTTGCTGTGTCCACCCCTGCTGGAACTGAAGACTCCCGACTGGAAGAACACCACTCCACAGCCCAGCCCCAGGACCAAGTTGCCCACCCACTCCTGCCTCTGGGGTTGCCATGTCGGGCACTGAAACATCTGGCACCACTGGCAACCCCCAGCCAGAGAGGCAGAGGGGCCCCAGCTTCAGTGTCACCGAGGTTGGGGTCCTGGTGGAGCGAGTCCTGGGGCAGTATGATGCCCTCTTCGGAAGTAGCCGCGCCAACTATGAAGGACGGACTCGGATCTGGGACGACATCGTGACTGCCATCAACGCGGAGGGGGTGGCAGTCCGCGACAACCCACATGTCAGGAAGCGTTGGGAGGACTGCAGGTCCAGGACCCTCTCAAAGGCCCGGCGCCTCGTGGAGGGGGGCCGGGGCCACATGAGTTCGATCCAAATGAGGGTCCTGGCACGCATACACCCAGCGCTCCACTCCCAGGTCCTTGAGAGGGAGACCCGTCTGGAGTTGAGCGGTAAGTGTGCAGGCATTGCTGTGTGAGACAGTGCATGTTGCAGTGTGCTGGTTGTGTGATGCTGTATGTGTGGAATGAGCCTTGTAGGCATGTATGTGTGCAGTGTTGTCATGGCGATGCATGTGCGACCAGTAATTTGTGGATCACATGGTTGTTGTATGTGTTGCTATGCAACCTGAGGAGGCCTATGCAGATTGGACACATGTGAGCATGCAAGTGTATGTTCGTGGACATGGGTGTGGGTGAGGGATGGATGCTGATGCCAGGTACATGTATGGTGTCGAGGTCGGTGTGCTTGACCTGCATGTCTGTGACTTTTGAATGGCATGGATGCATGACACATGTCTGTGACACTGTACAGATTCACTGATGCTGCCTAATCATCCTTGTATCCACTGTGTTTGTGATGTACGAGGCCACATGGATGTGACAGAGGTGAAGTGTGTGCGTGTGATTTGCATGACCAATGATGCATGTGAGTTCCATGACATCGTACTTTAGAAGAGTGCAGTGGACATGTATGTTGATGTGCATGCCATGGACCATGGGTGTTGCGTGTGTGTATTGCCTGACCCATGTGTTGTGGAGGGACATGATAGAAGTGTACTTTACCATTGCCAGTCATCTGATATTGCTTCCTGTGTAGGGGACCATTGTACAGTGCCCTGATGCTTGTGTTCTATGTCTCCCTCTATGCAGCGGCTAGTGATGGAGAGGGCGGAGACGGCGCTGTGGAGGTAGACGGCGGGGATGCCCCCACGGCTGCGGCGGAAGGGGTGGGTGAGCCCCCACAGGGGCCAGCTACAGCGGAAGAGGGCAAGGAGCCATCCAGGTTGGTGGTTTCTACAGAGGAGGAGGCGGCCGAGACTGAGGCACACCTGAGGCCTGGTGGGGGCATCCCTGCTGGTGCAAGTGGTGCAGTCCAGGGCCAGGGGCAGGAGGCAGCACAGGTCGCCGTGGAGGTGCCTGTGCATGTCGCTGTCCCTGACCCTGTGAGTGCACCACCATGCACCAGCATGGATGCCCCGTCCCAGGCCCGTCCGCAGGTGGAGGGGGTGTCTATGTCATCTGACTCCCCTCCACCTGCGGACGAGGGGACCCGTGGGCGCATGGAAAAGGTCCTGATTGGGGTCGCGTTGCGCACGGGGGTCATTCGTGATGACGTGCGTGCTTCCCGGGAGGAGCACGCACATCATCACGAAGAGCTCCGTGCCGACGTGGCCCAGTTGGGATCTGCCATTGGCGCGGGTTTTCTGCAGGTGATGGCCAATGTGTCGGGCATCTCCTCCTCTGTGGAAAGTATGCGCCGGTCGTTCTCCTTGCCGTCTTCCGGCCCAGTTGACACCAGGGCCCCCTGTGGACCTGCCCCGACCAATGCAGCCGGCTCAGTGGGGATCCCATCCCTGCCACAGTCGGGAGTCGGTGGTCCAGCTGGTGTGGACACCATGTCAACTGGACCCCTGCAGGTGGAGGATGTGCCGGCATCATCAGGCAGGGCACGTGCACGACGGCGTCGGTGGATACCATCAGCCTGGATGCCGTCGTGCTGGCAGAGGCAGTGGCTGCAGAGGCAGCGGCAGCGACGTGGGAGGCGTCATGGCTCGGGGCCATCAACATCGGAGGGGCAGCCATCGGCTGGAGGGCAGGAGGACCCTGGACAGAATGTGTCTTCCGTGTGGCAGCGGTTAGGCCACGCAATAGATGCGGAGAGGCGGCGGGCAGAAGAGGGGCGGCTCGCTATGGTCAGGGCGGTGGACTCCATGCAGAGGGCCCTGAGGCGTGCCGAGTGCCTCGAGGAGATCCGCAGGGGCTTGGAGGTGGACACTGCGTCAGCCCTGCGGGCCCTCGGGGCCATTGAGGATGAACGCCTCGGGGAGATGGAAAGGGAGTTCGATGATGCCCTGGCCCATAACATCTCTCAGTGAGCCGCAGGACTGGCCCGCCGCCTTTGTATATAGTTATGTAGATAGTAGGTTTCCTTTATTTTTATTTATTATTTGGGTTGATTGGACAATGGCCCACGTTTTTTGTATATAGTTAGCATTAGTTAGGTTTTGGGTAGGTTTCATTTTATGGTTTTTAGGGATATTGGACCCGGACAATCATCTTTGTACATAGTTTGTGGATATTTTCAATTTTATTATTTGGACCATGGGGCAATGTGTTTGTTTTTTATTTCCATTTTGATTGACTTTGCACCCGTTCTTTTGGATTTCACCTTTCATTAGATTTTTTTTGTTTTTTACCTGTTACTTTGTGTATTCATTTAGGTGTTTCTTTTTTTTTCCTTCTTACATTTTAATACATTGTTCTTTTGATTCTATTGTGTGGACTTCTCTCATTGGTTTGTTGACTGTCACAATCTGGGTTTTCACAGTCATGTGTTGCCATTGTGTGAGTCTGACGGACTTGGACTCATGCGCATACTGCTCATTGGTTATGTATCATGTAATGGGTATTTGATTTTTGAATGGATGTGTACCTTGGATGTGTGTATGGACTGGGGTGACATGGGGTGGGATGTGGTTGCCCATGGGATCCTGGGATCTGTATTGTGATTTCCTATTGGCAGGGGAACATCTGTGTGGGCCTGGTGGAGGGTGCCCCATGACTGCTGGGGGGTGGGGTTGGTGGGAGACATGACTGGGACATAAGTGGGGGCCTGCTGGCAGGTGCCCCACAGTGCTGGGGGGTGGGGGTGGTGGGAGGCATGAGTGGGACATGGGTGGGGGCCTGGTGGAGGGTGCCCCATGACTGCTGGGGGGTGGGGTTGGTGGGAGACATGAGTGGGACATAAGTGGGGGCCTGCTGGCAGGTGCCCCACAGTGCTGGGGGGTGGGGGTGGTGGGAGGCATGAGTGGGACATAAGTGGGGGCCTGCTGGCAGGTGCCCCACAGTGCTGGGGGGTGGGTGTGGTGGGAGGCATGAGTGGGACATAAGTGGGGGCCTGCTGGCAGGTGCCCCACAGTGCTGGGGGGTGGGTGTGGTGGGAGGCATGAGTGGGACATAAGTGGGGGCCTGCTGGCAGGTGCCCCACAGTGCTGGGGGGTGGGGGTGGTGGGAGGCATGAGTGGGACATAAGTGGGGGCCTGCTGGCAGGTGCCCCACAGTGCTGGGTGGTGGGTGTGGTGGGAGACATGACTGGGACATAAGTGGGGGCCTGCTGGCAGGTGCCCCACAGTGCTGGGGGGTGGGGGTGGTGGGAGGCATGAGTGGGACATGGGTGGGGGCCTGGTGGAGGGTGCCCCATGACTGCTGGGGGGTGGGGTTGGTGGGAGACATGAGTGGGACATAAGTGGGGGCCTGCTGGCAGGTGCCCCACAGTGCTGGGGGGTGGGTGTGGTGGGAGACATGAGTGGGACATAAGTGGGGGCCTGCTGGCAGGTGCCCCACAGTGCTGGGGGGTGGGGGTGGTGGGAGGCATGAGTGGGACATGGGTGGGGGCCTGGTGGAGGGTGCCCCATGACTGCTGGGGGGTGGGGGTGGTGGGAGACATGGGTGGGGGCCTGGTGGAGGGTGCCCCATGACTGCTGGGGGGTGGGAGTCATGAGCAGGTGTGCAGGGTAATCCCCTGTGGTGTGGACTGCATGCAGGGGACGTGGAGGCTGTACAGGGAAGACCTGTGAAGACCCAACGATCGGAGTAGCGTGTTCAACTATCCACGCCCCCCTGAAATGGACGTAGCCTGGGATTTCGCGTGTGAAACGTTCCCGCGCACCCCTGAAATGGAAGTAGCCTGGGATTTCGCGTGTGAAACTTCCCCGCGCACCCCTGTAATGGACGTACCCTGGCTTTCCGCGTGTGGGACTTCCCGCGCACCCCTGCAATTCCCGTAGCCTAGCTTTTCGCGTGTGAAACTTCACGCGCACCCCTGTAATGGACGTACCCTGGCTTTTCGCGTGTGGGACTTCCCGCGCACCCCTGGAATTCCCGTAGCCTAGCTTTTCGCGTGTGAAACTTCCCGCGCACCCCTGAAATGGAAGTAGCCTGGGATTTCGCGTGTGAAACTTCCCCGCGCACCCCTGTAATGGACGTACCCTGGCTTTTCGCGTGTGAAACTTCCCGCGAACCCCTGTAATGGACGTACCCTGGCTTTTCGCGTGTGAAACTTCCCGCGAACCCCTGTAATGGACGTACCCTGGCTTTTCGCGTGTGAAACTTCCCGCGAACCCCTGTAATGGACGTACCCTGGCTTTTCGCGTGTGAAACTTCCCGCGAACCCCTGTAATGGACGTACCCTGGCTTTTCGCGTGTGGGACTTCCCGCGCACCCCTGGTATTCCCGTAGCCTAGCTTTTCGCGTGTGAAACTTCCCGCGCACCCCTGTAATGGACGTACCCTGGCTTTTCGCGTGTGGGACTTCCCGCGCACCCCTGCAATTCCCGTAGCCTAGCTTTTCGCGTGTGAAACTTCACGCGCACCCCTGTAATGGACGTACCCTGGCTTTTCGCGTGTGGGACTTCCCGCGCACCCCTGGAATTCCCGTAGCCTAGCTTTTCGCGTGTGAAACTTCCCGCGCACCCCTGAAATGGACGTAGCCTGGGATTTCGCGTGTGAAACGTTCCCGCGCACCCCTGTAATGGACGTACCCTGGCTTTTCGCGTGTGAAACTTCCCGCGAACCCCTGTAATGGACGTACCCTGGCTTTTCGCGTGTGGGACTTCCCGCGCACCCCTGGTATTCCCGTAGCCTAGCTTTTCGCGTGTGAAACTTCCCGCGCACCCCTGTAATGGACGTACCCTGGCTTTTCGCGTGTGGGACTTCCCGCGCACCCCTGCAATTCCTGTAGCCTAGCTTTTCGCGTGTGAAACTTCACGCGCACCCCTGTAATGGACGTACCCTGGCTTTTCGCGTGTGGGACTTCCCGCGCACCCCTGGAATTCCCGTAGCCTAGCTTTTCGCGTGTGAAACTTCCCGCGCACCCCTGAAATGGACGTAGCCTGGGATTTCGCGTGTGAAACGTTCCCGCGCACCCCTGAAATGGAAGTAGCCTGGGATTTCGCGTGTGAAACTTCCCCGCGCACCCCTGTAATGGACGTACCCTGGCTTTTCGCGTGTGGGACTTCCCGCGCACCCCTGGAATTCCCGTAGCCTAGCTTTTCGCGTGTGAAACTTCCCGCGAACCCCTGTAATGGACGTACCCTGGCTTTTCGCGTGTGGGACTTCCCGCGCACCCCTGCAATTCCCGTAGCCTAGCTTTTCGCGTGTGAAACTTCACGCGCACCCCTGTAATGGACGTACCCTGGCTTTTCGCGTGTGGGACTTCCCGCGCACCCCTGGAATTCCCGTAGCCTAGCTTTTCGCGTGTGAAACTTCCCGCGCACCCCTGTAATGGACGTACCCTGGCTTTTCGCGTGTGAAACTTCCCGCGCACCCCTGAAATGGACGTAGCCTGGGATTTGACGTGTGAAACTTCCCGCGCACCCTTGAAAATCGCATGGGCCGCTTGCCGTGATGGTCCAGGGTTAGCGCAGCCCCTTGCGCTGGTTTGTGATTTTTATGAGATTTCCCAGCGCAAGGGGCGTTCCTGGGGGCGTAACTGGTGCTGCAGCGAGTCGCTGCGCCACTGTGCGCCACGGCTGCCTGGGGAAGCTAAAATCCATGAATACGCTGTGCGCCGGATTCGGTTTTGGCGCACGCGGCTGGCGCAGACTATCGCACGCGCACGCTGTGCGCCAGCCGCGTGCGCTACTTGTGCGCTGAATTCTATGAATTACCCTGTTAGGATCATGATAACTAATACACTGGCATCCCTCTTGCCCTGCTAATCTGACTTAATTTAAACTTGTAAATTGTAATTGTGAATTTCTTATGTTATCATATGTATAGTGAACTACTGTAATTACTCTATCTATATGTAAACTGTCGTGGATAACCTGTCGATTGGTACTTGTTACCTATGTTGTCAATGCGTCCTTCACTGTAACCATATGGGACGTTATCTAATATGCTCTGTGTAACCAAGCTATACAATCCTCTTGCTACTCTTGCGCCTTGTTACCCCTGGGTTATGTGCGCATTACAAATAATAAAAACAAACAAAGTTAAGCTGCCGTCGAGATTAAATTTGTTTCACTATCATTGCAAATAGGTGTCGGTGGTGGGTTAACAAAATGAATCCGCCGCCGGCACATATTTCTAACGTTAACGTTAGTAAAACGAAATTCAATGTCTGCGGTGGCTTAAAGCCACCAACACAAATTAACAAAAATTAAGAAATGCAAAAAAAACACATAGCTTTCAGCTATGGCTTACCAGAAACTAAATGGCTTACTTGGACAAACACACACTCTAACTGCACAGCCAATCAGGTGCTCCTTGTATGAAAAACACTACCAATCCCCCACAAGTCAATAGATGAACATTTTCACAGCCATTTTAAACCCAAACAAAACTATTAAAGTACCTTTTTTATTGTGTAACATAACTTGAAAGCTGCAGTAAATATATTTTAAAGCATCTATCAAGTCAAATTACATTAACAGATGGCGAATGCCATTTGGTAAGTAAAATGGCTGACAAATTCACCACACAGTAGAATTGCAGCCAAAGAGTGCAAAAAGAGGTGTGTTGTGGGTGGAGATGGGTGGGAATGGGAGGAAAAAACAATAGATTTCACTTAGGAATGGGTGTTAAATGGGTGGGACACATAGCCGAACTACAGATATCCATCCGTATATGTCAACCAGCATTGAAAAGCATTACAAAACTGCACCCAAAGCCCATATTTCAAGCTCCCATGTTAAAACTCTTATTTTAATGACAATAGTTTTGGCTTTAAAGGTAGTGCTTTCAGTGCCACCTAATAGCCCAAACTAACGAGGGGAGGCAGCAACTTCCATTTCAACAGACCAGTACTGCGGAAGAGGTTTGGGTTGGGCATTATAAAATTCTGTTTGCTTTACCCCTGCCCTGTCGACCTGTTCCTGGATGTAATCAAGATGTGGTTTTAACGTTGCAGATTGATAAAGAAGGTATCCTTTACCTCATATCTAGGTGCAGTAATTCCAGAGCGCCTGGCCCAGATGGCCTAGCATACATAATGTTTAAACTACATCCCGAGAGCTGGGCGGAAATATTGTTGATTCTATTTTCTGACAGGTGATTGCAAGGAGATATATTCCTGAATCCTGGTACAAGTCAATCGTGGTCCCTATATTCAAGAGTTACAGGCCGATCTCCCTTCTTGATGAGACGGGAACACTCTTTGTCTTGATCATTCTAAACAAATTCTTACGGTGGGTGAAAGAAAGTTCCAACGTTGATCTGCACCAATCTTAGTTTGTAGGGGGCAATGGAACCTCACTAAACGCCTTTCTGTTGAGGTTCTTCAAAAAAGAATGCAGCTACAGAAGACCACATTATACGTGGTGTTTATTGATTTCCTAACTACTTTCGATTGTGTGGACAGGGAACTCCTCTGGTAAAAACTGCTTGACAGAAATTGCCCCATGCATTTGGTGACCATCATGTGAGA
This sequence comes from Ambystoma mexicanum, assembly GCF_040938575.1. Lineage (NCBI taxonomy): Eukaryota > Metazoa > Chordata > Amphibia > Caudata > Ambystomatidae > Ambystoma > Ambystoma mexicanum. Next base: position 186,117,576 of record NC_090929.1, read on the forward strand.
TCTATATTCTAATACATCTTTGCAAGTCTGAATGGACCTTTCTGGCAAGCTCACCCAACCTATTACTACATTTCGGGGACATCGGGGCATTCTAGTGCCTGTCCTTTTCAATGCCTTTATTTTGGATTTGGGTCCTGCGCTAGAATCTGCCTGTGCTTTTCCCATTGAGATTAATGGGTCATCCAATGGTCCTTTTGAACCAGGCACTAGGGGGATTACAAGGCCAACTTGTAGCACTGGAAACTTCCTTGCAGAAAAACGGTTTTGGAATGATTGTATCTAAATCTAATATTTTGAGATTCCAGTCTAATAGCTATTGTGGGAAATTAATGTATAAATGGTACGTTTATAATGACCCGATGGTATGATATGATAGGTTATTTATAACGCGCTTAATACCCAGAGGTTTCTAAGCGTGGACTCGGGATCGAACCTGTGTTGTTCCATGTCATCATGCTTCCAATGCAAGCACATTGCCGCTGAGCTATCTTCCGAGACAAGTAGCAGTTAACAAGTATAGATTCCTGGGCACTCGTGTTGATAACAGCTTAAAGAACCTTCAAAATGTAGCATAATTATGGTCAATATTCTATTTCCCCCTTCTGAACTTTCACAAGCAGACGGTGGCTCTGAGTCTAACCTACGGCGCTGAATGTTCTCTTGAGCTTACTCTCACACTGGGGAATGTGTTTTTGGAAAAAGGCCTTGGATCTCCCTCAGGGTCAACCCCTTGCAAGATCTTTTTGTACTTATCTGCTTCTAATTTTATGTTTATTCAAAGCATTGTTGTTTTTGGTTTTATCTTTATTCTTTGTGTAGAATGAAGCTATGTCTCTCTTTTTATCTTGTAAATGGTTTTTATTTTGATATGATAATGGGTTTTATGTTGGGGTATATGGAACTTTGATACATTTAGTGTCATATTCATTTATTGTAAAGGTTGAACCATTTGTTTGAATATATACTGTTAAAAAATAAGTAAACAAAAATTAAAAATGCCCTGGAACGCTCCCTTATTTGCGCAAATGTGTAAAGGGTGAAAAAGGGCATCAGAATGAGTGCATCGTAGATTCGCTGATTCTAATGCCCTTTGAGAATTGGGCTGACACATTTTAAACAGTTTTGAGAATCTGGCCCAGAGAGATATCCTGGTGGAAATGTCCAAAATAATCTGCAGGTGATTTTTGAATTCTGCTGAGAATGTTTTAAAAATGTGCTAATTAATACATGTTTGTTTTCTTCAGACAATTTCTCCATGGATAGCCTCTTGCCACGTGGTCCAGAAGGGGAAGGAGAACATTTGACAGGTTCCGGTGTCAGAAGGCACGTGTCTATGGAACGGGTAACGCACCTGTCTTAAAGGTGCGTTAGGACTAGTGCTGTGGCAGATTTCAAGTAGCCTCTCTCTATATAAATAGCATTGGCATGACTCTGTTAGAAGCCCCTTCAGAGGTTTCAAGGTTGGCTGATTAGAAAGTGCCCATTTTGATACAACCAATGATCTGGTATTAATACATCCCCACCCTCCAACACCATTGGCGTTGATTGAAGCCTTAAAAGAAATGTCAGCAACCATTGGCAGTCCAGCTGATTTGCACCATAACATTTATCAGCTCTAATCAACAAAAACAATGGTCAGGGGACATGGGAATCTCAGTCCACAACATCTGGAGAGCCAATGGTTGCACACACCTGCATTAGAAGGATTGTACTCCTCGTGTTTGGTTTCCATTTATGTAGGGCAGGCCCAAAAAAAAGCCCCCAAGCACACTTAAAGGCTAACGCTGCAACAATCAGCTCTTTAGAGATCTTTGCATATACAATTCTTTAGGTCCTTATGTTTTTGGCAGCATCATATAGAAAACTTAAACACTTCGTACCAATCCAGAGTTACACTATTATTCTGTAATAAAAGGCTTAGCCTATGAAGGGACATCTATGTCCTATGCTCCCAAAACGTAGGGCTATGACGTGGCCGAAACAGAGGTTCGAATGCGGAAGAATGCTCTTACACTGATCATCTTTGCAGCTCTGTCCACATTAGCAGAACTCGCTCATTAGGAATTGGGAGTCCCGCAGAGTAATGAGCTTTTGGTTCTGCCCATAATTATTTTGGATTAAACAGTGAGGGAATTTGGTTCTGTGGATATTTGAAGCAGCATTAGAGGATTAACTATTTAATCCCAGCTCTAGAGAATCTCCTTTGTAAAAAAAAAATATATAAATAGCTTCTTGAGATGGTTTGGAGAAATGAGGGTCAGTGTATAAAACATGATGTAGTCAAACCCGCAAACCATTGGCTAAACATCAACTTGCATTTTTGACAGATGTAGATGGCAAAAGTTATTTTGATGCAATTACAAGAATTATAAATAGGAGTATTTGCCATCGTCATTTGTAATCTTAGCCAATCTGCCAAATACTAATTGTCCAAATACAAAGCTCTTAATATTGGTCAGCAATTCTGTCCCTCCCCTTTATCACTGAGTGAACTCTCACAAATTCCCATTTGTTTAGTCTCGGTCAACTGGTCCACTATGCAAAAAGTGTACATGTTTGTGGACACGTAGGCTAGTGCCATGTTTATGGCTAGTGTAACTTGTGAATCACAGCAATAAACTACTACGTGTGTCTTCCTTTCCCTAAAGTTAGAGCCACTTACTAGTCGATGTATTTATTATGTGTTTGTGCTCTTTACATTTACTTATTATTTATAAGTTCAGCTCATAAATCTTTAACTCTCTCTGAAATAGTTCCAAAGTATGCCTTAGAGAGCTGAGTCAAAATCATATCAGCGGAAGCGTACCTGCTTTGAATTTATACATGTATTAATTAACATTATGTGCTTAAGCAAATCAATGTTAGCATTCCATTTTTTTTTTTAGATGAAGGCAGCAGCGCTTTCCGTTTCTCATTGATCTGTGCTTTCTGCAAGTTGGCGCCATCTTCATAATTATCAGCAAGCTTGTCTGCTATTCTGTGCCTGATTAAAGTTAATGGCACCGAAGCTCAGGGAGCGAAGCCTTTTTGCTCAACTGTTGTTTGCTCCAAATTATGACAAAAAGGCAGGATAAGGTGTTAGTACAAGCAGGGGTACGGGTGTGGCAGCCTCCCAGCAAATCAGGAGGCTCGGAAAACAAGTTTTACCACATGGTAAACACTCTGAGCCTCCTCAGGGCTGGAGGCTGCCATCTTCCCCCGTCAGCACTGATTAAAAGTACACCCCATCCTGCTCTCGTCTCCTTCTCAACACCCCTTTTTTCACATATGATATGATATGATAGGTTATTTATAACGCGCTTAATGCCCAGAGGTTTCTAAGCGCGGACCCAGGGATCGAACCTTTGGTGCTCCGTGTCCTCTTGTTTCCAAGACAAGCACATTGCCCTTGAGCTATCCTCCCAAGACTCCCTGTATGTAACTCCCCATCCCCACCCCACTTACCTGGCTCTCCCTTGTCCATCACTGGTGCTGGAAACACTGGTGTTCCTGGTGCATCCCAGACACATCAATGGCTGCCATGGAAAGGGAGAAGGGACTTTGTGTAGTTCAGCTCTCCTGATCTGTGGTGGCCATCTTGTTTTGTAGTGTTTTTCAAGTTGAAAAACGGCAAACATGGCAAAAAACATTATTAGTATCCCGGTACAACATGCCGGGATACCAATAGCAATAAAGAGCTAACGTTAAAGCCCTTGCTTCACTCTGGCTTCTAACTGGCCGGGGTATTACCAGGACAGTTAATGCCCCTGCCCGTCAGGGTTTATTGCTTAAATAAAAAATTGTTCAGCATTTGTGACTCTCAAGAAGTAGAGTCCTCAGAATTCTTGCTAGGTTATTCATAGTCAGAACAACCGTGAACAATGCCAATAGGCAATAGGCTTTATCTTAGGTCAGGTTCAGCCTTATATCAACCGATATACAGCCTTATATGGACCGCTACAGTCCACTTATCTCCATGCCCGACTACGCATTCCACAGTACAGGCAACATATTCCTCCTGCACATTCATCTGCTCATGTGCAGCCTCTTACAGTCAGGAATAACCGCATCTGTCAGCTGACAGGTTCATTTGCCCAGGTGCAGCCATAGCATATGAATGAATCGTTCCCCACTGACTTGGGGCCAGACAGTAGTTTGCAACTTTGAATGGCGTGGCGGGGCCGACGCTGACCTTCCTCCTTCCAAGGTCCATACATTGAGTACCATTAAATTGGGTAATTAGCCCCGTCATCGCAGCCCTTACACGCAGGGGGAATCCAGCATGAAATGCTATATAGGAACACACATTATTATTATTATTAGTAGTAGTAGTAGCAGCAGCAGCAGTAATAGTATTTGTGGTAGTAGTAGCCATAGTAGTGGTTGCGTGTTGCAGCCCCATAGCCAACTACAGCCTCATGTGCACAAGCACTGGCAACATTTGAAACATTGAGGGCATAATCCATGGAACATTTAGCGTGATGCACAGTGACTTTGCACTGGTGCAAAGTGACTTTACACTGCCAACACACACCCTGATTCACAGAGCGGTGCAAAGTGTATTTTTGCAGTGCAAAGTGACTTTGGAACCTGATTTACAGAGCGGTGCAAAGTTTATTTTTGCACCGCAAAGTGATTTTGCACTGGTGCAAAGTCACTTTGCACTGCAAAAATTCACTTTCACTGCTCTGTGGATCAGGGTGCTTGTTGACAGCGTAAAGACACTTTACACTGCGCTAAAAGTTCCATGAATTCAGCCATTAGGGCCTGATTCGCAAAGCATTTTCCTATGGGATTGTGCCATTACAAAACACTTTTGTGAATCAGGCCCTTAGTTCCATATGTCCACGCACTGCTCATATGCTAGGTGATGCCATTATATAACCATGAACAGTTTCATGTGCCAGAGTGCAATCGACATATGTCACGTATAACACAATATGCCCAGTCCACCAGTCATATGCTCAGATATATCCTCACAAGCTACTCTCCTGCCATCTTCTGCCAGGTATAGCCTCATATGTCCTGCTACAGCAACCAAATCCCCAGGTAGAACATCATATAAACATGCATACTCTCATGTTCCCAGGTAGCTGCCATCATGTGCTGAGAGCAGTCTGTTATGACTGGTTATGCTTTTACAACTTCGTCTACAATTTTAATATTACCATGTACAGCCCTCATATACCCAAGTACAGCTTCCCGTATGTAAGTCCAATGTCTTATTCCCTGGTGCAGCTTCCAATGGCAATGAAGAGCCCAATATGACCAACAGAGTCTCCTAGACCAGAATACAGTCTCACTGACCAGTGCAGCCTCACATACCCAGGTGCAGATTATCAGGTCACATACAGCGTCCTAAAGGTTACAGCCACACTTTCTAGGCCCATACTCATACCCCCCTGCCATTCAGGATGGTGGGGCAGAAGAGTGTAGGAATGCAACCTCACAACAACACATCTCCCCTGTACACTTGTCAACATGTCTCTATCAAAACTGTCTGCAGCAACCTTCAGGTAAGAGACGAAAAATACATTTGTATTCCCCTCTGATTTACATAACAAATGCAGCACTGTTAAAGTCTGCTTTTAACAAACAGCACTCATCTGTATAGGAACCGTTTGAATGCAAGTGCATATGTAGAGTAAGACCACTGTACTAAAGCTAGATGCATAATTAGAGCATAGCCACTGTCTTGGAGTTAGGCACATCCTTGCCTTTTGTATTGAATTTAGATGAATTTTGAGGGTAGCCAACATATTGAATTTAGATGCATTTTGATGGTAGCCAATGTATTGAAAAGCCCAAAATAAAATTTGTAAAAAAAAGTGTGCAAACATTTTTAAATCAAATTTTAAAAAGATGATTGCATTTCGATGAATTTGAGAGTAGCCAATTGTAGAGTCGGTGAACTTGTGAGAAGTCACGCCAGACATCTTCTGAGAAGACATGACTCGACGTGAGGCGTGGACTGCTGGCGAAGTGCCATTCTGAGCATGGGAGCAGCAAAGGGTGCCACGGGAACCCCGCGCTCCTCCTGAACCCGGCATAAATATTGACGGCAGCTGTGAGCTCCACACCTTGCACCATTCCACATAGATGAGCAGTCCCTAGCTCAAGGAGCATGTAACTGTCAATGAGCAATTTGCTGATAAAGCTCCACTGTTTCAAGTAAGCTGTGTTTGCATGTTCTTTGAGTGGGCCACAACATAATTGGCGAAGAGGATTCACGAACCACCCATGACCTTCAAGATGCAGGGAGCGACACCTTCCCCCACCATTCTTGCAAGCCCTAAGTAGGACAGTGATCCCATGGCTTCAGTGGGAGCCTGTGTTTCAGACGTATTTGGAAGCGATTGGCAGGTCTGAGTACCGTGCGGCACGTAAGAAGGCCATGCTGGACGATGCACTAGGGATCGAAGGTCAGAGGACTTTTGCAGGATTCAATCCCAAAGCGGCAGAAAGGGATGATGACGACTCATATAAATAAGCAGTGAGGAGGATAATGAAGAGGTTTTCATCCCAAGAGAACATAGTCCTACATAGAATCAGGTTTCATAGCAGAAAACAGGAGCCGGCGAACTTGTTGATGACTGTGGTCAAGCTAAGAGAATTGGTGGCGATGTGTGCATTTGGCGGCACGTTGGAAGACAGATTTGCGACATGCTCATCGTGCACACCAACAATCGAAAGGTCCAGGACAAATTTTCATCATCGAGAAGGAGCTTCAATTAAACAAAGCCATCCTGAGGGTGAGAGCAGTTGAGGACACATACTGCAGAGGAAAGGAGTGGGTAAGTAGTGTCTTGGTACCCAAAGTGCAGGTGGTACACTACAAGGGAAGGCATGATAGATGGCAACGTGAAGCCAAGGAAGATACCACAGGAAGACGTGAGCCACTTAAGTGCCATTGGTGCGCCAGCACCACTCATTTGGCGAATAGAAGAGATTGCCCTGCAAGGAACAGGGACTGCTCCAAATGCAGAAGGTTTGGACATTCTGCCTCGGTTTGCACGTGGAAAGGCAAGAAAGCAGTGACGGCGGTGCAGAGTGATAAGGTCAGAGATGAGGCCTCCTCTGAAGGATGTCCCACCGTCATTATGGTCAACAGTGTCACTGCTCACAGAGAAAAGCCCCACTCCACCATCAAAGTAGATGGACGTCAGATGAGAGTGATGGCAGATTACAGCTGAGACCGCACCATATTGCTGTTAGACATGTACAAGGACATGGTCGGCAAAGATAAAGGGGAAGTTCGCCTGACCAAGCACGATCCCACAGTCTTTGGTGGGGCCACAGTGAACTTATTGGGATACATCCGAGCCACTGAAGAAGTACAAAGGCCAAGGTATACTTTGCAGAAAGGGGCCCAGCCATTTTGGGATGGTATGATCAAACTAAGCTGCGAATAAGACTGGATCCCAGTATCCTGTCCGTAGCTGGAGGAGGAGTGTTGATCACCAAGGAAGAATTTCCAGAACTGTTCTCCGACAAACCTGGAAAGATCAGGAACTACGTACACAAAATCAAACTGAAGTTGGAAGCTGTACCAGTAAAGCACAAGGTGAGACTGGTACCAGCAACAGCTAGAAGTGCACTGCAGGCAAAGCTTCAGAAGATGCTGATGAAAAGGACGATTGAACTGGTAGAGTTATCTGAATGGCTCAGCCCAGTAGTGCTCATAAAAAACCACAGGGGATCTACGAATTTGCATCGACCTACGTGGCCTAAATTTTGAAGTGGTATAGGACAGCTATCCTTTACCAAGCATCAATGAAATCATTCTGTTAATGAAAGAGGCCAAGGTGTTTTCAAAGCTCGACATGAGAGACACTTATCATCAGATCAGTCTGCATCGAGAGTCAAGATCCCTTACAGCTTTCATAACTCTGTTTGGTACATGCGAGTTTACACGAATGCCAATTGGCCTGTCCTCGGCCGCATCAGTCTTCCAACGCATGATGGACTCCTTGCTGAAACATAGAGAGAACATGTCCTACTTTAGGATGACATCCTGATACATGCGGAGGATCAGGAGATGCACAACAAAGTGCTTTGCAATGTGTTAGCCAAATTTCAGGAAGCAGGAGTTCGACTACGCTACAACAAGTGCATGTTACAGGTTGCAGAAGTGGAGTACCTGGACTACATCATATCCATGTCAGAAATCAGCCTGAAGTAGGATCTGCTAACTACTTAAGAAAGGTGCAGACTATCAGTGGCGAGAGGAGTAGTTGAAAGTCTTCAAACAGGTCAAGGAGGGTATCACGCATGCGCCCTGCCTTCAACCATTTAACCCACAGTGGAGAACAGTAATCACCACTGATGCCACTTCATATGGATTGGGGGCAATGTTAACCCAGAAGAAGGGTGTTGAAGAGCATGACTCCAAGAGTTGTCTCCATGACCATCAGTCTGGCTTCAGAGCTGCCAGAATCATGGAAACTGCTCTCCTGAACATCCGTGAAGACCTTCTCTCCAACCCTGATTCCAGCACTCCCTGTGTCCTCCTCTTACTTGATCTCTCTTCTGCCTTTGACATGGTCAACCACGCCATCCTGCTCAACCATCTCCGTGATAACCTGGGTATCACCAGTCAGGCCCTGGAATGGCTGACTTCTTTCCTCACTGATGGACCCTCCCAGGTCCAACTTGGGTCCTTCTTCTCCTCTATCTCTACCTGTGGTGTCCCTCAGGGGTCTATCCTCTCTCCCTGTCTGTTCAACCAATACCTGGCACTTCTTGCGGACCACTTTGCCACTCTATGCGCCAACTTTCAGTGCTATGCGGATGACATTCAGCTCATTTTCAGGCTACCTTCGGCCACCTCCTCTCTCTCTCTCTCTCTCATCTCTGACTGTCTGCTATCCAGGAGTAGTGTGCCGCCAATGACCTCTGCCTTAATGCCAGTAAGACTGAGATTCTCCTCATCGGCATTCCCGCTCTCTCCTTTCCTGTCACTCTCTGGCCGGCCTCTCTTGGCCCTCTTCCGGCTCTTACCTGCGAGGCTAAAAACCTTGGGGTCATCTTTGACTCCACAATCTCCTTCTCTCCTCACATCTGACATCTCTAAGAAGTCACACTACCAGCTTCACCTCCCCAGAGGTATTGTTCCCTTCCTCTCCTTCCTCCAGAAGCTCACTGTCTCCAGAGCTCTGGTTCTCTCTAGGCTGGACTATTGCAACAGACACCTTCTAAACCTGTCTGCTTCCACTCTCCACCCTCTGCAACTCATCCAGAACAGGACTGCGAGACTTGTCCTTGGCCTCAAGCCCAGGGATCGTATCTCTCCAGGACGGAAATCTCTACACTGGCTCCCAGTGGCTGCGAGGATTAAGTTTAAAACCCTCTGAATTGTCCACAAAGCCTTCTGGGGCCTTGGACCTCAATACGTTCAACTCCCTCTTCCTAAATATCTTCCCTCTGGTGCTCTACGCTCATCCGCCTCCAACTCCCTCAGGGCCAGTCGCTTCTCCAAGCAACGAGTTGGTGGTAGATCTCTTTCCTCAGTTGGGGCCTCCCTCTGGAACAGCCTCCCTACCTCCCTGAAACTTGAGGAGAACCATCTCTGGTTCCGGAATCACCTCAAAATCTTCCTCTTTGCTTCTGCTTTGTCTCCTCTCCCCTGCTGAACTCCTGGCTGAAACTGTACTGGTCATCTGGCAACCCTCTGATCTTGGGCCAAGGTCCCCTCCCCCACCAGTTACACACCTGCACTGCCGCCCGGGCAACCCTGCACTTGGGGACTGTTTGCTGTATCCCTACAGTTCCCCACCAGCACTTGACACCTGATGTCTGCATTTACCCCTGCACTTGCCACCAGCTGGCCCTACTTCTTGTATTGTTTTATTTATTTCATTACCCCATGTATTGCACTGTCCCTACCCCCTCCCACTCTGCACTTTTCCTCTTCCCCGTTCCCCTGAACTTGCATGTTCTGAATGACACCTGGCCTAGTAGGATCGCTGTCTCTGTCTTCCCTCTGTCTCCACTCCCTCGCCGCGTCACGCTTTGAAACACTTGTGTATAGGTGCGTTATAAATTGCATATCATATCATATCGTGCCAATCACCTCAAAAGCACTTTCACAAGCGGAAATAAATTAATCCACCATAGAGAAAGAAATGCTTGTGTGTGCCTGGGCAGTAGACTACTTTTGAATGTACATGTGGGGCACAAAATTTCAGTTGGTAATGGACCACAAGCCCTTGGTGCATGCTGAGTCCAGGAGGCACTCGAACATCCACTCCCCGTTGGGCCCGCATCGCAGCAAAGTTGCAAGAATATACTTATGAGATACAGCATATCACAGGGTGGAAATAATCTCAGGCGGACTGCATGTCCAGGTTTATGAACAGAAAGACAGAGCGACCAGCTTTCTCAAAGATGAATGTGTAGGTGCATCACTAGGTGATCTCAGAAGCAAGGAGTTCCTGGAGATGTGTGAGAATAATTGGAAGGAGGAGGCTGCTAAATATACCACAACAAAACATGTCTCTGAATTGGTCCGGAGAGGCTGGCCAGATGAGAAGGCGGTCTCCGAAGGCATGCGTCCATATTGGAAGGTAGCAGATGAGTTTTTTAACATGAGGAGATGTTAATGAAAGTAGATCAAACAATTCCACCAGCGACACTGAGGAGAACCATCATGTGCAGGGCCCATGCAGATCACCTGGGAGTAACATGACAAGGAAGTGTGTGAGAGAATCATACTGATGGCCTGGCATGGAATCTGACATAAGAGCAATGACAGAAAGGTGTCATGAATGCCTCAATAGCGACAATAGCCTCAAGGTCGGGCCACCTCTATTACACCCAACTGAAGTGCAGGAAGGGGTGTGGCATAAACTGGGGTTGGACTTTATAGGCACACTGGATTTAATGACTCCCGAACACAAACATGGGATCGTGTTGGTAGACTACCTCTCAAAGTGGTTGGAGGAAGAGTTTGTCCCAGACATCATCACACCCACCGTGGTCCGCTTCCTCAAAGATGTCTTCCAAAGAGAAGGGTTACCAAGAGAACTGGCCATGCATAATGGGGTCCAACTTGCCAATAGGCAATAGTCTTTATCTTAGGTCAGGTTCAGCTTTATATGGACCACTACAGTCCTCTCATGTCCATGCCCCACTACACATTCCACAGTACAGCCATCATATTCCTGCTGCACATTCATCTGCTCATGTGCAACCTCTTACAGTCAGGAATAACCTCTTCTGTCTGCTTACAGGTTAATTTGCCCAGGTGCAACCATAGCATATCAAATAATCGTTCACCACTGACTTGGGGCCAGACAGTACTTTGCAAGTTTGAATGGCATGGCAGGGCCGACGCAGACCTTCATCCTTCTGGGGTCAATAAATCGAGTACTATTAAATTGGGTAATACGGCCTGTTAAAGCAGACCTTAGAAGCAGGAGGAATCCGGCATTACTTGCTATATAGGAACACACAGTCTCAGGGGAGAAGGGGACATTTCTAAAAGAAAATAATATCCACCAGATAAAAAGTGGCCCTATATTATCTTTGAGCAAATGACCTGCTTGAATGCACAAACCTGTTTATCAAAGGGGCCATGCAGTTAGCCATAGCAGCAGGATTAGATCCTCATAGTACAGTTAAGGAAGCTGTGGCGGGCCACCGTCTCACCTCAACGGGATCACAAATATATCACTGTTCTTCCTCCTCAGAGGTCAGAAAGCAGCGTCCACCTTGGTCCCACAATGACTGTCGAAATAAGGGAAGATGACATAGTGGACATGGAGGACTTAGGATGGCGAATGAGGAGAAGCAGAAATTGCATGAAAATGTGGAACGACAAGAGGAGAGGTCCACAGTAAAGCACCGTCCAAGAGGGTGACCGTATCAAAATTAAACTGTCACTTAGAGACCCTGTAACGGGATCCAAGTTTAGTCGACCAGTGAGAGTGTATCAGCGAGGGACCAATCATGTGCGCACCCAAGATGGGAGGAGATTGAACTTAGAACGGGTAGCCCTATATAAAAAGAGAACAGCAGAGATGCACAGTCCATCAGTTCAGGACCATGATAGTGGTGAGAGAAGTTCTGGCAATGACAAGTCGCCAGCGGAAGAGCGGCCTCAGCAGGAGGTACAGCAGTCTGAAGGCATTCAAGCTCAAGAAGGGAACTGTCCAAAGAGGAGTGAAGTACAGCGGGAGAGATCAGCAGAGATTGAAACCTCACCATGCAAGGGAGAGGTTGGAGGGACTCGCCCACAAAGAGAAAGGAGAAGACCTGGACATTTTGCAGACTATGTGATGGAATAACTCGTTGTTGCTCAACAAAAGGAGGTATGTAGAGTCAGTGAACTCATGAAAAGTCGCGTCTGACCTCTTGCGAGAAGACGAAACTTGACATGAGGCGTGGGCTGCCAGCAAAGCACAATTCTGAGCGTGGGAGCAGCAAAGGATGCCACAGGAGCCCGGTGCTCCTCCTGACACCAGCATAAATATTGACTGCAGCTGTGCAGCGCCACACCTTGCACCATCCCTTGCTCAAGGAAATTAAGAGCCTGTATCTGTTAATGAGCAAGTTGGCAATAAAGCTCCACTGTTTCAAGTAAGCTGTGTGTGCATGTTCTTAGAGTGGGCCAAAAGCCAATGTATTGAATTTAGATGAATTTTGGGGGCAGCCAATGTATTTAAATCTAGATGAATTTTGAGGGTAGCCAATGCATTCAATTTAGATAAACTTTGAGGGTAACCAATGTTTTAAATCTAGATGAATTTTGAGGGCAGACAATGCATTAAACTAATAGCTTAACGTGATGCAACTGTCCACAAACCCACTAACAACGCACACATATTCTTCATACTAACTCTAAAACACAGAACAAAATATGCCATACCTCTACCACAGCAAAACATGAAACCACCACAAACTACAACAATCTGCACACATCACACAACACTGTAAAAGAAACTAACCAGCCACAGGCAAATCTCCACACACACACTCACACACCAAGAACCATATAACGACTATCAACTAAAAACAAACCAGCACACAGAGACTGGTTTTTCCGAACTGAAGCTACCAACAGCACATCAAAGCTCTCCTGCGCCCTTACCCTCTGAATCCCACTAACAAAGCCCTCCCAGCACTCCTTCCTTTTCAGATCCACCAGGATGCCAAGAGACCACTTACCGGTGTACGGTATAAGCCCCAATAACGTAACATAACAATATTGGAAGATTTTGGGAGTCAATTGATGTGAGGAAACACAGAGAAGCCTCTCGAAGCGCAGGATCCTGCCACCCAAAGTGCTCTTGCTAGGATGCACGTAAGTGAAAGTACGAGGAGACGAGACTTGAAATTACAGTTCTCTACAGGCGTTTTGTTGTGCTCTACTCTCTCTTGCCCGGTTCTATGCACAGCGTGGCGAGTGTTCTATGTGTGATATGCTGTGTTAGCGAGCTGCTGATTGTTCCTTGTGCTGGTGGATGTTCCAATGTTTTTCTTACTCCTACTTCCCTCCTGGTGCCTATCCTGTTCCTGTTCCTGAAACTGCAACAATAAAACCTTAGTTTTGTACCTGTGGATTCTGGTGCTTCCTTATGCCACCCAGTTCACCACACTTCTGCTCTGCATCCTCCAGACCAGAAGTCTGATGCATGAGTGGGCATTGGAATCCTGCTGTCTCTCTGCATGGTCTTCGGTCACACCACTCGCAGGTGACATGCAGCATCCCAAGTTTTCCTCTTCTTCAGCTCGATCTGTGCGCAAAGAGATCAGACATTATTGAGAACACATGGCCCTGGAGGTTAGGGGGCAACAACAATGAGTTGGGATGATGACTTTCACAGGGTTGCTCTGGTTCCAACATGTTTGCTTATTTGATTTTGCGACTGGGTGGATGAGGGAGGGGAGGGGCTTGAGGTTTGGTTTCAGCCCTCAGAGTTGGTTTTAACTTTCAGGAATTGAGCGACTGCTGCTAGCATGGGAACACTAGATTCCATTGAGCAACATGGCACGAGGGGGACTGTCGTGTAAGGAGAGCCGGTGTAAGCAGAGAGTTGGACGTTTGAGGGGGCAAAGGATGGAGTGTTAGGATTTAAACAAGCACCAGTCAGTGGGTGGAATGAGCCAGTCATGAGCTACAACTGTTTTGTGTTTACCATCCCAAGAGGTCTCTCATATGAGATGGGGTACAGCCTCTGAGCTGATCTGGTGACAGTTCTGGGGGATGATATTGACAGAGTGAGGCGACTTTGTTCTTTGGCCGGTGGTGCTCTTTACCGAGGAGTGGTAGTGAGCTACACTGGTGTACAGGGCTAGAGGGACTCGGCCGACATGGGTTTCGGTGTGAGACTCACAGTTGAGCCACCGATGAGCGTCTCACCCGAAGTGGGCTATGGTGTGGGAACATTTGGGGGGCCAGTGGAGCAAGTAGGAGAGATAGTTAAGGTTTAGGTGGATTATATGAGGGGAATAGGGGCCAGAATGGACAGCGGTTGAGATGGACCAGGTTAAGACAACAAGATAAAACCTGGATCAGGCATTAATTATATGGGTGTCAGGTTGGCGAGGTCGGGACGTTGGAGTGGACTTGGGGAGGGTTAGTGGAGGTTTCAGCATAAGATTGAGATGTGGGTTGCGTGCGTTTGTTTCTTAAGTGTACAGCGCGGTGGGTGTGTTTTTTTTTTTAGGGGCAGCATTGCTTGGGTGGGATGGAGGACGACCCCGTAAGCCTTATGTTTTCAGATCGACAACAAAGAAAGTTTTAGAAATGGTTTGGGCGGAATGGGTAAGATTCTTCAGAGGGGATCGGCTAAACCTTGGGGATGGGGTGACTGGCATCCTTCAGCGGTCTGCTGGAATTAGGACCGTGGTAGACAGAGGAGACAGTGGCCCCATCGGACACATGGATTAGTTGTTTTGCCTTTGATGCTTGCAAAGGAGAGAAGGTATTCGGCTCTGTTTGAAGTTTTATGGGACATGAACTGAAATGACTGTTTTTCAGCTGGTTGCACGTGGGTAACCAACAGGAGAGACCATCTCCATTTCAGATTGATCAGCCTTTGGCAGGTGTTTGTATCTGTGTTAGGAAATGGAAGCAGAAGGGTGGAAGTGGGTGGGGTTAGCGATATTCTATCCTAGGGCTGAGAGGATAGCTCAGGGGTAATGCATTTGTCTTGGAAGCAAGACAACCCAGAGCAACACAGGTTTGAATCCTGGTCCCACACGTATGAAGCGCGTTATATAAGATTAATTAATAGGGGAGTGTGGGAAACGGGCGAGGGCTTGTGATTTGGGAAACTGAGAATTCTTGGGGTACACTTTTGTACCTGACTTTAGCAAAGAGGGACGAAAAAGATAATCCGAGCCTTTATGAGACTTGGAGATGGGAGTTCTCAGTGTAAGGGTATTTCTTAAGTTGGTGTTCTTCCTGCACCCAGAGGTAGCAGGGTTAACCAGAGGGGGAAGAGTAACATACATCATACCAATGACTCGTTTTCTCTTTAATGTACACATATTTAGTTTAAAGGGCCTAGAAAGGAATCCCGGACACATTTTTCATTCTCCCTTTGGCAGCCAAATTTGGCATTAGCTCAGCTGTCGGCGTAGATGTCCAATCAGGCGATTATAATTGGACTTACTTTCAGGCAGTGCCCGTTAGCCAAATCACAGGCAGGTGACACACGCACACACACTGTGCAGCCAAAGCGATAACGACCTCGAAATGACTTCTTTTGTTGTCAGCAGCACCTTTCTTATGGGGGGATGTTAGGCATTTGTCACCGTGATGGGACTTGCACACGGCTCCCGTTACCGGGCAAATCTGTGTTTGCATCAACGAGAGTTCAAATGAGTGAAATTGTCATCCAAGCATCACACGAACCACACTGGCAGGCAGGAGATCAGAATGGCGCAGATGGTATACTTGCTCTGTTCCCCTCCTCACATTGTCACTCCTCAAAAAAGGGAGAGACCGAGAAATGATGGATGAATACCTGAATGTTTTGTTATTTTGTCTGTACAAAATGTGTTATCTGTGTTGCACGATTTGCTCTGGGAGTGGAAGAACCCGTGCATGTGTGTGTGTTTGTGCACTACGCACTCAGGATTTGGTTGCAGGGTCACTTGCTGGGCAGGGGGCCCACGGATTCAGCCGGGTTGTTGCGTGTTCTCTGATGTGGTGGGCTGTGCCGTACCCGCCTAAACCCGTGCAACCTGCTCTTCATCTCAGCCGGATACCAATGGTTTCCGGTTGCTGGTGTTCGTGGAGCTGTTTTTGCAGGTGGCTTTCCTATCCTAGCGATGGGGGATCCTGCTTGTAATGTGTGCTTTGAACTGCAGTCTGCACAGCTCCCAAAGAGTACCTAGCCTACATTGCATAAGCATCGAGTGGTTGGAATGTACTGTCTATTATGTAAGTTTCATCTATAGTAAGGTAGATTGAAACGGCAGTGCTTGCCAAATGTGAGTGTGGTGTGCATGTAAAGTACTGCAGAGCCCTCAACTGCAATCAGTTGCAATGGGGATAAATGGATGAGCATACAAAACTGCAGGCTTCACCTTTGGTATGGTTCCCCATGTTTTACATCTGTGTCCATCGCCAATACACATTTCTGTTTAATTTCTTTACAGGATGTTTAAATGCTTACTCAAACTAATCAGCTATTTTACAATGAATTTAAAACTCTGTGGCCGTGCGTGTACAGGCACCTACTTCAAACTTCATAAGCGCTAAGAGGGGAACAATTTTAACATGTACTGCTCATTACTCTGTTCCATCTGGATCCATGTAGGCTTTTTCATTTTACTTATCTATGGCTTCTAATCACATGTACCTATTTTCTGGTAGGAGCAGAGATGCTTTTCGAAAAAGGCCCTCTTCGCAGCCACACTAACCCATTTTAAACAGGGTGCCCTGGATTCGACCTAGTATAAGTTTATATTATATGCACAATTTCTACATTACATGGAAAACTGATATTTATACAGGGATCCCTCAGTCGTGTCATCATTGATCTTTTGGACACTGAGGATTTTCACTCATTCTCATCCTTTATCTAGTGGCCAAGCAGGTTTGGGACTGTGGTGATGAGATTTCCCCCTCCCTCTGTTATGCTATGTTATGTTTGTTTTATTTATAAAGCACACATACGCCAAAGCATCTTGGAGCTAAAAGGAAGTACAACAGGATTTCAGAGGCTAATAAAATGATTTTGCAACAGGAAGGTGTTCAGAGTGCGCGGAAGGCAAGATGATTACTTGTGGCACGTAGAGTAAATGGAATGGAACTTCGTAGTTTGGCAGCAGCCACCAAAAAGGACCCGCCATCTACCCGCTCAAAGCGATAGTGAGGCACCGGGAGGAGGCAGGCGTCCTTGGAATGAACCACACGGGCCGGTTGGTAGGGGTGGAATCTTACCTGCAAATATTCATCTCCCAGGCCATAGAAGGCCCCGTGAACCATGTAGAGTGACTTAAACTGTAGTCGTTGCAGTACAGGTAACCAGTGAAGTGAACAAAGCACTGGCCAAATATGAGAACCATATAAAGTACCTGTACAGATCCGAGCAGCGTGATTTTGAAGAAGCTGTAGTCCATGAAGTTGATAGAGGGGCTGAGCAAGAAATAAGGAATTGCAATAGTCTAGTCAACTGAGAACCAGGGAGGCTATCACCACAGGCCGAACATGGGCCGGGAGAAATGGTAAAACTTTACGCAAAACTCTAAGTTGAAAAAACCCAGCCTTATCGATAGCACCCACCTAAGCACTGATGGATAGCGAGGAAGAGAATTTGAATCCCAAATTCTTCACCTCGAGCACCGGTGTGGAACAGGGACCAAGCTCAGCAGGTCATAAGGCCAAGGACCAGATTGGCACAGAATGGGAAAAAGTAGAATTAGGACCCTGGGCGGGAAATGGGGGGGTACACCACCAGGACCTCTGTTGTATCACCAGTAAGTTTCAGCCAATTGTCGCCCATCCACCTACTCACTGCTGCCAGGCAACTCCTAGGCTGAGACGCTATGTCCGGCTGGGCAGAGTCCAGCCGGACAATGATTTGAGTGTCGACAGCATAGGAGTAAAACCTGAAGCCATGGGAGCGGATGAGCAGAACAATAGGCTGAATATAGATGTTAAACAATGCTGGGGACAGGGCGCAGCCCTGGGGGACCCCACAGACAAAAGAAATAGCAGCAGAAGAAAAAGAAAAGAGTGCTAGTGTCTGGCTTTGGTCCATCAAAAAAGAAGTTAACCAAGAGAGGACCTGTCCTGAGAGGCCGGCGAGGTGATCCAACAGCACAAGATGGTCAACTGTGTCAAATGGAGCTGACAGATCTAATAGGATCAGGGCACCCATCCCCCAACACCCTGGTCAGCCACCAGGGACAGGTCATCATGCACAGTGACCAGTACACTACCCGCGCCCCGACCAAGATGAAAACCCCATTGAAAGGGGCTGAGGAATAGAGAGTCTTGTAGAAAGGAAGTGAGAAGAGGAGAAACCAAAGATTCCATTAACTTCATAGAAAACAGTAGAAGGGAAATGAGACGAAAATTGGCAGGTACCAGAGGATCAAGAGATGGCTTTTTCAAAATTGGGATAACCTCTGGGGTTACCCGTAATGTAATTGAGCTAAAACTGAATGATGTTTTCAATGCAATGCGTGCGCCGCAATTCGTTAGTGATTTGTTGTATGTGCCACCTTGCACTGTGCCTCCAGCTATCGTAAATGCCACCACCGAAACGTTCCATATTCCAGACCCATTCATTGATAGCACTCTTCCTTCAGCGATGTTACACAGTTACAAGCTACTACCTTTTGTAATGGTTGCATTTCCAATACTGCCGTCTCAAATCTTGACTGCATTACTGCGCGCATACATTGCAGTCACCACATTACTCAACACCCCACCAGTCCAGTGGTGGAAAAGGAAAAAATGTGGTGGGGATCCCACAACACAAGGGCCGGGGTGGGGAGGGGAGGGGAGGAGTTTGGGGGGCGGTGCACGAGGGGGCGTGGTCTAGAGGGGGCGGGGCTCATAGTGGACTTCCAGCAATGCTGGAATACTTAAACAAAAAAATAAAAACGAAATAAAAATAAGCGCCTGACGGCAGCATTGCCTTTTACCGCCGGCTGTGGCACTGGTGTGTAACGCACAATACTCGCTGTGTGTAATGCACAATGCTCGCTACATGTACAACTGAAAGGAATCAGGTGTACATGTGCGAGCATTGTGCGTTACGCACCAGTGCCAAAGCCGTGGTAAAAGTCAATGATGCCGTTGCGGGCACTTTTTTTGTTTTTTAAGTATTCCAGCGCGTTCATGGGCTTGGGCGGCTGACTCTGGGCGGATCCCGAGATCCGGCTCCATAGCTGGTGCCGGATCTCGGATCCGCCGAGAGCCGGCCCAATGACCAGCACACCTTCCTTACTCCAGCACGTTCACAGGAAAGTCTACTGAAACTGCAAGCACATTAGCCACACAAGCTAACCTTACGGCACAAGCTCATGCCACGTAGTCCTAGAGATTTGCTGTTTCCAAACACGGACTGCTCTCCTCATCTCAAACCTCGCCCCACCTCCTTAGTCACCCCGGCACCCCTCAGCCAAGAGTGCACATCCAATCACCTTACACTTGCTGCTCATGCTTCCAGCTCGCAACATTTGTTCACAACAGGCTCCACCCACGCTACCGAGCATCAAACACAGCTCCAGCAAGCACTGGCTACACTAATGGACATACACTAGTGCACATCCAATGAACATCCAGTCATGTTTGCTCACAGCTACTATTATCACTATAAACCTGCTAACGTCCTTTTCAAATCGCGGCACACACTGCTCCATCCCTGCAGTCCGCTTTCGGGGCAACACAACTTACCTAACTTTGCTCGTCCCATTGGAGCTTGCATCGCTCCTCCTCCTCCTCCTACTGAGCACAGACCTCTCTCCATTACTGTTCCTGTCCGCAAATCCAACGTCAGCCTACCCACCTCCCCCACTGAAAGTGCAAACCAGTATGCTCCCATGTATAGGCAACGACTCTGCTCGCAAACTGCCACGACCACCTGCCTCCATGCAGACTCGAAACACCTTGCGCTACCGCATCACAAAGCTGCACCTGGCCTCTCACTACAGCACCCAAGAATCCCCATGTCCACGCATGCATATAAGTGCCCGCTCAATAACGCACCATTCACATCGAGTGATACCTATTGCTTTAGGGATTCTCCTGCTCACAGGCATTCAATGCCATCCTTCGGCTCTCTTGCCTCGCCCGCTGTCCACCTCTCTCCACACAAACAAAGCCTTGCCCGCAATCAATACACCCATAGCCCCAAGCCTCACACCCATTCACTTCCTTAACATTCACGCCATCACACATCCCACTTGCATACACCCATTCAGGGGAGTTGCTAGGTCTGGAAAAGACCCAGGGCTAAGCTGATGTCTGAACTGTTGGGACTGGGGGCTAGCTAGTCTTTTGGCTGTAGGTCCTGAGATTCTATCAGGGGCTACAACCAAAAGATCAGGGGCTATAGCCCCCTTAGCCCCCCCCTAGCAACGCCCCTGCACCCATTTGTTCAGACCAGCCCAACACACAGTACACCCCTGACATGACACTTCATCTCAACAGCGATTCAGAGTTCACCTTTGTTTCTTCAAACCCACAGTCAGACTTCACATCCTCACAGTCCTTCCTCACCAGTCAGAAATGCCAGACTTAGACAACACACAAGCCCATTTACTTCCACCCAGGCAGCTAACTGCTCAGGCTTACCTGCTATTTTAACCAACTCTAAGCTAGACTCTTCCCTCCACCAGCACAACCTTGCACTCTCCAAGTGTGTATGCTTAGGCACCACCCCCACAACACCCAATCCTCACATCCCATGCATAGGCTCAGACCGTCTACATAGACTCTGCTCTAGAACCCAAAACCCACCCGTCCAAAATCCCAAACCACACCAGCAACCTACCTCCAAGAAGTACCATTTCACCTCCCCTCCTAACACTCTTACTAGCATCCTCGCCACCCCTAATACTCCCCTACCACTCCCCCATCCCCATCCAACACACTTGCCTGTGCTCTAATTAATACACGCTCCATCCGAGCTGATGACCGTGATATTCATGACCTCCTTTTACAATTCAACCTGCACCTACTAGCTATAACAGAAACCTGGTTACATGATGCTGCTGCCCCTCCTCTCTCCCACAATACCCACTGACTATTCTATCCTATGTGTCGATTGATGGAACAGCCTAGGAGGGGGTGTAGCCCTCATTCACAAATCCACCATCTCCATCAGAGCTTCACCTCTGCAGCAACTACCCGGATATGAAATCCTCCTGACTAAACTGCTAACTTCCCCCAAAACCACCATCAACCTACTGCACCTCTCTCGCCAACCCTCCCACTTTGGCAATCCTGAGACTGACATTCCCCTCCTCATCTCCCCACTCCTGAAGCCTACAACCAAATGTATTCTCCTTGCAGATTTTAACCTGGGCCACAACAACCCCTCTGAGTATAAGGCTACCACTCTCACATCCACCCTTGAAGAGATGAACTTCACCCAATTAGTCAAGTATCCTACCCACGAAAAAGGTAGAATACTACTAGAAGTTTCCTCCGCTCTACCCCTTCTTTGATCTGATCACTTATTGATCCTACTCGCCCTCACTACTACCTCAAATAGTACCCCTTTCACCAACAACCCGAGTCACATTATTGCCAGGCACTCCTGCAAGCACACAGCAGAGATGCTAACCACATTTATCTTAGCCTCTCTCAAATCAGCCCCTAGCAACACTTATCCAGAGGTCATCATTGCATTTTACAATTCTGCTCTGCTATCTGCACTTGATGAACACACACAACCCAAAACGACCTCCCGCAAAAACCTAAAACCCGTAACTGGTACACTGAGGATCTTGCTGCCCTAATGAATAAGAAACATGCCTTTGAACATCCATGGAGGAAAAACCCCACCAACAAACCAACTTTGCAGTCCTCTGCCAACATCTATAAACTAGCCATCACGGACACCAAAGCCAACATCTTCAACACCAGAATCTCTAATGCAAGCTCTGACACCAAAGAACTCTTCAAAATTCTTAGGGAGCTCAAATCCCCAGCACCCCTCTTGGACAACTTCCCTAAAGATAAAGCCTGGTGCAGCCTAATCCAATCCTTCCTGGACACTAAAACTAGAACACTAAGGGATAAAGCTATTCTCAAAAAATCCCTTTACCACCTCCACCCCCAGCCAGCCCTTCCCCATCTCCCAGGTCTATTCCCTTTCTCAACTCTCAACCGTCTCCCCTTCTGAAGACCTCACCACCATTCAGCACCTAAAATCTTCTCACTCTGCTGGAGACACCTGCCCACAATGTTAAAATATGTGCTGAATCCCTGGCCTCTATCATAGTCACCTTCATCAACGCTTCCTTTAATTCCAACTCCATTCCCACTGCCATCAAAGTGGTATGGGTCACACCTCTCCTGAAGAAACCCACTTTAGATCCCACCATCCCAACCAACTACCACCCCATCACCACTGTGCCATACCTCCTCAAGATCTTGGACCGCACGGCCTACTCGCAACTGCAATTACATCTTGAAAGCTACAATCTTCTAGGTACCCACCAATCAGGCTTCAGATCTACATATAGCACCGAATCTGCCCGCCTCTACCTCAAGATTGAGCTCGACCACATCAGAGACAATGGCTAGCTCACAATCCTCCTTCCGATAGACCTCTCTGCAGCTTTCAACCTGGTGGATCATGAAATCCTCTGTAAACACATTACTGCCACCTTCCACCTCGCCCTAGAGGCCACCCTATGGATCCAATCCTTCCTTTCTGGTAGATCCACCAGGGTCTTTTCAGGCCAGAAATCTGCTGACCCCATATCTGTCTCATATGGTGTCCCTCAGGGCTCCTGCCGCTCCCCCACCTTCTACAATATGTACACCAAACCCCTCTTTGACCATCTAGACAGCCTCAACATCCCATATACCAACTTCGACGATGATACACAGGTTCTCCTCAATATCACTGGCAACCTCGACTCATACTCTGCCAACATCAATCATGTCTACAGTATCATACAGGCATGGATGGCCACCCATCATCTCTGCCTGAATAATGGAAGAACATATTTCCTTATTGTGGGCTCCCCTCATCGCCTACATCTCCTCAGTCAGGCCTACTCTTTGTTCTGCATAGACGGTAACAGCATCCCTGTATCTGCCCATGTTAAAACACTTGGCATTTACCTGGACTCTGAACTAAATATGCAAAAACATGTTGAAGCCATCGCCTCTTCTGCAGCCTACTCTACCAAACTCATCAACCTTTCGAGAAAATTTCTCACCTCCAATAACTGCCTCACCTTAGCTAGAGCCATGATAGGCAGCAAATTAGACTATTACAATGCCATCTTAGCAGGGACCTCCTCTAAAAACATCAACAAACTCCAACTGCTCAAAAATAACACCCTTAGAGCAGTCTGGGGTTTGAAGTGATCTGGCCACATCTCCCATATCAGACGAGAGGCACATTGGCTTCCCATCAAAGCCTGCATAGAATTCAAACTTCACGCCTTCACCTACCATTGCCTACACAGTACTGCCCCCTTACCTCACCAACCGCATCACTAGGAAACACAGCATGCATAACCTCCGCTCTTCTACCATGTCTGCCTTGACCATAGCTAGATTTACTAGAAAGAGAGCTGGCACCTCCTGCTTCACCACCATCGCTCCTACCCTATGGAATGCCCTCACTCAACAGATCCAAGATGAACCAACCTATGCACTCTTCCGCAAGAAAGTAAAAACTGCATTGTTCAACAAATATCTTTAATATTCTGGCCAGACCTGCCTACTCTTAACCCGACTCACAATCTTGGTGTAACGTAACTACCCTCTCTGTAACCCACATTCTGAGATGCAATGTAACTAGGCTTATCTTATTGTAAAGCCTATTATGTACCTTTAGCGGCGTGATACCTCTGGGTTTGGGCGCTATCAACAAATAAAATAAATAAATGAAATAAACTACAGATTGCTTAAGTTCAACTGGAATAGTGCCAGAACGGCAAGAGTTGTTGACTGCTTGTGTAATCCAAATTGAAATGTGGGGCGTGATTTCCTTTAAAATTCTCAGGGGAATTTCATCAGAAGGTGATGCACATTTAAGTCACTTGATAGCCGCCTAAGCCTTAGAATGGTCAGATTTGATATTGTGTCAGATCTAGCAGATAGTGATTGTACCAGAGAAAACAACTCCCTTGGCAGGTTAAGGGCTTTTTCCAACCTCTGAGTGTAGAAGGAGCATTTATACAAATGAACTGCTTGATGGTAGGACTTGGATGCCTGCGAAAAACCTATTTTGTCAAGGGAGTAATATGAGAGCCACCATTTCTGCTCAGCTTGACGTTTTGAAAGTCATAAAACCCTCAATTCATCAGTAAACCAGGGCCGGCAAGGACGACCAACCACGTTGCGCAATTTGAGTGGAGTCAATGTATCGGCCACCGAATTAAAGACTTGGGTCAGGGTAGAAAAGTCCATAGTGTCAGAGGTGAGACACTGGGCATGAATGTTCAAGGCAATATCTGCATTCGAAATGTTATGCCAGCTGCGTTGCAGCCCGTATTAGCATTCAGGGTTAGCATTTGGAGTGTTGGCATGCATTAAAAAAGGGACAGCCATATGGTCCGACCACAAAATAGGAAAAGGTGCAAATGTAGCCACCAAAGAGTCACTTGCAAAAACTAGGTCCAGCGTGTTGCCAAGCGAATAGGTAGGGTCGCAAATTAATTGTTCCAAGCCCAAGTCACTCATGGCTTCGAAAAATTAATTTATCGAACGGTAGGTGGAGCATTACATTTGAGATTAAAATCACCTAGAATTATTAGATGCGAAAATTTCAATTCTAAGTCAGTGGCAAGTTCCAGAAACTGACCACAGAAAGAGGTATCAGCACTGGGAGGGCGATACCCCACCAGGATGTGGAGGCTGGAAGAAGCTGAAATAGGTATTTTCATTAAAAGAGCTTCCATCTTGATAGTGTGAGTAACCGGTACACAAGCTACATAAGGATAACCGCAATACCTCCACCCGGGTAGACTGACACGTGGTCCAGCCAAATTATGTTATATGATTCAGATGGACCTGAGGTGTCTCTCACCAGGTTTCAGTAATGTACATTACATCAGGGGCTAAATCAACAAGGAGATCATGGCAAGACGCTGCATGTGAGATGAACGAGTGGGTGTTTAGGTGTAGCCCCTGCAAGATGCCAGGAGCTGCTTGATTTGGTAAAGAACACGGAAAGACAAAAGTCAGCAGTACCGTGTTGGAAGTAACTAACACTAACAGGTCTCGCCTGCTCCAGCTTATAATGGTGTGGGAATCATTAGATAGGGCCCAGGGCGTGGACTGCGCATGGCTGAGCACAGACATGCTTAACTTAGGTGCAACTTCAGGACGCTGAGAGTGTTCCCGCTGTGCCCATCCGTTGTGCTCCCGAGTCCCAGTCTGTTTAAAAAGACACATTTTATTGCAGAGGGCAGTCCTGGCCAGCTGTGTGTAAGCAGTGAGGAAAGACTGCGTCCCAAGTGAACGTGAGTCTCTGAAGAAAGACTATACTGCTAGCCCACGCTACAGCATGTTAAATGAGGTCAGGCACCCTCTGCCCTAATGGCGTACATTGAAATCAAACAGAGTAATTAAAATAATTAGCTAAAATGATAATAGTGCTGAATAGTGCTGCCGGCGTCCAGTCAACTGCAACGGCCCGGTCACGAGAACCGGAGCCTAAAAGGAACTAAAATCAAGTGAAAACAGAACAAACCAAAGAATAAAAGTCAGGGGGCACACAACCTACCTGAAGTATTCCTGTCTTCCCTTCTCTCCCATTTGTGTTCCCCTCATTCACCTGTATGCTACCAAATCCCCTTTGCAAATTGTAAACTAGCCTGGCACCCCCAGATTATTCTCTGGTTTCATCAGTGGGGACATTCGGTGCTGGTCTGCTCTTGTGGGTGGGACAAAGACTGATATGGAAATGGTATTTCTCCTCTGTGAAGGCGGCAGTGAGCTAAACTGTGGTTTTAGACCCTCGTAAATGGAAGCAATTCCATAGAGCACGGTATTTGACTTATGTTCGTTCTCAGTAGAGGGGCCCCCACACTCCAATTCAGTTTAACCAAGGCATCTCTCCAAGAAGCTTCGGCTCTTTGTGCAAACACTTGAGCACATGTCATTGGCATCACAGAACTATGCTCTAACAGGCTCTAGTGTGACACATGCACTGCACTGGAAACATCCTTCCTGAAAAATGTGTTGCAATCCTGGGTGGATTGTTAATGCTCTCTCAAATATCTGTTTGGGTGATCTAATTACTACTAATCTCACAAGCACCCCTGCAACCACTATCACAAATCCCCTTTAATTTCTGTACCTAGTCATCAGTTTGTATGTTGGGTAGGTAGTAAATTAGAATTTATTTTAAATGCAATTCATCAAACTCATGATACGGTCATAAAAACATCATCATTACAACTATATATTTATATACGTATATAAATAAAAAGGTTAATACCAAACCTGTGAACACAACACAATTCTTTAAACGATATACATAATTAATTCTATGCTATGGAGAATTTAGATTTCTCTTTTTAATTATCATAGCCTCTACAAAAATAGGTCAATCCTCAAAACAAACCCGGTGTCTTTATAATGTAAAAAAGTATGTTACCGTGCATGTCCTACAATTCAAACTTCGCACCACTGTTTTTAAAAAGTGTTCATGAGGCATAGTTTACAGTTTCCAAATGAACAACATATGCATCTCAGATTCAATAAATACATATTTGCATGTATAGAAAATCGTTTGATCCATATTTTTAGCTATTTGGAATTGGTGAAAATGCAAACGCATTGTAAATATCCTTGCGTTACTGTTATAAATAAAAGACAGATAGCCTTCTGAATTATATGGTAAGAAGTGAAAGAGTAAATACGCTTTTACTTTAGCTTTTGACTGTTCAGAATACATGCAACATGTAGTTGTTATTTTGATTGTTTTGATTACTAGAACCTTAGAATGCATGCTTGAGGAATCAGTGTCAAAAAAAGATGTTCGAACACCCAAAGAGAAAAACAATTTGACATAGCAAACCCCAGCACATTAAGAGTTTAATCCATGGCCAATATATCTTTCAGGATCAGTCTACTTGGGTAAGCCTTTTGCTTAGACCAGATGGCGAGCAGGTGCAAATTGAGGCTTATATATATCCCTGGGGTCAGCTGAGTCTTGTCAAACAACAATTCCTCCGCTGCCAGAGCTGATTCACCAAACAGAGTTTTAAGAAACGTATGGCCGATTTTTGCCAAAGGTGCAAGAGAATGAGTGACACATACACATGCCCCACAGTGGCCGAAAGCAACATATTTCCCCTCATATGCTTTAATGATGGGAGAACTGCTCCCCACCATATCTCATATGAAATCGTAAAATGCCATTATTAGCTTGTTGTATCCCAGTTGTTACATAATCAATTTGTGGGTGCCAAGGTCTTGACTCACAACATGTAATACCGACTCTAAATTATAAACCCCCACCAACATGAAACCTTCCAAGTTGGAGACAGGAAGTTGCTTAATACTTGTATAATATAAATAACACATATGACTTAGAGGTGTTGATGAGCATCTTACTGGATTTCATAGAACTCACATTTCTGTGAAAATGATTTTATAGGGCAAACAGGGTTCTCCTCATTAAAACCACATCGTGCATGTAGATGAGACATCATACAAGCACACGCTCTACCCTCAAGACATCAGATATTACAGACCAATTTGATACAAAATGAATACCCAGCGAGAGATTACACAGCATGGACGCACTCCGCTACTGATTAGATAAGTTCTTGCACATCTCCATCTACGTTCATGCTCAACAAAAGCCTCAGTTCTTGGATATAATTGCATCCTGGTGCTGTGTGGTTCTCAATCAACCCCCAAACTTGTCAGACAGTTCCATAAAAATGATTGATCCCCATTGTTGAATGCCACAGAAAAATCCATAAATTGACTTTTCTGGACTCATGGTATTTGTCGATGATCAAGATTAGGCATTAATTGACAGTTCCAATGACCGGTTTGAACCCTAATTGAGAATCTTGTAAGATCTGTTTTGCGTCGACTCATTCATAGAGCTTTGAATACATGCATTTTCCCAGAATCTCTAAATATATGTTGCTAATTGATCTTTCCAATAGGATAAGTGCGAGAACTTTTCACATAGATAGGACGCTTGGAGCAAACTTGCCATGTATCAGATATTTTACTTACTAAAATGGAGCTTAGCTCATTAAGTAGTAGCGGCCCCTATCGCACAATATTAGCCTTATATAAGTCGTCCAAGAAACCTTCAGGACAAAGGGCCTTAGAAACTGTAAGTTTGCCAATGAAATGTGTCACTCTTTGTAATGAAAGATCATTCACAACATTAGATAAACTATGTCTCGAGAGGATAGCTCAGGGATAACCGGCTCGCCTTGGAAGCAAAACGACGGAGAGGAAAACAAGATCAATTCGCGGGTCAGCACTTAGAAACCTCTGGTTACTAAGCGTGCTATAAATAACCAATTAAAATGTGAGAGCATACCAAATGAGTTATCAGTTGCACAAAAATGATGGGCCCCATAAATTGTGCTTAAGTACTGAGACCAATTAAATGCAGCAATGCTCCTCATGATTGCCTTTTCCACCAGATTCTCCTGTGCACCAGAGGCCATCAGACGTCAAAGCCATCTTGTTCTGAATTTCGCCCCACATTACCCATTCTTTCTTCAATTTAGCTCATCTGACAATAAACTTGTAGTTCGTGCGGGTTTCCACAAGGCTTGTTTTATTTACTTCTTTCTTCTTATGTGAGGCCAAAATATCCTTTTCCGCAATTCGACATTCCCTATTAAACCATCCATGTTTAGATTTGGTCTGGTTACCTGGGATGCAACCGTAGTCATAAGAATACTCTTAATCATAGCGTTAGGAGCAGAGAAAGCTTTTACTGTTTCCTCACAGTCTTTGTCCCGTGAGAGCACATTTACTGGATGCTCAGGCCTTTAAGTAATTTTCTATTTTGTTAAGTGAGCTCCATTCTGACTCGTCAGTTGCACCCTCCCTCCATTGTTAGGCACTAAATTGAGAAGACTCATTGTTTCACGGAAAAAGGAGGAACATCAGAAGTAACAATCTTCAGTGGCAGAGGCAAATTATCAATTTGCACTCTCCCAATAACATCAAAATCCATGCTGCATCACTGATCACAATTTCTTGTAATGAGAAAATCAGGGTATGGATAAATGTCCATCTGGTCGGGCTATCTGCTTCCAATAAGACAACATAAACTGTAATCATTAGTCATTTGCCCAGTGTTGACAAATGAGCAATTACTAGCCATGTGAGGAATACCCCATGCCTCTAATGCATTCAAATCGTAATCAGTGCAGTGCTCAGCTGTTGCAATACGGGCATTTAAGTCACCCAGCTGTTTCTTATTCATATAACCTCATCTGAACATATTGTGTGAACATTTGCACCACTATAATTAATGTACATGTAAGGGCTTGCCCGTTGCTAATTGAACTAGTTATACACTAAAATCTGTGGCCCGGGAGGCGTGAACAATTCTCACCGAACGAGGTGGAGCTGGATCTAAAAAGAGCCGTAGCCTGGGACAAATTGGCTAACCCTTGCACATGTTTCTGCAACAAAATGATATCAAAACTTAAAACAAAAGCACAGCAATCAGGAACATTTAATTTAGTAACTACTCGGGCTTTATTCCAAGATGACATTGGTCAACAGAATGACATTGTCGCAAAGGTAAATGATGGCATGAGGTAGATGATAGGGGAGGAAGGATAGCTCTGGGGCAAAGCCCTTGTCTTGAACAATGTGGAGCAGCAAAGGTTTGAATCATGATCCTGCGCTTAGAAACCACTCGCTGATATTAAGCGCATTATAAATGAACAATAAAATACATGAAATAAATTCAAAATAAATAAATAGATGTTGCTTGACTCATTCACATCAATAGTCGATGCAGCTTTCAAAGAAATATGGGGGTCTAATGTCCCAGATTCTAAACTGGTGAAACTATTAGTAGTAGAAAAAATAGCACAATGGCGGGTCCGGTGTCCAGAGCTTTATTCAAAATGTTGGTTGAATAAGCAAGACCCTCAGACAAAACATGATGTCACTCTAAAATGTCCTCAATGGCTAAAGTAAAATGTACACAAGTAGTATGGTGCCCCGCCACCCACCAACAGAATGGGTGATAATTGGCAATGCAAAGTGAAAAGGTTTGTCTCTTTAGTTTGGTTACAAGTGATATTGGTACTCAATCTTTCTTAACCGATGAGAGGGAAGACATATTAAATGTACATTTACCATGCCTACTCCACCACCCCTCTCATCTGCACCCCCTTTTCATTTCACCCCTCAATACATGGTCCGGTTCAGCCCTTGCAAAGGTCACTATACACCATTACCTAGACAAGGTCATACACTATAAAAGCACCCCCACGGTGGTGCTGTGCACTGTATAAAAGACTCGGAATACAAAATCACATATGTTTTCAATTCTAGGGTCCATGACTTGGTATTGTATGGGTCATATACTTTTCTAATTAAACATTATTTGATTTTAAATGAATTCTGACTCACTTGTGCATTGCCACCTCAAAGTGCAGCTGGCAGAGCATCTTTTTTAACAGCTGGACCTCAAGCAAGAGTCTCCATATTAAGAACAGAATGTGTTCCCCATGCCAAAGAGGGAATACCATTGGAGTGTCTGGATGCTCCCTTTACAGAAACATGCAGATGTGCAAAGAGATTCGCCTGCATCTGCGAAGTGCCTGCAGCCCACCCTCCATCTCAGAAGAGGATTTTGGGAGAGGTCATGAAGGGTCCATGTGAGTCTCCCTAAATGGGTGTGTGCAGTCTCAGACTACTTGTCACCCTTTTGGTGTACACAGGCGTTTCCCCAAATTCGGGCCAGTTGCTGCCATGCATAAATGATGTGACTTTGACTGCAGTTACCCTGGCAGGGTTTGCGTGCAGCACCTGACCCCTGAACTTTGTGGAGGGGCCTAATCGCTCTGAGGGATGCTTTTCAGATTGCACCCACCCATGTTGGGTCCTTACAGCTCCTCCGCAAAGGATGGAGTGGCCGCTTGCATAGCCTTCTGGCACAATGGTGTTCATTTTGGAAGTGCCTTCCGCATTAAAACACCTGTGAAAATCACCCATTCGCACATAGAAACTGAAGGATGCAAACGCGAATATCCCCAATATAGCCAGCGCACCAAATGTTCCTGGGTTTCTCAATGGGGCATGGCCCTTAGCCAATCAAGTGGCTGGAAAAGTGGCGAGAATATACATTCTCTGCCCGCTGTTTCAGCACACGAGGCCCTTTCTCGGGTGACATTTTTTTTTATGTGGGGATGCAACAGGCATCCCATCTTTCGTGCCTCCCCGCCCACCCCCGCAAAATCAACCAAAGCCCTTCCCCACCTCCTCCCCCCTCCCAACTTACCTGCGAGACCGGAGCTTTGAGCTCAGGTCCCTGCACTCCTTCCGATCTCAGCTGCTGCCATAGAAATGGAAAATGATATAGTCCCTTTTCCCCATGGTGGCCATTTTTTTTGTCCTCAGGAGATTGGCTGCACAAGCAGCGCTTATCTCCCTAGGGGAAAAAGAAACCATTTGCACCCCAGATAAACCCAGAGGTGCAAATGGTTTTCACGCTCAACCATGGGGGCAATACATGGCCGGTAAAGGCCCACAGACCTCGTTGAGGCCCTTTCCGTTCACTCGGGCCTACCATGGCTGAGCCTGGAGGGCCGTAACTGGCCATGTTCGCCCCCTTCCTACTCCCTGAGCATGAAAGCCATATTTAAGTACTCCAGGTGATTTCGAATTATTTGTGGGGCAGAGTGGGAGCACGGATGGGACCGTACCAACCCCATCAGCTCCACCTCACACATACAGGAACATCACCAATACGCCCTGACTTTCATGCTGGCAGAGATTCAATGGATTCCCATGGAATACATGCTCTGGTCATGCATGTACATAATGGGATGCATTAACAATCGCTTGCTTTGTGAGGTTTAAACTGCAGGGAAACCCGCCATCACCTGGATTTCCGTGCATTATTTACACCTCAGAGTGCAAACAGTGAACATTGCACAGAGGGGATTCCATGCAGAGAAGTGCACACGTGTGTGGTCTCCTATGTGCACCTTTTTAGGAAAATTGCAAAAGGAATATCTCCATAATGTTGCATTGAGCTTTCTCCGGCCCAGCTGAATTTGCGGCTTCTGTAAAACTGGCAGTAAGTGGCGGGCATATTACAGGCCCAGTCTCCAGGGTCCAAGATCAAAAACTAGACTAAATATCTAACTTGCCCCTCACCCACCAGGCATAGCTTGTCACACTTAAAAATTATACAGGTTCCAGTCTTGGGC
Source organism: Ambystoma mexicanum (assembly GCF_040938575.1). Classification (NCBI taxonomy): domain Eukaryota; kingdom Metazoa; phylum Chordata; class Amphibia; order Caudata; family Ambystomatidae; genus Ambystoma; species Ambystoma mexicanum. The sequence goes on from NC_090929.1 coordinate 186,150,105, forward strand.
AAAAAAGACCTCCTTACTCCTCTCTGTTTCTACTTCACGTTTAAAAAAAACCTGTGCATGGAAGAAAGCCTTTTCAACAAGATTCCCCTGGCGCTTCATTCACTTGCCACCTTCCAGCTTTGATATTGAATTCGTTCCCTTGCTTTTTGAAGAAAAAAAATGTGAGCTCAAGACTTCACAAAAAAAAAAATATATGTGTTATGGAAAATGCAGAAATCTCTTTAAGTAAAGAAGCAATTACTGTGAGGATGACGGCCCTGATAAAATGCTGAATTGCTCCCTTTTTTGATGCTTCCGCGGTAATGAAACTGTGACTACTTTCAAGATCCTTTCATGTAAAATATTCAGGGCCACAGCAACTGCACAGCAAAGAAAATATTAGCGCCGTCTGATTGTGATTGGCTCTGGACAGAAATGCGCCCTCTCGCCGGGCTTCCTGCGACCGGCGCAGTTGGCAACACTCGCCGCCAGCTGCGGGCAGTCTGATATCAGTTTTGCCCATGGTAGCTTTGGTTTTGGCTGGTGGCGAATCACCTCATTGGCCAAGACAATAGCCACCCCTCACTTCCTTGAGGGCCCCCATATATCCAGCTAATTAAACAGTATCTCTTTCCTGGCGTGATGTTGTTAGCCACACTCGCTCCGATTCTGCCCCGGCCTGAGTGTGGCGCTATACAAAACTCCAAAAAGCATTACAATAAATGAGTAAGATGACTAGTGGGGTAGTGTTCCTCCATTTGTTAAATAATAAAATGCATTTGGGCTTTGAGGATAACTAAAAAATATGCCCTCTGCATTCAAGTTCATTATATGCAACGTATTCGCATACATATTCATTGTGAATATCCTGATAGCCTCAGTAGATAATACCATCATGTAGGTGGACAAGCACAGGTCCTACTGGCTGGGGACCTCAGCCTGTCTAGCCACATATCCAAGCTGTGTCTAGAACCAAAAACACAATTCATGCTGTATACAAAACCTGAGGCCCCCAGCCCACTCCCTCTGCATAATGCCCACTCTCCACACATGTTACAATTCAGGCATTGAGAAAGTCAATAGTTTGGGCTGCTGTATGCTAAAACCTGTTCTGAGTAAGTGCATACTTAGGCAGATGGGGGTTATATGGAGAGTAAAGAAGTCAGAGTGAAGAGAGCGTGTAGTAAGAGAGATAAACAAATAACTATGAATGTGAGGATTTATGATGGAAAGAGCACGGTGGGATGTGTGAAATGAATCATTTTGAGGAAAGATGAAGAAGGACTGTGATGAAGGAGAAAGGCTGTGATGACCGAGCAAAAGGATTGTGCTATAGGGTTGGGATAAAATCCCAGGTATGCCAGAGGGCCACTGGGAGTTTGCAGACTCTCGGAAGGCCCAACACATTCCACAGGACAAACAGAGGACTCAGTCAAACAGCAAGGTCAAACTGCAGTATATTACAGACAAAACCAACAGGGATCAGCACAGGGACAGAAGAAATCCATGGACGTCTCAACTTCTCCTGGCTTGCAGGCTAGTTTTGACACAAAATTGCATCACTGCTCCATCACTAGGCCTCTCTCCAAAAACCTATTGACGTGTGGGATTGGCAGTCAGGAGCCTAAAAACCTATATGTGTTATTCTACTGGCTCTCCCATGTCAGATGGCTGGCCTGGTCCATCCCCGAGTTACTATAGCAATGTTGCAGTGTGAGAGTCTTGCCATTGGTTGTTGCCTGTTGCTACCCACCATAGGAGACTGAACTGTGATTGGCTAGAGCTGACGTCCCTAGGCTTGGAATCTGCAAAGGTTCTCAGCTTTGGTGTACCTTTTCAAGGAAATAGGAATTACTATGTGTCTGCATTGTAACTTGTGTGTACCACCTTAGTCTATGAGAGTGCTCTTTTTGCTCAGGACAACACTTGTCTCACATTGTAGCATGGTTGTTGCAGTCTTCTGTCTGGTAGCCTGAGATCGGCTCCCTTTGCCAGGGCTGGTCGCTGTCCATTGTCTGCGTCGGCCGGGTCACGTGTTCAGAGACCATGATTTTGAGCAGTGCAGCTCTGAATTATGAGGAATAATTCGTATTTACTACAGCTGGTGCTTTTGTCATTCAGGGAATGGAATGTCATCAGTATCTTGTGGTCTTGGCAGCAGGTCCTGTCTCACACATTTTGCTCTTTGTCCTGCCTGAATTAAGCTCAGCTCAGCTCTAGCTGGGAGGCTTGTGGCCTGCTGTAATTTTCCAAAATCATTATAGTTTGGTTTCTACAGTGTTCGTGCTATGCTACATTCTCCATAGGTTAGTCACACCTGGTTCTGTCAGGTCCCATAGGTGCTCCTGAAGTTATTTGCATGTAAGCATCTGCAAGCTTTGATCATGATCTCTTGCTTCTTGCAGTTTCTGCGTTGCTGCATTTGGCTAATGATAACAATAATAAAAGCAATGACAGTATGTATATGTGTCTGTCCTCTAACTATAGAACTGGACGCTCGTGTTCTTCATGTATATTCAAGTGTGTGTTTATGTCCCAGAGTGTGAATGGCACGTGGGCTTCATGTCTAATGCTGCAAAGTTGTGCTGTGTCCAACAATGTCGGCAACATGGCTTCTTGGCACTTTAATTGAGACTGTCAATTGAGGTGTCTTTAGTTGTAGCTTGGGGCTCCTCGTCCACTCTGGGGTGTATTTGTACCGCACCTGGTCTGTAGGGCTGGCTGAGGGGGTACCTCTCAACATACTTGTCAATCATCGGTTACATTGGGGATTTGTCTGAAATAGAGTGGGTGATTGTGATGTTTCCTAGCCTTCTTCCATGTCATGAATTTAGTAGGAGGGAAAGGCGGGGGTAGACTCCCCCATCCCTCTTCAAAGGGCTGTGACAAAGTAGAAAGACTGTAATGAAGGACTATCATGAAAGGAAAGACATGTAACAGCGAACAACTGTGATAAAGAAGGACCGTGATAAACTGTTGGAAAGAAGGACTTGATGAAGGAGTAGGACTGTCACAAAAGAAAAGGTCTTTGATGAAAGAGAAGTCAGTAAAGAAGAATGACTAAGATGAGGAAGAAGGATTGTGATGAGGGATAAGGACTGTAATGAAGGATAAGGACTGTGACAAAGGAGAAGGCCTTTGACTAAGGAGTAGTGTGATGAAGGGGAAGGTCTGTGGTTACCAAGGAGAATGACTGTGATATAGGACTATGATGAAGGATAAAGACTCATGAATGAAAATGACTCTAGTGAAGGACTGTGAAGAAGTAAAGGACTATAATGAAGGACTGTGATGAAAAGGACAGTGTTGAAGGAGTCTTTTAAAGAAGGACAAAGAGAAAGGAATGCGACACAGAAGGACTGTGAAAAAAAGAAGGTATGTGATGAAAGACAAGGGCAACAATGAGGGAGGGGGATTGTTAGGATGAAGGAAAGTGGTAAGAACTGTCTATGACCAAGGAATTAAAAAAAGATGTACTATTATGAAGGAGGACTATGTTGAAGGAGAAGGACTGTGCCAACGAAGAATGACTGATTAAGAAGGATTGTAACAACAGGGAAGAACTGTGATAAAGTGGGACTATGGTGAATGAGAAGGAGTGTGATGAAGTCCTGGGATGAAGGTGAAGGACTGTGTTGACCAAGGAGAAACTGTAATGAAGGAGAAAGAATGATTAAGGAAAGGGAATGTGGTAAATGACTGTTGTGAAGGACTGTGACAAAGTTAACAATCTGTAATGAAAGACTGTGATGAAGAGTGTCATGAAGGACTGTGACAAAGTAAAAGATCTGTAATGAAGGACTGTGATGAAGGACTGGGACATAGTCGAGGGACTGCAATGTAGGACTCTGATGAAGAGCAGGACTATCATGAACAAATGTGGCAAGGAGGATGGTGATGAAGGAAAAGGACTGTGACACAATAGAAGGACTATAATGAACAAGGAATGTGACAACAAATAACTGTGATGTAGGAATGTGGCAAATAAGAACTGTGATGAAGGAATGTGGTAAAGAAGGACTGTGATGTTGGGTGACTGTGATAAAGGTGAATGGGTGAAGGTGAAGTATATGCAGAAAAAGAAGGATGGTGGTGAAGTAAAAGGACTATGACAAAGCAGAGAAGATCTATGATGGAGGGAATGCCTGTGTGAAGATAAGGACTGTGATGAAAGAGATGGACTAGAAGATTATGACAGCAAATAAGGATGTGATGAACACAGACTTTGACTAAGGACTGTGACAAAGAAGCACTGTGATGAATGAGAAGAACTGTGATGAAGGAGAAAGGCTGTGATTAAATTGAATAACTGTGAATAACTGTGGCAAAGAGAAGAACTCTTGTAAAAGAAAATGAGAGCAATGAAAAAGGAGGACTGCAATGAAGGAGAACGACTGTGATGAAGTAGAAGGGCTGTGACAAAGAAGGACTATGATGAACTAGGACTGTGGCAAAGGGGCAGGATTGTGATGAAAGAGGATGATTAAGATGAAATATAACAACTACAGCAAAATGGAAGGGCTCAAAGACAAATACTGCAGTGAATAACTGTGATGAATCAGGAGGACTGTGATGAAGGAAAAGGACTTCACTGAAGAAGGACTGCAATGTGAAGTAGGACTGTGATAAACTAGGACTTTGACCAAGGGTAAGGACTATGATGAAAGAGAAGGATTGGAATGGAGGAATGTGGCGATGAAGTAATGTGGGGAGCAAGGAATATGAAGAAGGACTGTGATGAAAGTTGTCTGTGGCAAAAGAGACAGACTGTGACAAACAAGGACTGTGATGAATATCTGTGACGGAGAACAACTGTGATGAACCACTCTGATGATGAACTGTGAAGAAGCAGTGCAATGAAGGAGAAGGACTGTGACAAAGGAGAAGGACTGCCAAAGAAGGACTCTGACAAAGAAGCACTATAAGAACTATGATGAAGTAGAAGAACTTGTTGAAGGAAAAGGACTGTGTGGTAATAAACAAGGACTGTGACAAAGGAGGGCAGTGCCAAAGAAGAAAGGTTGTGCTGAAGTACTATGGTGAAGAAGGACAAAGATGAAGGAGGTAGACATTGACAAGAGAGGACTGATGATGAAGTAGAAGAAGTTTGACGAAGGACAGTAAATGGAAGAAAGGCTGTTGAAGGACTGCCATGAAAGAGAAGGACTGTGTTGAAGTAGAAGGACTGTGACAAAGGAAGTGGTGAAGAAGGAATGTGGCAAAGAAGGGGTATGGAGGAGAAGGAATGCAGCGAATAAGGACTCTGATGAGGAAGGACTGTGGTGACAGAGACAGACTGTGACAATGAAGGACTGTGATGAAGGACTGTGACAAAGAAAGACTGGGATAAAGGACTGTGATGATTTTCTTTGAAGGACTGTGTTTATGACAAAGGCCAAGGACTGATGATGGACTGTGATGAATGGGAAGGATTCTGATACGCATCTCAATTTCTTCCTTTTGTTCCACCACCCTTTGTGCACAATCACTCTTCCATTCTTTTACTCTACACCCACCTATACATTAAAATTATTTGCCTCTCTTGTCTGTGCTTCCCCTTTTCTGTCTTCTGCTTCTTCTTCTTATTATTAATATTGTAGCATTATTTAATGATAACATTACGTGTATACATGGTACATTCTTTACCTTATAACATGCTTTGAAATAAGAGCTAAGTACATTTAATACTCTAAACTAAACAAAAAAGAAGGACTATGTTGAAAGTCTGTGCCAAAGGAGAAGGCCTATGTCAAAGAAGGAGGACTCTGCTAAAACACTATGCTGAAGGACTGTGACAAAGGTGAAGAAATGTGATGAGGGAGAAGGGCTGTGACGATAAAGGAGAAAGACTATGATTAAGGACTGTGATGAAGGAGAAAGGCTAAAGGATGACTATGAAGAAAGAGATGAAGTGGGACGAGAGACTATGATGGAAGGAGTATGACAATGGAAAAGGATTCGAACCAAGTACTAGAACAAAAAATGTCTGGGATTTTTTCCAAGTATGCACTGTGAAACAGAAGAGGGACAAGAGGGATTTTAGTGATGGGGGCATTCATCCAATCACGGGCTACCTCATACTGTTTGTGAGGGACAGGCACAACCATGTTTGGATGAATGATCTACAGGAAGGAAACAGTAAGTCAAACAACTTTGCATCTTTACACAAGTATGAAAAGATCACATACATAGTATCAATTCGGCAAAGTTGGTTCTGCCAGCTTTGAGCCAAAACTAAAAAGGAACTAGACCATCGTATGCCTTTGAAATGCATGTGAATGTAAGGCTGTGGCTGGGGTTTATTTTCCAGTTAATATGTTTAGGAGAAAAGAAATATTTCTAGATGGTGTATGGCATATGCTTTTTAAACGAGCCCTATTATATTTTTAAGAATGTAAAAGAGTGGAAAGGGGTGGTTCCCCCAAAGAGAGCCCATAGCCCAGGAAAAATGCAGACTGTATTTTCACCATGCAGTAACCTTGGTTCAAACAGGGTCACATCATGTTCTTTAAGAGCAGGGAGAGATTGGAGAATGCCCCCCTTGTGTGACTATCTCGTGAAGGTGGTACTGTCCTTCAAAAGGAGACTAGACTGCCAAAGTCAGCCCTCGATCAGAAAGGCATTTACATTTGCCCGTGTCATTTCACCTTTACCAACCTTGCCTTGGCAGCCTATAGAGGCTCGAATTCCATTTAAAGTACTTGGCTCAGCGCGACGCGACTCGATTAGCCAGCAGTGTAAGTCAGGAAACTGTCCCTCCTGAATAAGTGCAGACCCATTAAAGTTTCTGGTGTTAATTAATGTTCTCAAAGCTTCAATGATTTAAAAACCAAAGCCAGCAGTGCAGGTGTTTTCCTGTCTCATCCGCGCCCCCCTAGCCATGGCCTTGAAATCCACCGTGTGACCTCTGCTAGGGAACTAACTATTCAAGATAGATTCAACACATGAGAGTCAATACGAATGCTCATTTAGTAAATAATCAAGGTGCGCCAATGTTACGTTATGCTGTTTTATGTTGCTTTATGTTACGTTACTGGAAATATGACCGTACTCTGCTGCCATTTGCATGGTTTCCAGGCACTATGGGGTAAGGGGGAATGGGGGTTTCTGAACGAGAGTGTGATGATCGAGGAGAGTGGGGAGGAAAGGAACAAGCAAGATAGCTTTGCTTCTACGTTGATGCATGCAGACTGGAAGTGCACTGAGTCCTGCATGTGGGTCAGATTCCAGGTGCCCTGTGTTGAAAGCGCAGACGAATTCGTCTCCAACGGGGAACATATATTTATTTATTTGGTTGTTTCATAACACTTAGCGCCTTTATCCATCATGTGGCCACAGTGCTAGGATGGATTGGCCGGGGACGTGGTATTTAGGATGAGTGTACCATTCTGATTTTATAATGTCTTTTAAGGGTCAGGGGGTGTTCATTTGCCATATGTGAGTGGCACCGTTTTAATGCATATTGTGTTTGTTTTGAAATGTAGAATTTGAGTAGTGTGGGAAGCAGTCAGAGACTACTAAAGAGGGCCGGTTCAATACAAACTGAGGTACATATAGCAGGTTCTAATATGGAACAGCAAGACATACAAGGAAAAAAACAACCTGGTGTCCCCCTTGCACGCCTACCCCTTGCCCCTGCACCCAGATCCCGTTTCACGCTCTCACTTTGCAGCTGTCAGACCCAAACCCCCTCTCGTTGTTTCTCACTCTCTCCCTTTCTCTCTCTGCCTCTCTCTATGGGGGTCATTACGAGTTTGGATATAGCCATGGCGCTACTAGCGTCATGGCTGCCTCCAAACCCGGGTCAAGGTCCGGTGTCTCTGAATGGGGACTTACGGGGTAATTCCAACCTTGGAGGACCCGGTAAGTCCCCATTCAGAAAACCATTCCCCATTCCCATTTGAGCCCCCATAGGGCTCAATGGGAACGGGGAAGGAGCAAATAACAGGCCCGTTATTAGCTCCCTGGAACATTAATGGATCCCGCTTAGAACGGCTGGTCAGACCAGCCGTTCCTGGTGGGATCCTCTAAGGGACTTCGGAATATGGCGGTACCATACTCGGAATGAGGCCCTATATCTCTCCCTCTCACTCTTCCTCTCTATCTCTCCTTTGCTCTCTCTCTGTATTTCTCTCTGTCAAATAGATAAGCTGACATTTATTAGGACTCTGGTGGTATTTCTCGTGGAAAGACTGCAAAACTTTGGTTACCATCATCACCCCTCACAATCCGGAAAAATCCACCATAGAACTCCATTGGGATTTGAAGGATTTGCCACAAGTGCTGTTTCCACCTATTGTAATTTCTCTGTTTTGCCCATCAGCACAACAAGCAGCATTTCCAGGAATTCATCTGATGACGATGCAGGGCCTGTAATCCTAGACGTTTCGCCCAGAACTCTAGGCCACGGTCTTTCTCAAGCCTGGAACTCCTCGTACACGGTACAAAGCCTCAGGCCAAAATGAAATGTGGATCCTGCCCGCAGCCGCGTTCCCTAATTTAATTTTCAGAATGATTCTGAAACCCTGCAGGGGGCACTTCGACATTAGATGGGGTATAGGAAATATAAAAGGAGGTTAGGAGCAGCTTATGGGTCACATGCTCAAATGTGAGAGGACCAAACTTCATACATTCAAACATTCCCCATTCCACTCGGATTGCCTAGAAGGGTCCTGTTGGATTCACCCATTATGGCTGCAGGACTACAAGTCTCATAATTCCATGAAAAAAGCAGGATTGGACTGGCAGAAATAGAGCATGTCGGTATGTGTGCAACTCATCTTTTCATGCTGTTGGGAAGGAGAGAGGGTCGTCCCACTCCCCTAGGCGATACCAAATGATACATAAACGCTAAGAGAGCACATCGTGGGAGCAAGGGAGTGAGGGGTGCACATAGAGGAAGGTGCGCAATCACCTTGTATTACAAGCTATATGGTAGATGTGGGTGCGAACGCCATCTTGGTGAATGGCGCCCATCTCAGAATTTAGGCCCAGGCACAGTGAACAGTATAATGTGTGTTAGTATTAGATCCCTTGCATGAGCGCGAACAACACCCCCACCCTGGCCAGGTTCCAGAGATCCATAAAACCCTCCTTTTTACTAGAAGTTACAGGCCCTCGTGCCCTGGGAAGAATGCGCCTTGCAAGGTCATGAGAAGGGAGCACAGCGCCTCTTGGCAATACCATCCCACGGAATAGATAGCACGGCCCTCCGGCCCCCAACAATCGCAACATAAGAAATACAGATTCACAATGCTTTCTTCCTGACAACCCCATGTGCCACAGCACCATCCAAACCCAGACCACCGACCATAAAACATTTACACCCACTAAGATCAGAAGGCAAGGCTGTCGCGCCTTCAGAAATGGATCACGTGATTTGTGCAGCGAGGTGCAGGGCCTTCAAATTATAGCCTAAAACTAAGGTGGAGGACCTTGGGAGTTGCTGATCTGTCTGGGTGCGGGTGAAGCATGTGGGTTAGTGTTACCTCGGCTCTCCCCCCGGGCTCATCCCTGTATCTGCCAGGTGCATTGTTGCAACAATAAAATAATATTGTTATTGCAAGTAGCTAATTAAATGTTAGGCCAGCTTTACCGCCGATGACTAGCCCAGCAGCGCCCACGTGGTTGGAGATGAACAGACGAAGATGGACCAATGGTCTGGCATGCCAGATGGAGGAGGCCCTATATCTATAGGTCTCCTCTTATCCATATTGTAGAATTGTACAATATGTAATTATGTCATCAATGTTCCGAAGAGAATGCAGGCCGTTGTTGCAACCCAGTGACAGTAGATGTTGTTTCTGTTTATAATGTGCCACACATGCCTGCAGAGTTCAGAACGTTCGGCGGCAGCAGAGTTCTTTGCTGATAAAATAAATACTTGTTATCTTGCAATCGATGTATGGGCCTTTTTCCATTGCGGGTTGTTTTTTTCTACTGTGAGCGTGCAGGGTCTTGCCTTCAATTGGTAACCCTGACGTGATCCCAGCGACCCCCGCATTGACGGAGGCTTCCAGACCACTTCTTTGGAGATGCTGCACCCACCTGCAGCAACCAGTCCCCAGGTGCGTCATTCCCAGAGGTGTACAGGAGCAGTTTTTACAGAAGTCCTGTCTGCTCTCTGAAGTGGGGCGTGGCTCAGAAGACAATGCAGGCCGTTGTTGCCCCCCAGTGACGGAGGAGTTTGGGTGAACACACATATGTGAGTATACCCTTGCAAGTGATAACAGGTAGAGGAATGATATATAGGGAAGAGTGTGGTTTCCAGGAATTCATCTGATGACGATGCAGGGCCTGTAATCCTAGACGTTTCGCCCAGAACTCTAGGCCACGGTCTTTCTCAAGCCTGGAACTCCTCGTACACGGTACAAAGCCTCAGGCCAAAATGAAATGTGGATCCTGCCCGCAGCCGCGTTCCCTAATTTAATTTTCAGAATGATTCTGAAACCCTGCAGGGGGCACTTCGACATTAGATGGGGTATAGGAAATATAAAAGGAGGTTAGGAGCAGCTTATGGGTCACATGCTCAAATGTGAGAGGACCAAACTTCATACATTCAAACATTCCCCATTCCACTCGGATTGCCTAGAAGGGTCCTGTTGGATTCACCCATTATGGCTGCAGGACTACAAGTCTCATAATTCCATGAAAAAAGCAGGATTGGACTGGCAGAAATAGAGCATGTCGGTATGTGTGCAACTCATCTTTTCATGCTGTTGGGAAGGAGAGAGGGTCGTCCCACTCCCCTAGGCGATACCAAATGATACATAAACGCTAAGAGAGCACATCGTGGGAGCAAGGGGGTGAGGGGTGCACATAGAGGAAGGTGCGCAATCACCTTGTATTACAAGCTATATGGTAGATGTGGGTGCGAACGCCATCTTGGTGAATGGCGCCCATCTCAGAATTTAGGCCCAGGCACAGTGAACAGTATTATGTGTGTTAGTATTAGATCCCTTGCATGAGCGCGAACAACACCCCCACCCTGGCCAGGTTCCAGAGATCCATAAAACCCTCCTTTTTACTAGAAGTTACAGGCCCTCGTGCCCTGGGAAGAATGCGCCTTGCAAGGTCATGAGAAGGGAGCACAGCGCCTCTTGGCAATACCATCCCACGGAATAGATAGCAAGGCCCTCCGGCCCCCAACAATCGCAACATAAGAAATACAGATTCACAATGCTTTCTTCCTGACAACCCCATGTGCCACAGCACCATCCAAACCCAGACCACCGACCATAAAACATTTACACCCACTAAGATCAGAAGGCAAGGCTGTCGCGCCTTCAGAAATGGATCACGTGATTTGTGCAGCGAGGTGCAGGGCCTTCAAATTATAGCCTAAAACTAAGGTGGAGGACCTTGGGAGTTGCTGATCTGTCTGGGTGCGGGTGAAGCATGTGGGTTAGTGTTACCTCGGCTCTCCCCCCGGGCTCATCCCTGTATCTGCCAGGTGCATTGTTGCAACAATAAAATAATATTGTTATTGCAAGTAGCTAATTAAATGTTAGGCCAGCTTTACCGCCGATGACTAGCCCAGCAGCGCCCACGTGGTTGGAGATGAACAGACGAAGATGGACCAATGGTCTGGCATGCCAGATGGAGGAGGCCCTATATCTATAGGTCTCCTCTTATCCATATTGTAGAATTGTACAATATGTAATTATGTCATCAATGTTCCGAAGAGAATGCAGGCCGTTGTTGCAACCCAGTGACAGTAGATGTTGTTTCTGTTTATAATGTGCCACACATGCCTGCAGAGTTCAGAACGTTCGGCGGCAGCAGAGTTCTTTGCTGATAAAATAAATACTTGTTATCTTGCAATCGATGTATGGGCCTTTTTCCATTGCGGGTTGTTTTTTTCTACTGTGAGCGTGCAGGGTCTTGCCTTCAATTGGTAACCCTGACGTGATCCCAGCGACCCCCGCATTGACGGAGGCTTCCAGACCACTTCTTTGGAGATGCTGCACCCACCTGCAGCAACCAGTCCCCAGGTGCGTCATTCCCAGAGGTGTACAGGAGCAGTTTTTACAGAAGTCCTGTCTGCTCTCTGAAGTGGGGCGTGGCTCAGAAGACAATGCAGGCCGTTGTTGCCCCCCAGTGACGGAGGAGTTTGGGTGAACACACATATGTGAGTATACCCTTGCAAGTGATAACAGGTAGAGGAATGATATATAGGGAAGAGTGTGGTTTGCCAGGGAGTGGAGGATGAGGTTGTTTGTATGGTGTGGGTGTGATTTCTTGATTGTTTTATTATTGTATTATTTAGGAGGACATTGCAGCAAGGAAACCAGGAGTGTAGCGAACATACCTGAGTGACGGGAGAGGTGTTACCACTTATATTGTGTAGCGGAGGAAACGGAAATAAATAGGAGCCCTGCATATTTAGTGGGCTCAGATATAGTAGTGGTTATTTTAGCTGGTTATTTTAGCATATTGTTTTAGTGTTTTGCAACTTGTTTGTGTAAGATGAAAGACCGAGGAGGGGCATTGTTAAAATAGCAGCTTGTTTTGAGTGTGTGGAGTGTGAGAGTGGGTGCGTGTAAAGGGGAGGGAAAGTAACGTGGGCTGACAGGGAGGGGGGGAGGCAAATTGATTTCTTGGTTGTGAGATTTGCAGCGTGCACTGCGAGCGACTAGAAGTGTAGGGACGCTGTAGAGCACACACATTGCTGCAATGGGAGGAGAGACCCCCTTAAAGTACATGTACATTGCTTTGCCCTTGTACTGGGAAAACATTGAGAAATACCGTAAGCAATGGGTGGCAGAAACACAAGGGAGGAATGCCCCGCTCATGGCCAGAGAAGGGTACTCATAATAAGGGAATTCTGGAGCAAATGACTACATTTCTAGTGGCAAAATACAAGGACAAACAGCTACAGAATAGAATGGAAATGTTAGACCTATGGAAGATGATTGAGGACGTGAAAGACTCTGACGAGGGAGGGACACAGAGTACTCACGAAGGGGAAAAACAAGCAGAAGGGGGTGGACCACGGACAGAGTACAACAGAATATATCCATTGGCAGCACACCCAGCAACAAGGTATACTAACCCAACCTATGTGTCCACCTCAGCCACTGCCCCTCCACCACCATATATACCCACTCCAGTAACAGCTCCACCTCAGGAGTGGCAGGGCAGAGGGATTCTGAGGATGGCGGTGAGGAAGAAGCCCAACAGGCACCAGAAATAACACCTTGATTGAAAAGGAAGGGAAGAGAGTGGGCTTACAGATGCCCCTGATACACAAGGGCATGGGTAGGGTGCAGTATATGCCCTGGGCACAGATGGATAAGAACAATTTGATGAAAGCGCTCCTGCCTTTAACAGCCAGGGTAGGGAAGTGGATGTATGCATTTGAAAAACAGATGGCGGGTGTGCCCTTTGCCGTGGGTGACATGAAAAGTTTGTTGGTGGCGATTGTGGGAGATCAGGCTGGGGATGTGTGGATTAAAGCAGGATACCCCGGAGTGAGGTTAGACGATGATGAGCATGACGGCCCACCTTTCTACAACATCAGAATGCAGGCGTGGGACACGCTTCTGCACACGTCCCCCGACACACCAGACCTACAGTCAATTGTGCAATACACTATGGGTTGTGACGAGGACCCCGCACAGTACATTATTAAGGTTCAGGAAATGTGGAGAGCAGAAACAGGGGAATCAGTGGGACCGATCAGTTCCTCTTGTTAATTTTGTCATCAAGATGGACTTACGAAAGGAAGTGCAGAAGGCACTTGATAAAAATGTGTGCTTTGAAGTGAAAGGGTGGGCGGAAGGTCAGACTAAAATAATACACCACTGCAAACAAATAAAGAATGCAAAAAGGAAATGGTCCATCAGCTGGAGGAAAATGAGGCAAAATTGGCTATGATAGCCATGGAGGGGACGGTGCCCACACCTGCACAAAAGGAGACAAAAAGAAGTGTGCAAGCACCCGCAGATGTCCGAACAGCAGAATTTTGGCCAGAAGTAGGAAAAAAGGGCAGTCAGGAGGTGGACCACAGTATCCCACCTAGGAGTGGCAGCATGGAGGTCAGTAGAGCGGGAGGGGCAGATTTAGAGGGGTCAGAGGGGGATTTGGAAGAACAGACCAAGAGGCACAGGTATGGGTTCCTCACAGTGTTGGAGTTGTGGGAAGTGGGGACATTTTTAAAGAGAGTGTAGGTGCAGGCCAGGGCTCGGATATAATACGTACAATAAATATCACCAATCACTCCAGAACACACAACAGATGCCGACACCAAGGATGACCTCAATACCCTATGAAATACATCAAGCATACACGTAGCTCCCACACAGGCCCCTGGGGGCACAAGCACAACAACAGCAGCACTCACAACAAATGATGCCCTAGCACGGAAATGGGAACATGCACATACCCAAGGAAGTGCCGAATGGCAACATAGTGCCCTACCAAGGGGTGAGCGTGATGGGAAACAACCCTAACAGAGAGAGCGCTTGCATGCCCAGTTCTATCACTGACTGTCCGCCCTGATGAGGAACCCTTGGTGGGCGCAGAGAAATAGGAAACAAACATTTCATTTTTATGGTCAACACGTGTGCCACAAAATCATGCATCAGTGAGGGTGATTTCCCGCTATCGGTCCAAACTCTTGACACGCAGGGCTTCTCTGGGGCTGTCTCCACGGTTCCATACACTGAAGCGGTTGACATCGAAATAGGGGGAAAGTGGTGCAGACCTCTCTGCTATATTTCAAAAGTTCCCCAGTGAACTTGTTGGGCAGGGACCTGCTCAGCAAGCTCAACATGACAATATCTTTCACAGGCAGTGGCATAGTTTGCGCCACACCAGGGATGTGCACCATAAGGACAATGTTGATAATTCATGCAATGGGAGGAGAAGTGGTAGTTTGCGGGATTCCCATAGACCCGGACATATTCGTGTATGGAATAACTGCTCGTGGAGGCGCTGCCTCAGATTGGCAAAGGGTGTTGCCGAGTGCCCACAGATTTTATATTTTGCCCTGTAGTGTCCCCCGAGCTGGTGGTATGTACAATACTGTCCCTAGATCTGCAAGGGTTGGTGATTTCTGCAAAAAGGATTGTTGTAATAGGGACTGAACAGGACAGGTGCGAGTGGCACACAGTACTTTGCATTGACCCCATGGTGCCTCTAAAGGAGGTGACTGACACAGAATTGTTCGAGGACAAACCAGATGACAGATAAATACTGCTAGCGATCAGTATTCCCTGTGAAATAATGGTGCAGTTCCAAAAAGTACAATGTTCACTGATGGCACTTGTGGCCCCACCCCAGTTCATTGTGGCAGATTTAGAGCAGGTGCCTGAGAGTCTGTGGACCACTATACCCCATGACGTAGAGCTCCTACAGGGATTGACCACAGTACACATAACACTGAAACCAGGAGCAGTACTAACCCGAGTATAAAAATATCCACTCTCCAGGGAGGCCGAAGAGGGAATTAAGGATACTGTCAGTACCCTACTCAACCAAAGGATAATTGTGCCATCTACCTCCCCATGTAACACAGCTATATATCCTGTAAAAAAGGCTGCAGGGGGCAATTGGAGAATGATTCAGGATTTGCGCCCCCTAAATGATGTGGTGCAGCAAGAGTTTCCTATGGTTCCTAAACTTGCCACGATCTTGTGTAGCATTCCCAAAGAAGCAACCCATTCTACAGTGGTTGACATAAAAAAATAATTTTTCTCCATACCATTGCATCCATACTCACAGTATCTCACCACTTTTACACATGGGGGGGAGGAGGTTCTAAAACACGAGATTACCTCAAGGGTACTGTGAGAGCCCCAGCATTTTTGACAGAATATTCCACGCAGATTTAGGCAACATCCAAGTGTCCAGCACGATCATCCAGTATGTGGACAACCTGCTGGTGTGCAGTGACACCGAGCAACACTGCAGACAAGACTCAATTACATTTATTCAGATCCAAGCCTGCAAAGGGTACAAGGTTGACAAGGCGAAACTACAGTACTGCCTACAAGAAGTTTTATATCTAGGACAGTTAATATCAGCAAATGGTAAAAGAATAATACCAGACTGCGCTGCCTCTTTTTGCGCCACCTCAAAGCCCACGACAGTGAAGGAAATGCAAGGGTTCCTAGGGTTGTGCAATTACTGCAGGCATGGATCCTTGATTATGCAGCCCATTCAAGGCTGCTCTCACAGGCCCTCGAAGAAGCACAAAAGACTGACAGTAAAGTAATATGGACTGAAGAAATGCTATAGAGTTTCAATTACCTCAAAGAAGTGATTTCAAATGGCCCGGTGCTAGCAACCCCAGATTATACACAGGAATTCTACTTATTGTCACACTCTAATGGCCATCTCATGACTGCCGTGTTGACGCAGAAAAGAACACTGGGTCACGTCACAAGCCATTGGCCTATTACAGTGGAAAGATAGACTCAGTGATGCAAGGGCATCACTGCCCAAAGAGCATCTGCATATGAGATCATTTTCTCAAGCACAAATATCCATATTGTGCCTTTGAAGACAGTGAATCCCACAACATACATAACAGAAATGTGCACTGACGAAGACTTGCCCAATCACAACTGTGTGACGTATGAAGAAGAGGAGGATGACATACCCAAGGCAAAGGACAACCCACTTGAGGGGGGATGTCCTTTTCATTGATGGGTCAGCGACAATTGACCAGGACACGGGCCTCAGACCTAATGGCGCAGGTGTGGTGCACCTTTTGGAGGGTGAATATGAAATATTGATTGTAAAAAGACTACCAATGCATAATCCAGCAGAGCTCATTGTGCTTATTAAAGTGCTGCAATCATCACAAGGATGTCTTGTGATCATGTATTCTGATTTGGCACACGTCACTACAAAAGTGCATTCTGGTCTTTCGTGATGGAAAAGGGGGGGCTTCAGGAGGGTGGATGGGTCCCCAATACAGCATGCTGCGTTATTAGGCGAACACATTTTCACACTCTCACAGCCTTCTGTACTGGCAGTCACTAAATGTGCCGCCCACACTTACAACACTGACAAGGTGTCACTTGTAAACGCCATTGTAGACACTGCAGCCAAAATTGCAGCATATCTTGCAGTACACACTGTAGAAGAATACGCTGTCACAACACCTGCCACTGACCAGCCACCTGTCTCATACAATTACCTGCCCATAGTGCAAATAAATGAATTAATTACAAGGAAGGGCCCCAGAGGAGGAAAAACTGTTGTGGGTCAAAAGAGGGTGCAAACAGTTTCCTACTGATTTATTGTGGAGGCAGGAATGTACAGAGAAAGCAGTGATGCGACAAAAACTGCTATTAATAGCATTTGATCTGCTACATCACCTCTCCCACAGCTCCAAACAGCACATTGCTGCTGATATACAATATGACTTGTTCATTCCAAACATCCAGGAACACTTGACAAGTATGGCTATTAGATGCACCATGTTTAAAAGTTTCAGTACAGGCATGACATTATGAACACTGAGTGGCACTGCGCCCTGCCCCACTGCGCCATTTTAAGAGTTACATATGGACTACGCGGACATGGGAGAGAGATACGATGGGTACAGGTATTTGAGCATTGTCGTCTGCCCCTTTTCACGATGGGTGGAGGCGGCTCCTTGTGCATATATGGATGCCAAATTCGCTGCAACATTTCTGGATTGCAAAGTATTACCCAGTGGGGTTTGTGTGATGTATTAAGGGCAGATAATGACACACACTTTTTAAATGAGTTGTTTAAGGAGATTACTGCACCTCTTGGCATTAAACACCAGATGTGTACAATTTAACAACCCAAGGCCAAGGGAGTTGTGGAGAGGATCAACAGAATCCTCAAGAGTAGGCTACCTAAGCTTTGCACAATGTTGAAGAAAAATTGGGTGCATTGCTTACTCTTGGCACTGTTTAGTTTGCGCACACAGCTAAAGTAAAGACCACCATGTGTCACCCCATGAGGTGGTAACTGATCACCGCAAACACACACCCTTGTTGCCAATTAGGAGGGTGTCAGATACCTGCAGCTGTTTTAGGTGACAAATTCAAAGAATATTTAATAGCCTAAAATGGGCACTCACATGTATTTGCTGACAGATTGTACCACCCCGATCAGAAGATGTGTCAGGCACCACAGCTGCCTCTAAGACTGCCCACTCGACCGCTGCTGCCAAGAGAACTTGTCTATGTGCGGTCCTTTGTCCACAGATGGAACAGCACTACTTTCAATGGACAGTATGAAGTAGGATTCTCTACTCCTCTTGCGGTTAAGGTGAAGGGGCTCCACTATTGGATTCACCTATCTGACAATCAAAAACCACCTCCGGACATTGCGGACATTGCCCCAGTACTCTGAAGGACTGGTAGTGTACATCTACCCCATTTTCCTTTCCACTACCAACATACAAACTTGGAACCCGAACCCATGCACACGCACAGTTGCTAAAAATGTTACTTTTGCAGGGGAGGCACTTTCTTGTGCCCTCTCTTTCTCTCTCTCTCTCTCTCTCTCTCTTTCTCTCTCTGTCTTCCTCTTTCTCTCTCCCCCTCTGTCTCCCTCTCTTTCTCTCTTTCGCTCTCTCTCTCTCTTTCTCTCTCTCACTCTCTTTCTTCCTCTCTCTTTCTTCCTCTCTCTCTCTCTCTCTCTCTCGCTCTCTCTCTCCTTTTTGTGTGCATAAATTATGCCTTTCAGACAGTAAAAGAAGATGGATCCAGCGCTCTCCAGCAACTCATTATATGTTAGAAAAATTATTATAACTGTAGGTTTAGAAAGCATTCCATTTGTAGTGTTATATCCAGGTTTTCATATTCTTACATGCGTGCGATGCATTTTATAGCAGGTGTATTGGCTATTTCAAAGTTTATTTTAGGGATTTATTTAAGAGCTTTCATATTGGAGGGACACACAAAAGAGGGGCAGGGAGAGGAAGAATTTACAGTTTCACTGTAAATAATTGGTCAAACACACACTGAAATGAAACTGAACATTTCTTGTGCCCAAGGCCCAGCTTTACGCATCAACAATTCTGTACATGATAAGGATGCACCCCCTTCGCACTGGATTGTTAGAATATATTGCTTGGTCCCTACTGTTTTCACAACACAAACCGTACTGATGTAAATAATAGTAGTACTGTTATTAATGGATATATAGGTAAACACAAACATACAAAGAGACAAGCTTGTAGGGCGAAATATGACGCCTACCACAGGCTTGGTCTTGATGCCATAGAAGATGTGCTTCATGCAGAACTGTCCAACAGTTGGCATAGAGACATGAGCGCCATGGGGAGGAACAAAGTGAATGGCAGTTGCTATGTGTGTTTCTTGATAGCGCATGGGTGAGGGGCACCCAAGGTCCTAGTGCCACCATAAAAAGTACCAATTCTAGAGGCCCAAAGCCTAGTACATCTTACGCTATGTAGGCTCTGGGGCTCTTTCCAGGTACACAATATGAGGTTCGAACTTGTTGAGCCAGATCGCTTTCATGGCAACAAAAATCCAAAAGGTAGCAAATGCCTGAAAGGACCCTACCTGGTGATACAAAAACTAAAATACACAAACAACAAATGTCAAGAAACAACAGTTAGCTCCATGGCAGATAGTATAATGG
Source organism: Ambystoma mexicanum (assembly GCF_040938575.1). Classification (NCBI taxonomy): domain Eukaryota; kingdom Metazoa; phylum Chordata; class Amphibia; order Caudata; family Ambystomatidae; genus Ambystoma; species Ambystoma mexicanum. The sequence continues at coordinate 186,169,683 of NC_090929.1, forward strand.
TCTAATGGGATACGAAGAAGGGGTTCTGACCTGGGTGGAAGTAGCATGTGCACCGTTCTGGACTGAACACATCACAAAACTAACATGGATTGAAGCAATGGAGAAACCGGTGAAAGTGCATAGAGAAGAAACATATGAACTTTTCTTTTATAGTGCCAGAACAATATCGCAGGGACCAACAAAAATTGCAATAAGACTCTGCTCATTCCTGATATCAAGAAAGGCATGGCAGCAGTGATGGATTACTATTGGGTCCATGGCAACAACCGCACGTGCACCTCCAACCATCATGGAGGGGCTATTGTTTGCTAACACCACTGCACTCAGCCCTGCTTGTGATCCCAGAAGTACATTTGCAAGGGGGGCCAACAGCAACCTTTGCCCCTACCACATTTCCAACCTCTGAAGAATGAACAAGAAACCTTTTGCCAGCACCAGAGTGCCACACCCTCCCTGGGAAAGAAAAAGGTGAAACCCTGCAAAGGAAGAAAAGAGTGAACTATCTATCCAAAGACTTATCAAAACTGCTAAATGAAATACCAGATGAATATAGATTCTTCAGCAAAGCAGAGACTTTCTTCACCTCAATGTTACTGCCCAGAGTGAAAGCTGTGGCGAATGCTAAATGGCTGAAAATTGTTCGCTGGGATCTGATACAGCTGGCCAACGACACATAGCAAGGGTTCAATGTTATAAAAGTGTAGCTCTGTGCCTTGAGGCTGATGACGATGCAGAATTGCTACATCCTGGATATGCTCACAGTGATGGAAGGAGGCATGTGTAAAAAGATTGTGGATTCCTGTTGCACATTTGTGCTTCCCAAAGATGCTGAGAACGGCTCTCACTCACACATAGTAGAAGCTGTACCCAACCTGGGAGTGCGCATGAAGAAGGAAGCTGAAATACAGAGTGAAGATTGGTTCCATCTGACCTTCTCTTGGGCTCCATCCTGGCTAGGGGTGATTGTGAAAATGCTGGTGCCGGCCATTGTCTTCATACTGGTCATCTTTTGCATGTGCCAAGTGAGACTTTGATGTTGTGCCAAAGCAGTGCACAAAAGCGCAATGATGATGGTCTCAATTGGAGTAGCACCCAAAGCACCTTGCGGTACCACAGAAAGTGGTACCCAGACAGATGATCCAAACAAGCCACATAATGTAAGGATTTATCATCGCTTACACCCCCTTGGCACAATCACCACACCTCCACCAGACTCCGAGAATTATACAGAGCACTGGGTTGATTTAGCTTGGGATGGAGGGCGCATTTGCATGACATGTAATTTAGTGGAATATGCCCATTCTGGAACAGGTTTACAAGATGTTTGCAGAGCATGGGTTCCAAAGGACGAGTCACCACCATACTTGGAAGCTGAAAGGTTGGAGAAGGTGCGTAGGAGGGGGGAGAATGTACGTTGGAAATTAGTGGCCAATGACACTTCAGGGGAATTCGTTAATTTGGGATTAACAAAAGGGGGTTATTGGGAAGTAGTGAGGTTTTTTCCCACCTCCATAGGAAATACCTAATGAGAAATAAACGCTAAGAGAGCAAATCCAGGGAGCACAGGGAGTGGGGTGCACATAAAGGAGGTTGCATAACCACCTTAGTGCATGTATTACAAGCTATATGGTAGATGTGGGTGTGAGTGGCATCTTGGGCAATGGCAGCCATCTTAGAATTTAGGCCCAGTCACAGTGAACAGCATTATGTGTGTTCGTTTTAGATCCATTGCATGAGCGCGAACACCACCCCGACCCTGGCCAGGTTCCAAAGATCCATAAAACCTCTGTTTTCCAAGAAGTCACAGGCCCTCATGCCCTGGGGAGAATGTGCTTTGAGAAGGGAGCACAGCGCCTCTTGGCAATACCATCCCACAGAATAGATAGCAAGGCCCTCCTGCCCCCAACAATCCCAACATAAGAATGACAGCTTTGCAATGCTTTCATCCTGAGACCCCCACGTGCCACAGCACTGATTATTAAACGTTTACACCCCTTGATCGATCAGCAACACTAACTCGGGATACAGTAAGAACTGCCGTGCAGCAAAATCTCAAACACTTTGGCAAGATGATATGTATTACAGAATCCTGCAATATTGTGACTTAATAAAATGTGCTCCTATTCCAATCTAGCTGTGACATCTTTTTTTTAATTAAAGTGTTTACTTGCATTTTTTTTTTTATTGTTTGCTTGTTAGGCGCTTATACAGCGTATACATTCTGTTTCAAAGCGCCCACAGGGCAAAATGGAGGGAACATGGGATTGAAGAACATTAAAATACACAAATATAAATTCAGTGAGGGGAGGGAACGGACTAACCTACTATTCCTTGTGAGTATTCAGTACATGCAAATGCAGCAAGTAAGAGGGCAGTGAGGTAAGTGCTGGTGTGTCCGTGCTTGTGGGTGATGCCACAGATATAGTGCAATGTAAGGTAAGTGCTATAAGGTCTGGCGTTGCATTGGGTGGATAAAAGTAAATCTCCAGGACGGAGGGCGAGCATAGGCAAGTGCTGAAGGTAGACAGAAGCTGGGAAGATTGGGTGTGAGTGGTCAGGGGCCCAGAGGATGCAAAAGGATCCAAGACACCAATCACAGCAACTGTGAGGTTAGCAGAGGAGGCAAAAAGGGAAGGAGGATGAAAAGAGGAAAGTCGTGTGGTTCTTTTGGAATTTAAGAAGGTCCTGCTCAAGACGTAGAGGGAGGGAGAGGCTGTTCCAAAGGAGGAACCCAGCTGTGGAAAGTGAAAAGCCTCCTTCTCTCTGTTTAGCAAAACACTTTACACACAAGGAGTTGGAGCCAGAGAAACGTATAGGTCTAGGAGGAGAGAATTTTGTAAGAGAGAGTTGCAAATAGAGTGGTACCAGGCCCCAGACAGCTTTGTGGATGTTGCAGAGAGATTTAAATTTGATCCGTGCAACAACCGGGAGCCAGTGAAGACTTTCTAGTGCAGGAGAGATGCGGTGCCTGGCCTTGAGGCCAAGGATAAGTCTCTGTGCTCTATTGTGGATTAGCAGAAGGGGTTGCAGAGCGGAAGAAGAAAAATTGAGGAGGAGGCTCTTGCAATAGTCAAGCCTAGAGAGAACCAGGGCTTGTGAAACATTGAGCTTCAGGGGGAAAGTGAGAAGGAAACGTTGAAAGTGGGACTTCTTGGCAATGTCCTTAGTGTGAGGGAGGAAGGAGACGGAGGAGTCAAAGATGACTCCAAGGTTTCTGACTTCAGAAGAAAGAGCAGGGGGAGAGCCCATGGATGGAGGCCAGAGACAAGGGAAGAAGGAGGGAGCAGAAGCCCCAATTGGAAGGATCTCAGTTTTGCTGGCATTGAGGCAGAGAGCATTGGAAGCGCTCCAGGCCTGGATGGCAGATAGACAGTCAGGGATGAATGAAGGTGCAAGTGAGTCAGCAGGCAGTGCGAAAATTAGTTGACTGTTATCTTCATAACACTGAAGGTTGTGGGAGAAGGAGGAGACGAGGAGTGCCAGCTGAGCAAGGTAGATGTTAAAGAGCCAGAGGGAGAGGGTAGAACCCGGGGCGACAACACAGGTGGAGAAGGATGTAGGAGAGGAGAAGGTTCCCAGGATGTCTTGGGAAGTGCGGTCCATTAGGAAAGAGGTCAGCCACTCCAGTGCCCGTTTTGAGATATGAAAGATATTGTGGAACCTTTGTATGAGGATGGAATGGTTGGCAGTGTCAAAGGCAGAGGAGAGATCAAGTAGGATGAGGACAGTAGGATTTATGTACATACAACTTGTAACACTATTGATAAGAACTTTACACACTCATAAATCATAAAATCATATCCTTATGTAAAATACAAATTGCACTAATATAAAACTGTAACACTAAAAACCAATTTCGTATTCAAAGTTCATTACAACAATAATCAATTTAAAATTAGGTAATATTTACAAAAGGATTAATATAAAATTAAATTCATTTTCTTAATTACTGTTGTTCAGCAATTTTTCAATTTCCAGCCATATATAGTGCACAATATAATTCAAAACCAGGCTAGTACCAGAGTATATAAAGGCCCAAGTTTAATCGGTGTGCAAATTATCTAAGGGGAATCGTGTAAATCGATATCCATTATCTGTTATGTGGGTAGTCGCTGTACATTGCATTAATAAGTGTCTGTCTGTCTGTCTCGGCTTCCAATTTGCACAACCTACAATTACAATCACCCTGGGAGATATTCATCCAAGCTACCACTCTGAACAGTGTGGGTAACAGTCCCAAATGTAAAAGTTGTATTAAGCGTCTGTTTTTTTTTCATCTCTAATGGGATGATAATATTTAAAAGGAGCGTTTATCGGGAAAGACTGAAATATATATCTCTTATAGAGGGTTCTAGCCGATAGCTGTCTAAATAAATTATTCTCTTTATTCCATGTGCAGCTTTTTCTGTAATTTCTTTGATAGCTATGCCAATATTGTCATCGGAAATTATGTCAAAGCCAATCAATTCTAAAAACATAAAAACCTCCTTTAAGCAGTCTTTTAGGGCAATTTTAGGGCAGGAAGCATGCATAGAATGTATATTTACAAATAGCACATCACTATTAATTTTCTTTAAAGTGCTCAGTTCCATTAAGCCCAATTTTCAATTAATGGCTTCTACAGGAGTACAATTTGCCTAGTCCAGGGAGCGTCGCTGTAGTCTCCCGTCCAGCAGGTCCAACCATGAAGTCTCTTTGTCTGTAAATATCTCCAAGCCATAAATAATGCTCACTACAGAGCTTGACTTGTACACTTACTGTAGACCCGCAACCCCGAATGACCCCTTTTATATTTTACATAATGGTTTACAGCATTGAACTTTTTAAGAGTTTTGATGATAATAGAATTACCTAATGTGTCACCAGTGTCCCTTTCAAAGAAAGGAAAGCCCAGATAGGTGTATCTATCTACTCGTTCAATGGGTTATTTTCCAATTGTCCAATTATAAGTTTCTATTTTTCTATTCCTGTTTTCTTATGATTTATTTCTAGCCCGTTTACTACATAGTCATTCTGTAGGGCCATTAATGTTCGTTGTAATCCCACATGGGTTTGGTCCAGGATAAGAGTGTCATCTGCCTACGCAAGCCAGGATACAGGTTGAAGGCCTACATGAGGGGGCAAGTTATGGCAGTTAGCCAATTTTTCTTGTAACTCTGCGACATAAAGATTATATAGAAGAGGGGCAAACGCACAACCCTGTTTAAGTCTGTGGTTAGTAGAGGTAGTATCACTAAGGACTCCTTCATGATTAATTCAGACTCTCATTCTGGTTTTAGAGAACATTTCCCCCACAAAGTGCAATAAAGCAGGATGAAGGCCCCAGTTTTAAAATTGTTCCCAGAGGTCGAGATCTATTTATCATGTCAAAGGCAGATTCATGGTCTACAAAGCAGATATACAGAGCTTGGTCAGGTTTTTCCTCTTTTATCAAATAAGAAAATGTTAATAGGTTAGATAGTGAGCTAAAGCCTTTTCTAAAGGCCGCTTGCTGATTTTTACAAATTTGCTGAGTTTTAATCCACTGCTTTGTATGTTCCATAAGAACCTGCGCAATAAAGTTTGGAACTGGTGTCGACCATAGCTAGACGCCGATAGTTATAACGATCTAGCATGTCTCCCTTCTTATGGATAGGGATGACAATAGATTCTTTCCAACGTTGTGGGACAACTCCTGTGGATAATATATTACCAAAAAGAAAGTGTAATACAACGCCCATAAATCAGGGTAGTTTTTAGAATAATTTTGGGAATACCGTCGGGACCAGGGGCTTTAGATGTCTTCACTATTAATCTTTTTATGTTGTCTGTTGTATGTTCTATTTGAGTAATGCAATTGGGAGGTTTGCTTTCAATGGATGAATTATACAGAGTTTTTATATGCATAATCCAAGTTGTAACATCAATGGGATCGAGCTCTTTCTTGCTGTTAGTAATTTCTGTCCAAGAGTTATATAAGGACCAGAATCTGCGAGAATTTGTCTCTTTTAAAGCTCTAAAGACATGTTGCCATTGTGTAATAGATACACTTACTTTACGCTCTCCTACACCATTTTTAAATTTAGTTTTTAACTCAGTTAGCATTTTCCTCTCCAACACCCCATACAACCTAATTTTCTTAATCTTTTTTTTTTTTTTTTTTTTTCTTTTTTTTCGGTTTATTACAAACCTTTAAAAATATTTTACATACGCACAATAGTACACTACATCAGAAAAAGAACTGTCCATTGACAATCTCTTAGCTATCCCTTAGCGCTCACTTAACAAAACTCCTGCCAAGAGCACAGCCGCCAAGGGCACAGCCAACTAATTAAAACATTGATCCCCTTGTGCTTCCACTGACAATGAATTCAATCGATTTTCAATTACCATCAGAAATCGAGTTAATGGTAATATCAGCTTTTTGTCGCATCCTTGAAACATATTGGCCCACCAATCGTCCGCACAACGGGACGGATAGGTTGCTCCCCACGATGCCAGATGGATTGTCCTTTCAGAGCGGAGGTTGGTGCAAAATAGGACCAAGTGCTTTAAGGTTTCCTTATCTTTGGAACATATCCTACATGTCAAGGATTCAACTTTGTTTGAACGCCAAGACATCAGCCGTTCATTGGTTCTAAATGCGTTCAACCGCATCAGCATAAACACTCTTCGAGCCTGTGGGTCTGGAAATAATTCAACGTAACGTTGCAAAACATTAAAAGGCCTTGTCTCAAGCGGGATATCCTTCATCATGGAAGCTGCGCTGCGTTGCATACAAGTTTGTTCCCAATCTGCGCGCCATATTTTTAATTTGGCAGCGTTCGGGTCATTATGTAGCTGGTCCATGCTAATCCCATGATTTCTTAAGATCTCTTCACATCTTTTCGACCATAATGATACCATGCTATTTGCCGGAGATGGATCGTGAAAGATATCAAATTGAGGAATGTGTTCACGCTGGCGTGATTTCCGAAATAAGCTTATTAGGGCCCAGCAAACCCTTGCGTGTAACGAGATAAGTGAAAGTTCATACCTCACGCAAGCTGTTGCAATGCCCCTAGGCAACGCCAGTACCTTTGACCAAAAGCAGTGCTCCAGCGAAGACCATGTGTCAGCGCTACAGCCCAGGGCGTTTTCTGCGCCATATAGTAGCACTGGGATTACCTTCTGATGATAAAAGGCAAGAACCGGTTTTAATGAAAATTTCCCGTATTTATTCCGTATGGAGACAGCTTGACTGGCCAATTGTTTGCATTTACTTTTGTTTTCAGACTTCCAAGGGCCGTCGTTGACTGATGAATTTAGTAGCATTCCAAGATATTTTACGATCTGAGATGTCTGAATGGCCTCCTTACCCAGATACCATCTTGGATGGTTTTTCGAGTTTCGACTTCCACTGTTAAGATTTTTTAACACCAGAATTTCGCACTTTCTTGTGTTTATTACCAAGTGGTTTAATGCAACATATTGTGCAACTGCATTCAATTTCCTCTGTAAACCTACAGGCGTTAGATGCATGATGACAAGATCATCGGCATATAGCAGCCAGCTTAAGCAGGTCTTTCCAATTTTAGGCGGAAAAGATCTTACATCATTAATTGCCAGTCCAATATCAGATATATATAAACTGAATATTGCAGCTGCTAAAGGACAGCCTTGCTTCACCCCTTTATAGGTCTTGATTGGGGTTGATACGTTTCCAGCTTGATCCAACCGGATTTTTATGGAGGTTTCAGAGTGCAGTTCGCGTATTGCTGCCATTAAGTCCACTGGACATCCCCAACTTTGCAGTTTTGCCCACAAGCGGGCTCTGTCAATGGTATCGAAGGCGCAAGAGAAGTCGATAAAGGCCAAGTAGGTCTTAGATTTAGATTTTAATGCTTCCATTTTCAACAGATTTAGCACTAGCAAGTTTAGAGAACAGCCCACTTGCTTTACGAAACCTGATTGCCTTTTGTCTACATGGTTGGACTCAATTGCCCATTTTACCAGTTTGTGTTGTAACATTGTGGCATAAATTTTCCCCAAACTGTCGAGTAAAGCCACAGGACGATAGTTCTTTGGGCAAGTTCTGTCTCCTTTCTTGAATATTGGGACAATCACAGCAGATTTCCAGGATTTCGGAGTTTTTTGAGATTTGCAGATCCTGTCAAATAGGGATACGCATATGGACGCCCATAGCTCAGGCTGTTGTTTAATGGTGGAGTTGGAAAGCCCATCAGGTCCAGGGGCTCTTGATTTTTTTGCTTTGATTATGATAGACACTATCTCTTCTTTTGGAAACGTCAAATTCCATGGTGTCGCAGTCGGTCCCAAGGTGATGATCTCAGGTATATCGGCTTTATATAAGTCCTCGAAGTGATTAATCCAGGTTTCTTCGGAAACCATGTTGGACTGTAGTGCCAATTGAGGAGCCTGGAAGTTGTTAATGATTCTCCAAAAATCGCTTGTGTTTTTGTTTTTCAGAGTGTTTAACATCTGTTCTGCATCATTTTGTATTTGTATATATTTGTGCATTTTCAGCCAATTTTTATATTTTTGCTTTGCCGCCTTTGTTTCTAGTTTACGGGTGTTCATATCAAGAGTCTTAGCTCTCCTTATGGCAGTGCGCATCGTTCGTTTTTGCGTCAATATCTCAGTATCAAAATGGTGAACACGAACCATGTTGGAGTTTTTGGAACCCGCTTTTACCGTTTTGAATTGTGTCAAGAGATGTTCGTATTCCAGGTCTGCACTCAGATGACAATACTGGAGCAACACCCCCTTGACTTCGCTCTCTTCTAATCTCAGGCGAACCCTATTCGATTCAACAATGAGATTATGAGGCCATTTTGGTCTTTGAATGAAGCTGTTTGATGCACATACCATGAGCAACATGTTGTGGTCGCTCTGATCTTTTACGCAAATCCTCAATGATCGAATCCTCGGATGCAAGGCTTCGGATGCGAACATATAATCGATTGTCGAGGATGAATCCTTCCGATGCCATGTGTGCCTCGATGGTACATCGCCGCACGTGTTGCCATTCAGCATCTGAAAATTACGTAGCTTCATTTCAGTTGCCCAAGCGTGTGCCAGTGAATTATGATTTAACTGTGGTTCCTTACATAGATCGATGTTTAAGTCCCCACATAGCAGGATATTTGGAGAGTCTGTGGTTTCCATCAGACGATCAATTACACCGGTTATCAGATCTATAAACTCCATTTTACCGGCGCGTAGGTGGTTCCAATATACGTTCAGAATTACAATCGTATCCTTCTTCAAATCTCGTCTTCCTGAATTCTCTATGATGGTTTCCTGAATATATGGAGAGTGATTAACAGACTTCAAGACACGCCAGCCAGAACTTCTTCTGACCATCGTTAAGAGGCCTGACATGGGGCGACCCAACCTAGCTTTTATGGCCGGATTAAGTGCCGACTCAAAGTCATCTATGAGTGGTGGATCACTTAGCCAGGTTTCCTGAAGACACACAATTTGGAGGTTTTCTAGCCAAGGTGTGTTAAACAGGTGCAGGAACCCTCGAGTATTCCAGGAGACTACAGAGCAGATGGTAGGGGCTTTTGGGGCCTGGCATTATTGGCTCTTCTTAGTATTTAAAGCCCCAGCAAGCCAATTCCATTCCTGATTTCCAGCTGCTGATGTTGTCGAGTGCAGGCGCTCGTTGCAGGGTCCGTTGAAAAAATCCTTTCTTTTGATTGTTATTCTAATCTGAGCATTGGAGTCGTTGCTTTTATCATACGCCTCGCTTGATGAAAAAAGAGGATTCCTTGACCGGCGCGGTGATTGCTTAAGACTTTGAGTGCAGATATTTGTCGAATGAAACGACCCTTCCAAAGTCCTTGGTGGCACTTCTTTCAATGCTGCTGGTGCTGCAGTGGCGAACAAAGGGACTTCCTTTCTATCGTTGACGACCTCACTGGAGTTTTGTCGTGGTTCATCAGAGTCGTTCAGTTTATAGACGTCAAAGCCCAATGAAAACAATGCCACGTTTTCTTCTAATATTGACGTAATCAGAAGGTTCGATGAAAAGTGAAGCAACACCTTATCATTCGTGCTTTCCGCAGGAAACTCCACGACTTTAATGTCATTCGAGGTAATTGCACGTAGGCTTGGTACCAGGTGAAGTAATTGGAGAACCGTTCTACGATTCAGAATCAGGTTCGCAATTGGATTCAAGCTCTCGATTGCCAGTTTGTGTACACACACTTTATTCGGCACTGGTTTTAGGGCCTTGTCGTGTGAAGTGTGGGAACGTCTATCACCCACCAATTCTTTTAAGGTTCTTCGATAACGTTCTGGGGGATCGTTCACAAAAAGTTCCAGGTGAGACTTTTCGGGCTCCTTGTTCTTGTCTGTTTTGGTCAAGGGGCATGACGATGCCAAGGATACCTTTGATCTGCAGCTTTGCGCCTGAGCCATACAAAGATTTTGTTTATCGGCCACGGTCATAAACACAGGGCTGCCTGCTGGCGGACTCATAATTATCGGATTATCACAAGCTTCAATCAATTCGCAGTGTCTTTCGTGAGGCTTGTGTTTATGAGTAGAATTTTTACCAATAGCCTCCTTTGTGTGAGGCTGCTTCGTTATTACAAACTTTGAAGCGACTTTATCCAATAATAATACAGATGTCTCCATACCTTGAGTCAAGACCACTTTGGGTAATGGCACAGAGATTTGGGGCACATCACAGCTTGTCGGTAAGGCAGGTTCTAACTCTACGAGTACTGAATCGTCATAAGTTGAAAAATCTAGGATTTCATTTAAGCCGTCCTCAGGCGGCAAGGTATTCTTTATTTGAGGTTGTTTAGTTGAGATCGAATGAGCAGTTTTTTGTGATATTAAGGTGTTGCCCGATGCAGGGACTTGAGACGTTGAAGTTTTGTCCGAGACACTAGAACAAGCTTGTGCCATTTTTATATTTCGTAAAAATTTCTGAGATCCATTTGAGACGTTTTTCTTTGGCTTTTGGTTCTTAGGTTTCTTGCTCGTTACAACGTGATTTGATTTTGTAGGTGAGGTTGCCAACTTCCCTGTGATTCTGGAGGATCGTGTAAAAATAGAAAAGACCTTGGGTTGACCTTCGTTTGCGGAGATACTCCCAACTTCGGTAGTTGTTTCAGTTACAGTATCAATGCCCGAAGGCGACGCCATTTGGGGGTCAACGGAGGCCTTATTGGCAACACCTCTAGCCTGCTCGAATGCTGTATTAAAGGACAAATTGGCCCTGTTTGGTACAGGGAAGCTTGCCGATAAGCAAGGCCCAGTGGATGAAGTAGGTAAGATAATCGGAGGCCCTAAGACATAGGGGACTCCAAGGGCCTTTACGGGAGTCGAAACAAGAACCACTTCCGTTAGGGTATTGTGCATTTCTTGAGACGGCTGAGAGGAAAGAAGATCTTGGTTAGAGACAGCGTCCGATGGAGCATGCTGTTGTTTTGCTGGTTTGGTAGAGACTTGTTCGACCTGAGGTTTAACTTTCGTGCTAGAGTACTTACTACATGGGTGCTCTTCAGACGACCGCTCGCCTATAGTTTTAATGTCATGTTTAAATAGGGCAAGGGTCTCTCGCGCCACTTCGGCGAACAATCTTTTATCAGATGCGTCGGTTTTCTTGCTCTCATTTAACAAGACAAACGCTCCTTCCAGTCTTTTAAGGCACTCGTGTTGCTCAACATACGAGCGGTCGCAAGTTTTTTCTATTTGAGTTAGTTTTGAGCTCATCATTGCGACCACCGTTGTTAGATCCTTAGTAGCTTCATGTATGTTTTCGTACAATTTCATGAACGGGGCCAATGAGATCGACGAAGAGGCCATAAAAAGAGCTTGTAATTCCGTTGATGAAGGCATCGTCGGCAGAGTTATACAAGATGAATTGGGTTGAGGCTCAGAAGGGCTGGCCACACGGATCGGCTTCTCACGCCGAATTTTCGGAAATGGGCGTTCCATTAATGAAGAATCTGTGGAGATATTGTGAAAGGAGTGGTCGTAGCCGCCGGATTCGTCAGTGTCTCCATCAGACTTCCGTTTGGAGGAGGCAAGTCTTTTTTGGGAAGACAGGTATATTTCAGATGTCTCGTGCCTCAAGTCGGCCTTTAGGGACAGATCAGTTGGTTTTAACCGTTTGTAGCACGAGTCAGGCCATATATCAGAACTTGCTCCCAACAACTGGCTGTTATCACGTTTGACTGCAGATTTTACTTTCGGTTGGGCTGAGAGATTCGGCGCTTTCGGTGTCTTACTTGCGCACATTTTATTCAAGAGCGTTAAGTTCTGCAGGACGTTGTTCACTACCCCAAGAGAGTCTCTTCTTGCAGGCAATGAGTTACGTGCCACTAGCTCGCCCATTGTGCCATTCTCCAAATTAAGAACGCAATTTCGATCACAGCCATGCAAGCTTGAATTGGAGGAGTTGTGTTGAATGCTAAAGTTGTTCGCATTCGTGCATGCGATTTCATCATGTGAGCCCTCTGTGAACTGATTCGTGATAACACTCACAGGAGAACTCGCACTGTTCATTGTGCTAGCGTCATTTGGAGTAGGACCCGCGTCGTCGCCAGGTAAACTGAGAAAAGAGTAGGGGGACGGCCGAGACCCAGCAGTCTGATTTACGGCACTGATCGGCTCCTTCTCTTGATCACAATCCTGTTCTATAGTGAATTCGCTGCTAGAGGGCGCTGGTCCATTGACTCCGAGACCTCGTGCATTGACTGAGGTTGAGTTGCCTTGGTCACGCGTGTTCAAAGCCACACGCGCTCCGAAACCCGCCCCCACGTTATCATCACACACGGGAACTGCGGCCAGACAGGCACACCCTACTACGAGAGCTGGAATGAGGGATCCACCACTAGGCGGTTCGGCGCCGTCATTATTGTGGGGCTTCGACGAAGCTTCACAGGTACCGCGGCGTC